>NC_088831.1:21149131-21664131 GCF_904066995.2 Poecilia reticulata | reverse complement strand
GTCATTAAATTATAAACAAACAACCAGCGAAAACCTAAAGAAATATAAGACAGATGCAGCTTAAAACTACAACAGAATCAAACCATCACTTTTAAACATCTTGATACCAGACTATGGTCTAATTCTTGTTGAGTTTTTGGTTTTTATTTAGTTTAAATAAGCAGTATTGTTTTATTTTTATTTTTTAAATTAACATCACTGAGCCAAACACTTTGCTGTGATTTTGAAAAATTAGTCTTTTTTTTTTCTTTTTGATATTTGAAATAATAAAAAAAATTGTATTCAGGTTACTGGCTTTACAGGTTAATATCCATGTTGTTGGGCATTTATTCAAATGCAGTTTGCAAAACATCAAAATGGAATACTTTGACATGGGAGGCGAAAGCAGGGTAGGACGCTCTGATGGTGATGAAACTACTGACATTTCAGCGAGTTTTGCTTTTCCTTTTTTTTGCAAGTGAACAAAAGTTATAATGCATAACACGCTTCTTTCACCTCAATTTATTGCCATCTGTTATTTAATGATAATTCTCCGGCCACTGTAGATACAACTTTCATGATGTCCATGTAAATTTTATTCAAAACTTCCTCGTTCTGCTGTGTCGGCCTGTGCAACACACCACGTTCTTGTATGACCAACAATGGCGCAGTGTGTGAACTGAAGAGTCATGAGTGTTGTGACAAATGTTCATTCGGGGGATTTCCTGTCCCTCGTCGTATTACTCAGAAGCGTTCGGTTTGACAGAAAATCTACGTCCATCATAACAGCTGAGGTAGATTTTAAGTTTCCACAATAACACGGAAATCCAACAAAACATTACAGCCAGTGAAATTAATTTTCACTGGCTGTAATGGACATTTATATTTGAGTAACATATCGACTTTTTTACTTTGACCAAGGAAAATGGCGACTTCCTGTACTGGAACACTGTAAATTGTGAAATTTTCTTGAATTTTATGATTCATTGGTTAAGGTATTGTTCTAACTTAGGCTCCCAGGCCCTTGCGCAACACGTGTTAACTCAAACATACAGCCGCTCCTTGCTCGACGTTCCAAAACCACCCATTGGGGCTGGCATGGAGAACGAGCCGCCATGATGCCAGCGAGCTTGTTCTCTCGCCTCACCATATGTGTCCATGTTCGCATATTTTCCAGAGAAGGCAACAAATGAAAACAACACAACAGACGACTGGGGGCTCATTATGGACATCTGTGACAAAATTGGAACGACGTCCAACGGGTGAGACGGAGAAAGGCTTTCACATTTCAGCAGAAGTTTTGTTTTTGCTTGGGACACTAGAAGTTGGTCTTAGATCAGATACCGTCTGTACTGCTGGTCTTCTGATACAGTCCTGTTCTGGTAATTAATTAGTTTTTGTTTTGGTTTTTGTTTGTTTTTGTTTTTGGTACAGACCAAAGGACAGCTTGAGATCCATAATGAAGAGAGTCAACCACAAAGTGCCCCATGTTGCCATGCAGGCTCTCAATGTGAGTTTCACACAGCATTTTAAGAAGAAAAAAATATATATGTATTTGCTGTGAAACGCCACCGTCTTTTGTGTTACAGTTGCTGGGTGCCTGCGTATCAAACTGTGGCAAAATATTCCATCTGGAAATCTGCTCTAGGGAGTTTTCTGCTGAAGTTCGCAGCGTGTTGAACAAGGTACGTGTCCCGCCAGAGGCTTTCCAAACTCCATTTATGTTTGCTCATCTCCTGTTTTTTATTCCGCGTGTGTAAGATGTTTATCCATACCCCTACCCTAATCCCTCGGCATTTAATTAAGCTACTGGTTAAAATATTCCACTGGGAAATGGGGCTCTCCTTCAGTGCTCAGTGATTTCTCATCAACATGCAGCATAAAGTTATCAAAGCAGTAGCAGCGTTTAGTATACTTTTTTGAAGATGGAGAACAATATTTGGAAACAGGTGATCTATTGAATTACACTTCAGTGTCTTTCACAGTTTTCATACTTATTAAAGTTACTTCCAAGTTTTTTGCATACAAACTTTTAACAATTGGTTGGTCTTAAGGCTGAAATGGGATTCAGCTGAAGCTGCGATGATCTGTTTCAGACGCGAGTGACTACATTTGTGTTTCCTGTAATATTCAGGCCCATCCTAAGGTGTGTGAAAAGCTAAAGGCGATGATGGTGGAGTGGGCAGAAGGCTTCCAGAAGGACCCCCAGCTCAGCCTGATTGGTGCCACCATCAAGAGCCTCAAAGAGGAAGGGGTCAGCTTCCCAGCAGCCACCTCACAGGTGGGTGGAAAGTAAACGGCATGTTTACTCTGTGGGAGGCATGTTCGTATAAAGCTACAAGGAAAGTAGTTTTTAGGTCAATTGTTGTTGAAAACAATTGACCTAAAATTGTCAATTCACAATCCAGACCTTACAGGTTCACAGACCTGTAAGGGTGTTTCTAAGATAGAATCTGTTGTTCCTTTACTTTAGTCCAAATCGATTGATGAGTTTATCTTGTAATGTTTTTTCCTGGTGGTTCCGATTCCGCACTAAACCAGGCCGGGCTGTTTAGTGCGCTTATTGGTTGGATGTGTCCAAACCAAATGTCCATCCGTGAAGCAGATTCTGCGCTCTGAGCTAGTAGAAAATATGGAGAATGTAACCATATCAGTGTGTGTTTCTCTGTAGTCTGGCCATTGCCTTCATATGCAGTTTTGCTTGATTCTCATCTCCCTTCAGCGCTCCGTCCGACATTTCTCCAATTGAGATTGATTTCTCGTTCGGTCTGTGTTGTCTTCCAACTAGCAATCAATTAAAGTCAGAGCAAGAGCAGCGTATGAGACATTTTATTTATCACTGTAATAATTCATCGAATAGATTGAAGAACCTCCACGATTAAAATTCCTCAACGCAAAATGTCTGCCTGAACAAAGTTTTATTAATCTATGTTTAACTATTTAACACCGTGTTTTCTGGACTGATACCTTTGTGTTGTGCAACACTGGTTCTCCATGAGTCGTCCACGAATGCTAGGCGCTGTTAGCATAACGTAGGGTGACCAAACATCCTCTTTCTTCTTCCTGATTGATTTTAAGAAGATGGTATTTTGAAAAAGACATGCTAATAAGGTCTACCGTGCCCCACAATGCAACAGAAACTTCCCTGTGGTTACAGCGAACACCCGGTAGACGTGTCGGCTTGAGGTCTGACCACATTCACACTTTACGCGAACAACTCTAGAGTTTGTTTGGAACCGCAGGTTTTAATGTCAGCTTGTTTGACACAGAATTAAAATTTTTGTTGAAAAATGATTTCCAGTGGTTTCTGCTCCTCCACATGATTCTTGTACTGTACGTTAAGTTAAATGTATGACTCACAGGTTGAAGTAGACTTTAATCCCCAGCTGTTGTAAAGTCTCTGACCTACAATGTTGCTGTCTGATAGTCGGATCGAATTTCTAAAGGTGCTTTATTGCTGACATAATTCATCTCACACTGTGTGATGCAGAAGTATTCATATGCATGCACTTTGTTACATCACATCCACAAATGTCAATGTAGGCTAATGGTATTTTTTTTTTTATTTGCTAGACAAAGCGATGCATAGAGTAGCTGTGGAGTGAAAGGAAAAGGTTAATGTGTTGCAGATAAAAAACAACTGTGCATTCAGCCCCACTCAGTCAATGCTTCATTTTTTCAAATCTTCTTTTTTTAATGTTTGCCACACTTTTCAGCTTTATGCAAAAAAAAATAAAGCATCTTTGTTGCTTTTTACTTACATTGACAAACAAATATCCTGTTAAAACCCATCCATCCATCCATTTTCTTACACCCTTGTCCCTTAGTGGGGTCGGGAGGGTTGCTGGTGCCTCTCTCCAGCTAATGTTCCGGGCGAGAGGCGGGGTCACCCTGGACAGGTCGCCAGTCTGTCGCAGGGCAACACAGAGACACACAGGACACACAACCAGGCACACACACACTCACACCTAGGGGCAATTTGGAGAAACCAATTAACCTGACAGTCATGTTTTTGACTGTGGGAGGAAACCGGAGTACCCGGAGAAAACCCACGCATGCACAGGGAGAACATGCAAACTCCATGCAGAGAGACCGGGGCCGGGAATCGAACCCAGAACCTTCTTGCTGTGCACCACTGTGCAGCCCCCTGTTAAAACCCGATATGCCTAATAAAAAGACACAAACGCTTTTTTTTTCTTATTGTCTGAAGTTAAATCAGACCAAACTTAACCAAATTTAGGATTACCAAAACACTAATTGGCTGAGAATGTCAAATTAATAATGAGATCAATTTTCCAAGAGTGAATAGAAAAGTAGAACAGGACTAGATGACAACATATCTCTTTGTTATAGTGTAAAAGCCATTTGGGTTTAGTTGGGGTGTGAGGAAGCCGCCGCTGCAGCGCGGCTCGCTGGAAGGCAGGTGCCACAACGAGGCAGCAGGTATGACATTTAATCTGTGAAAGCTCATGAGCAAACATCAGCAGGTTGCGTGGCTCAAGCTGTGCCAGTATTTACTTTTGCCTATCATCCATTCTGAACACAAATGTCATTTTTTCTTTTTAAACATTACGGTGGCATTTCTCTTTATTTAAATCGGATTGCATAACATTAAACCCATTCGCTGTCGTTTTGCCTGCTGGCCACACAGCGTGCGCGTCGACGTCTCCGGAAGCGACGCAGATTATTTAAGTTGAAGTAGAAATTTAGATTTTCAGGAAATTACTCCTTTTGTTTCTTTAGTGCTTTATATTTATTGCCGGTAAAACTCTCTGCCTGCTCGTCAGAGTGAGCTCTTTCTGAGCAACATGTGGTACCCAGCATGAGCTGCAGGTGGCAGGAAACCAGTTTTTTTCCCCATTCAGTCTGTGTGCAGCACTCTCTCCTCCCTCCCTCTGTTGTGTATCCACTCACACAGATGTGACCTTATGTTTCTATATTGACCACAGGGATCCAGCACAAAGGTCAGCACACCGGCTCCGAGCAAAACGCCAGATGACGATGACCTGGCCAAGGGTAAAGACGGACACCGCATATTTTTACACTTTGATGCATTAATCAGTAAAAGTCTGACGTTGTTGTTTTATAAATTACATTATAAGCCCTTCGTCTCTTATTTTGTTCCTCTAAATGGGGAAAAAAAAGTCAATTTAAAAGCTGTTTGTTTTTTCTTTATTCTTTTTCCTCTCGCAGCCATTGAGTTATCCTTACAGGAACAGAAGCAGCAAGCGGAAACACGACCTCTGACCCTGACCGCCGACCCACCAACCAACACTAACGGCGGCGGAGGGCAGGAGATCCGGAAAGTGCGCGCGCTCTACGACTTCGAAGCAGCCGAAGACAACGAGCTCACCTTCAAAGCCGGAGAACTTATTATAGTTTTGGACGACAGGTGATGTTTCATAACTCACACATTTATGAGTCAGTGCTGCTGAATCAGCTAAAGTCCGCTGGATGCAGATCAACTGATCTGATTGGATAAGTTTAGGGAAATTATGCCTTTTGGAGAATGGGGAAAAAAAACGCTCATGAATATGTAGATTTGGAAACGATGGCAACGTTGTGTCGTTTCTTTCACAGAGCAGTCACTGTAGAAACGCAGTGGAAATATTTTAAAGAGACAACGTGATCATTGAAATCAGATTTGAAGTTGTCTTTAGTATTTCAGCGATTGACACAGCTAGCCTTACAAAAATGGAAAATAAAATAAAACCTGTACATTGCAAAGAATATTTGGAGGATATTACACAGGCGTAAGGAGAGTTTTACCTCCTGACGGTGTTTTGTAGATCCTCCAAACGCTGCTTGGATTGTTTTCTGTGGCTAGCATGCATACGTTCAGCCTGGAAGGCCTTTTGAATTGATCTGCATTTCTGTTATGTTGTATTTTTTTTTTTTTTTTTTTTGCAGTGATCCAAATTGGTGGAAAGGGGAAAACCACAGAGGAGTCGGGCTTTTCCCCTCAAATTTTGTCACAACCAATTTGAATGCCGACCCAGAGCCAGGTCAGTTGTTTTTTTTTCTTTTTTAATTTACTCTGTAACAGCGTAGCTACCGTACCGTAACAGAAACACGCACATTTCTCCCATGTGCTTATATTTCCCCTTTTCTTCTTGCCTTTCTGCACCGCTACCCGATTTACCCAGGAGCAGATATGCTTCGCTGTCTCTTAATTACTTTCGCTTCCTCCACAGTGGCTTACGTCGAGAAGTCGGCCACTCCGGAGGAGACGAGTCTGGAAATCAGAGCCGAGCCCGAGCCGGTCTACATTGACGAGGTAACTGGTTTTCTGATGAATATGCATTCATCAAGCCACGCCGCCCCCTAATCAACCTGCCGTTTTTCCCTCCGCAGGCGAAGATGGACAGAACGCTGGCGCTCCTGCAGAATACGGATCCCGCAGATGCGACTCCTGACTCTGCAGAGCTGATCCAGCTGGAAGGCACGCATCTAAACGCTGCTGTAGATATAAATCAACTGTTATAATTATCTAAACTGTTTTCTTTCTCTCTCCCTCTGACGGAACAGGTGCATGCGAACAGATGAACCCGCTGATTGATGAGAAGCTACAAGAGATCGACAGGTGTCGTTTTGTACAATTTTCGCAGTATATAAACGCTAGCGTTAACTTAAACGATGTAACGTCCCGTTCCGCGCCGCAGGCATCACTCGGAGCTGTCGGATCTCAACCTGAAAGTCATGGAGGCCCTGGAGCTTTACACCAAGCTCATGAACGAAGCCCCTTACTACGCCGCGTACTCCAAGATGCAGACGCAGTACGGCCCACCTGGCTCTTCTGTGCCCATGCAGGTCAGAACAATTCAATTCACTGAAAACAAAAGTTATTTGTCAAATTATATTGGTGTTTTCAATCAAACTTTATTTATAAACTGTATAAACATCAATATAAAGTAAAATTACTCCTTTCAGAGGAAAAATCTAATGTAGAGATAACAGATATGACACAAAACCCCAATAAATTTACCATAATACATGGCAACACGCACCTGGACACAATAAAAGTCAAATGTAAGAAGCCTACATTTACGTTAAGCATAAAATAAGATGAATGTTAACTGCAAAGAATAAAGTAACTTACCTAAAGATCTATAGAAATAAATACAAATATTTTAAAAAAGAAATATAAGTAAAGGTAGTACGGCTGCACAATATATAATTATGATAGTATTGCTGACATTTTAAATTGCGTAGATTTTGACTGTCACCAACATGGTCAGATGTTTGTTTTTTTAAACTGTTATACACATCACATATTTGAAGTGCATAGATGATTTTTAACAATAGCATTTGACAAAATGTAGTGTCTGTTGTTAGCTTTCACAACAGTTGACTACACGATGCGTTTATGATGCGGTTCATGTTGTGGTGATGTAATGTCCTGTACAAATAAACTCAGTTGATTCCTTCCACCCTGAACAGTCCTCTGCAGTTCTGACATTGCAAAAACTGACATTGCGACGGCTGTTGTGAATGCATATATTGTGCAGCTGTAATACACTGGTAAGTAAATAATGCATAGATAAAATACAACTGGAAGATGGATAAAATTATGTAATTCCTTTGCAGCTTCATCTAAATCCAAACTTTAAAAAAATGTAAAGAAATCAAACGAGATTGAACTCAGCCTCACTAATGACTGGATACTGAACAATGTTCATTAGTAGCTTGACAGGAACTGGCAAGTTTCACAAATCACTAAAGGAAATGGTCGCTTACAGGCTATTTTTTTTATTTTTTAAAAATAAAGATGAGTATTTTTTTATAAGTTGGTTTAAAACAAAAATATGAATCCAGATTGCTGGACAAACAAGAAACGCATCTCCTTGTTGCAAAGCGCTGCCGGTTGTTCCATGTACAGAATCAATAGGAAGCAGAGCCGTCATGCATAATTTAAGGCTGGAGCCGTTTAACAGTTCAGAAAGCTGAAGTGTGAAGATCCGGTGTTCAGACAGAGGTTTTGTTCTGGAAAAAATCTTCTATGCTGCTTTTCTGTAGCTCTGCAATGAAATCACAGCACTTGATGCTCATATTCTGCTTACTTATTCTGATTTATTACAGGGTTAACTAAGAAAATGTTGATAACAAAGGCGTGAAGCGTTGACCGCATTACATTTGGGTTCAGTTTCTACCCTCCGTCTTTGTGTCCCGTTTCTTTTTTTTTTTCATTAGTTTTTCTGGGTACGTTACAGTCAGCATCTTTCCCTCCTTTGAGAAGCTGGAGCAGTTTTTGCACTTTTCAAGCAGCGACTTTTTTTTTTCCTTCTCTGTAATGATTGATGGCGCCGACTCTCTCTGCAGATTTCAAAGTCTATCAATGTCACCGGTTGGGTCTGCACTCGAGTGCCCCTCAGTGCTGTTCTTGCTATTCTTGGGGATTTTTTTTTTTGTTGTTTCAGAAGCCAATTTTAAAAAATACAAAAAAACATTTCACAGTAACCTTTTACAGCAGCAGTTTATATTTGTGTTTTATTTCAGGGAAAATGCCTGAGATCCAGTGGATTTCCACCAACATTTAGTAGTTTTTTTATTCCCGTTTGCTAGATTTTTATTGTATTAATTTTTTATTTTTTTTTACGGAATACCAAAAATGATGTAACTTTGTGAAAGAAAATTAGTTATGAATGTTGAATGAAAATTTACTCATCAGGGTTAATGGATGAGGCATTGAATTTATAGTTTCACTTGGAAAACTATGAGAACATATTAGGGCCATTATGAATAGAATAAAAACAAGAGGAGCAAATTTCTGCCAAAAAATCTCAGAAAATTTCTAGAAAAATAAATTTTTGTCTTTTGGCTTGAAAAAGTTTAAAATTTGCTTGTAAAAAAAAAAAATGTTTAAAATTGGTGTCAGAAATTTTGTAGAAAAAAAAAACCTTGGAAAACCGTTTCGTTATGTAGCTTTAGTCTACTCAATGTCTGGATGTTACTTAATACCTGTTTTTTTAAAAAATTCCTTTTCTTTGCTGTTTTCTTGAGGAAGTACATAATCTTAAAATAATAATTCATATTAAAACCTGCTCTTCATCTCTTAGGCTTACCTTGGACCAGCTGGCGCCCCGTACCTGCCCCCCGGCGGCCCACAGGTTCCTCCTGCGCAGCCTTACTCTCTGCCCAACGACCAGCCTGGACCGCTGCATTCAATACCCCCCACCGTCACAGCGCCCCCTAACAGCCAGGCTGCTCAGCCTCCCTACATGAGGTAAGAAGGATTAGCCACAGGGCAGATCGCAGGCTGTCAATAGGGATTCCATGCACTCCAATAAAAATAACGGTGCCAAAGAGTTTTTATCCCTAGAGCCTTTTCACATTTTTTTTTTTTTTTACATCAGTAAACATCAGTGTGTTTTATTGGAGTTTGTTTTATCTGACTTGATGGGGGCAACACCCTTACCTTACCTGTAAAATAAGTGTGAATTCAAAACAGCCTTGTTTAGTTCTCTTTAATCAAACTCTAGTTTGTTTGTCTGGAAAGTCCAGTTAGTTTGGGGGAAGTGTGAACGTGCAGTCGACAAAAAAAAAAGAAAAAACGGACTCTGATCCGCCTAAAAACCTAGGTGTCGGTTCGGTTGAAGTGAACTCTGGTGCAGTTTGAATTAATTTTTGAATGCCAGGTGGACCAGAGGCCACTAAAAAAGCAGGAGTATACTGCTGGGCATTCTGGGTAAATGCAACCAAAACGAACGTGAGAGTCTGGCGCTAGCGGGAGAAATGACTCTCTGTTGCCAGAGACAAAAGTGAAATCGTACAACCTCTAAATCCTTCTCTACTTCATTTTTGTTTACGTTTTGTGAAGAAGAAAGTTCTTCTGAGGGTTTGGTGTGTTTTCCTTCAGTGGTTCTTGGTGCAGCGCCTCCACAGGCGAGGAGGGGAACAGATTTGTGAAGCGTTTGGATCGTTTGGCACAGTCCAGTGTGAAAGAGAACCAAACCAGAAAATGTAACAAATGTTGGTATATTTATCCCCAATCGAACCGGGTCTACCAGAGCCTCTGACGTGAAGAGAACAGGTAGCACAGCATTTTGAAAGTAGGACCAAAAGTTTTGAGTTTGGCCTCATCTGAACAGAGCACCTCCCTCTATTTGTATCCATTTCGCAGCTTTAGGAAAACTGGACTTCTTATGAATTTAAAGTCCCTTTAAAATGCATAGAATTTCTGTAGGGAGAAACCAAATGTTCAAAGGGTATGAAGGCTTATGCGAGTCACTGTTTCTTAAAACCTAAGAACCTAATGAATCCTAGATGTAGATTTTGTTCAACATCTCACCAATCTCTCATTCCAGTTTGACTCCAGTAGTAAAAGAATTATATGTGTGTTTCCTTCGCAGCAGCGGGATGAACTCCCAGTACATGACCCAAGCTCCCGGTGCTCCTTACCCGGGCCAGGCGGGCGTGGCCATGGATATGTCAGCCTATCACAACGTGGCTAACATGCCTCCTGTGTCTTACCCTGTTGCTGTTCCTCCTCACCAGGCTCCTCCTCCTCAGCAGCAGCCGCCACCGGCAGCGTACTACCAGCAGCCTTTGCTGTAAATCTCTAAACAGCCACGCAGACCTTCAGCTACACTCTTCTGATATTCCAGTTTCTGTTCAATCAGTTGAACTTTGTTTGCTTGTTTTGTTTTTATTTTTTTTTTTATTTTTTTCTGCATTAGGAGACATTCTTTGGCCTTACAATGTTGTTGTTGAGGGAACTGAAATGTGTCTGGGCGAGCACCCGAGTCAGGAGTCAGCTGCCATCTGCGAGGCAGAACACAGAAACACTGTTATTTATCTAACGTATTGATTATCAGCATTTCACGATTCACAGTTCAGCAGAAATACTACTTCCGTACAGTACTACTTTCGACGCGAGTTTTGAAGAATCCCCCTCTGAATGTAACGTTTGGCGCCGGAGACGGGGCGGCTAGACTTCAGACGGACGGGAGAGACGCTTATATTTTACCTTCACACAGCCTCGTTTTGGAACTCACGCAGGGAGATCGGCGCAGCAGCTGCAGCCCTCCGGTCGGCAGACTGCGAGGATTAGGCTCTCGGCCTAATAAAAGAACACGCACGGGCAGGAATAAAACCCATCCTCGCACTTCAGGCAACGCGCAAACAGAACACGAGCCTTGGCAAGAGCAAAATACATTGGCGACTGGCAGGGGGTTAAGGGGGCGGCGGTGTACTTCTTCGCTCCCGACGTGCGAGCCGCGTGACGGCACGCTGCGGCCGGAACGCGTCTGGTACAGAAAGCGGCCGGCGAGGGTAAACAAAGCAGAAAACACCAGATGTACGTGGGCAGGGAGAACTGGGTTCTTCCTAATCAACAAACATGCATGAAAAACTGTAACTGCATGATGGGCTAAATGGGGAATTTAAGGTTTATTTGCAGCAGCTTTCCTATATGATTTAAGCTCCAATCCTGCTTTTGTTTTTGTTTTTAATTCCAAGAGTAAGGTTATTCAGCTCAGTTTTTCTCCTTTGAATTGATGAGAGGAACTTGTGTCTCTCTCTCTCTCTCTCTCTGTCTCTCTCTCTGTCTCTCTCTCTCTTTGTGTGTAAAGCCAGCTCTTCACCTTCACCAGCATCCATGTTTTGAATGTCAAAAATGTTTTAGCATTACTGTAAACGAATCACCGCTTTTCCCACAAACTCGCTGCCTTGCATTCTGCCGAGACATTTATGTAATATGTAGTTTTGCGCTTTTTCTTTTTCTTCCTTCCTTCCTTCCTTTCTTTGTGTGCGTTTGAGGATTTCCGTGTCCGAACTTCTTCATTGTAAATCAAGGTAGGGTTTTCAAACGCTCGTCAAGTCATGGGGGGAACTACTCGACTTTCTTAGTTCGTTAATCGTACAAAATGCGGCGTCATCTGAATGTTATTACATCTCTCTCTTAGTAGGGGTTTCTTCAATTCATTGGAACTTTAGAGTCTCTGTTTATGCAAATGTACATTATTGAAATCTTTTAATTTCGTAACATATTTCAAGATCAAATATGCACATGATTTGATTATATATATATGGCTATTATAAAATGTGTAATTTGCTTTGTTAAAACTAGTTATGTTGTTTTTTTGTTTCTTGGCTTCTGCTTTTTCTTTGTTTAGGTTATTTGCAGAGGTTTTCGGTAACATCTCAACGTGAGACGCCATGCTTTGAACCTTCTGCTGTTTTTCAGATAAAATGAAAGTAGCGTCCATCAAATCTCCCGACCGTGTTGCAGTGACCCCATTCAGCCCCCCGTCATCAGTGGTTTTAGCAGAAAGTGTAAAGTTAGAGCACCCTGCTGTTCTTGGAGTTGTACATTAAATGTGAAAATACCTGGATTTATTTTTCATGTTGATATTGCACCTTAGCTTTGTAAACGTTTATTTACCACTGAATGCCTTGATTTATTATTTTTCTTCTTCTCTAGAAATCAAATAATGGCAAACACGTTGGGTTAGCGACCTCTTTGGATTTGTATAATTCTGTACATTTGAAATATTCCAGAAAAGGTTTCTTTATCCGGGATTTTAAAACTGCTTTTGTAACAGAGCAAACTTATAAATATTCTTTAAAATAAAAGAAATTAAATTAACCTGTCCCTCCTCAATTTCTTTTTTTTTTTGTTTTTAATATTTTTAATCCACCCAGAAAGCATGATTTATTCATTCTCTAACTGCTTGCTGTACTTCTGAAATAGGTGCAGCTGGAATGACGGCGCTGTGTGGTGTTGAAGTGCAAATAAAATCTGCACAGGGGTAAATATTCTGGGTGAGCATTTGCGGTTCCAGACTGTGTGTGGTGGCTTTCCTCAAATCTGGTGCAGGATTACAAAAAAACAAACACACTGCAAGTCTGCCGAGGAAGACTGAGAATGTTTTATCATCTGTTTGTGTTGACGAGGTGCAAAAGCCAGAACTTTCCACCGGGTTGACAAAATATGAATGACGAAATTTAGGACCTAAAATAAACCGAGGGAGAGGATAAACTGGGCCACGTTTTGGCTGTTCTGGAGGAAATCTTTAAATTTTATCCATTAAGTCCAATAATTGAACCAATTGGCTTATTTATTCTGGATATTTTACATGCATACAATACTGAAATTTTTATAATTTTTTTTATATGTCTAGAAAAAGCAAAAATCTCTAGAATTTAAAAACATGACCTCCTGAGCATGTTTGGTAATGGTTGCCAAACTATTACCAAACATAATAGTTTGATAATGTTCTCTAATTCAGTTAAAAAGGGACAAAAACAAAAGTATTTGCTGATAAAATCCAAATTTCTGCATAATTTCACCATAGTAACCAAAGTTCTTGGTTTGCCAACTTTAAATTTGCAATGTAATGGGAAAAAAAATGAAAGTGTTAAACACCATTTGATTTATACACTTTTATAACTAGAACATGTTTGAAATATTCTGTGACGGACCATCAGTGACTTGTCCAGGGTGTTATTTTGATATAAGCCTACTCATTACATCAAGTAGGCTTAAATTAAATATACTTATAGTAATGAAACCACTAGTCAAATATTTAAGTATTTCCCACAGATTAGAGATTCTTTGAAACACAATATGGCTTTATAAAGGCCTTTTATGTAAAAATGTATTATTTCCTAAGAGAAAAACAACTCAAATGTTCTGTACTTGTGAACCCAGTGTTGTGTGTGGAGCCCAAAAGGAGCGGCTGGCCCATGGCGGATATCAGTGAAAGTGCCGCCACTGCATGGTTACGACCATTTTCCCTTTTTTTTTCTCCGCAGCTGTCAAGGTACAAAGTGTTGCTCTGTTTACACTCTTTCATTGATGTCTTTCGAAATGTAAGTTGTTTACAGTGAAACATATACAAAGATAAATTGTTGGGATCTTTAAAAATCTGTTTTCGCATTCACTGTAATTAATTTATGGTATTTTCATCGTGTGCCGAGTGTCTGAAATCCTGGAGTTGTCCATTGAACGTGAACGCAGCACAGCTTGTGATGTGAGTGGAGGAAGAAAAGGAGGAGGAGGAGGAGGGTTAAAAGGCTCTCTGATGCCAGTTCTGATGCAGAGTGGGACCCACCAGCACCTGTTCTCCTCCATTTTGCTGGCGTGAAGCGACGTAAAGCTGGAGCCGGCGGTGCACTGCCCCCCGCCGCCGCCGGAGCAGCCGGAGCCGGAGCAGCAGTTCCAGTGGAGCGGCGCGGAGCGGCAGCCTCCGCCGTGGACCGACGAACTGGCTGAGATGTCCCGGCACATCTACACCCGACACGGGATAGCAGACGGGCTGCAGAAGCCTGTGTTCCAGGTAGGAGGAGAAAACACACCAAAAATAATAATAATAAAAAAAGAAAACAAGACAAAATGTACTTTTTTGAGGATAGTTAGAGAATGATACGTCTTCAGAAGTTTGGAATATTAAGTAAATGATAATAAAAAAAACCGAAACCATAATCTCTCTAAAACTGTACCAGACACTGAAATTAGTCTTCAAAAACTAACACGAACCCCCCCCCACCCAACAGAACCTGAACTCATTACCACTGCTGTCAGTGGTAAGTACTGAACCATTCTTCATCACTCCTAACATCTCCCTGAGGTGTCTTCATCAGTCAGGGAGAGGAGCTCCCCGTATTAAGAAAGAATGAAATTAGGTTCTCAATTATTAAACATTTCCTGATGGAGCTCGTTATGTGATGTATTAGGCGGTTCTGATCGATTTTTTATTTTTTATTTTTTTTTAACGTCCCAGCGCAGTTTACTTTCTTTAGTTGCTGTTTTACAGATCGGTTCTCCGAAAAGCTTAGAAAAAGAAGAAAAAACAAAAAACATGCATTCGCAAAAATATATAATTTTAACAATTACAAATTATGTGTGCGATTTACTGAGCATTAGACTATTTTGGGCATTTTTTTACAATGTGGAGTTTGCACACAAATGGGATTTTACATCCCAAATAATCCATTATTAATACATAAAAAAAAAACACTAAATAAATGAAGATGCCGAAGTTACTTTGACACAACACTTAGTCAATTTTGGCATCCCTCCCTTAGTTCTGCTTTGTGAGCTATTCAAGTGTTTTAAAAAATTTTTTTTTTTTATTGGAGCTTTCCTGAAATCTTCTCTTGAGATCCCCTCGAGGCTTGGGGGGTGCAGATTGAGCTCAGGAAAATCTGAAAGCGTCCAGATGCTCTCTCCACTCACCAGGGGACAGGATGCCACACACACAGACGCAGCTAGAAGAGATAAGAAGTAAAATCGTTTATCATACGTCACTCCTCACTCCCCCACCTCCCCATCCCTTTGCTCTCCACTTCCAGGTGAGGCGGCGTTACCTCATCGCTCTGGAACAAAGTGACTGTGAACGAAAATAGGTCAGCGAGAGGATAGTGACTTACAAAAGTATTGATGTTTTTCCATCTCCTGTCGGGATCGCAACAAAGGCAGAAGATCGCACAAAAGAAATCGCAAAGACGGAATATGTGGGGAAAAATCTTGGGTACAAAAAAAAAATAAATCTGCAAAAGACTCCAATCTGTTATGAATGCTCCCTAAACATTCAGGATGGTTTACGGTAAATCTTATTCACGTGGTATAATCAAAGTCCAGGCCTAAATCCCATTGAAAGTTTGTGGCAAGACCTGGAAAACCGCTGTCCACAGACGCTCCAGTCTGATGGAGCTGCTCAGCAAAGACGTCACTCTGTGGGTGTGCAAACCTGCTGAGAGACACACCTGAAGGGGTCATTTCAGTAAAACATGTTTCTACAAAATATTTCATTCAAAATGCACCACTTTTGTGTTTGTCTATGGCACGAAAACCCGCTAAAATATGTTGACGTTTGTGGCTGTAGCATGAAGAAAGGCGAACTTTTTAAGCTCTCCAGATGAAATGTCTGAGTCGTCCAATATTTCCTGCTGTGTCTTTGAAACTTTGCTCTTTTGGACTTGGTCCTTCACTTGCTGTGTGACTCTGATTCTACGTCTTTTCGCCATCGCCAGGGCAACAGAGGTACCTACTCCAGGCGCAGCCGCCTGAAGAGGTCCGACGGCAGCACCACATCCACAAGCTTCATCCTCAGACAGGTAGGGGTCTGAATCTCTTCGGCGCGGCTGAAGGGATCGTGGGGGTCGTTTGAGTAATTATTTTTTGCCCCATCTAAGCGTCCATCTCTCACTCCTTGTTCCACCCACCTGCATGTCTCACGGCAGTTTGATAAATCCTCTGAAATTCTGGATGCAGTGTGCATTAATAACATTAATAACCCGAAGGTTGTTATTAATGGACCTTATCTGGACACACCTCTTCTTTCTCTTCATTCTGCACCCTATTTTTGTTTGCTTGTACTTTTCTTCAAGTTTTCACATCATTCATTTAAGTTTTTTCCTCCGCAAATTTGGGCAAATTCTATATATATATATATATATATATATATATATAAAAAGAGAGATTGTTTTATGGGGGTTTAATGGGAGGCATTCACTCCTGTCTGTTTTATCTTAAGGTTCTGCTATGGAAACAAGGAACAGGGTTATGCTGGAGTTATGAGCTAAATAAAATCACCCACTTCCTGTATCAGGGTTCCTCTCAGTGTATTATAAGCCTGGCGGGCAACCAGGCTTTACTTGTGCCCCCACCAGGCTAAGCATTGTTTATTTTTTAAAGTCTTTTTAAAATGTTTGCATTTTTTAAGACTGTATAGTTGGTGTTCAGGTATTAATCTTCCAATCTGTCAATAACACATGATTATCATCATTTTTTAACTCAAAACCACGACGGTGGTGTGCTGTGGTGGCGCAGGGGTAAAGCACAACCCACATACGGAGGCCTTAGTTTTTGACAGCGCCGTCACAGGTTCAATTCCCGGCCTGGTGATCTTTGCTGCATATCTTCCCCCTTTGCTCATTACCAACTTTCCTGTCAATTCACTATCAAATAAAGGCCACTAGAGCCAATAAAGCGCCCCAACCACCCGAAACCTTACTGTATGCATATGTAACAACAACAGATCATACATAAATACACGTTAAGCCAATGGTTCAAACACTTTGTGCCAAAATCAACAAGAGAAGATTACTTGTGATTTTTTAATAATTTTTTTAACTTGCTCAAGAACAGAGTAAGCATATGCATGCAAGGTTTTAATTGAACAAATAAAGTACTTGGATTATTTGCATGTATAAATAATGGCATATTTGCCTTGTAAAAAAAAAGCATTCAGTTTTGCAAATTAAAAATTGATTGAATTTTCAGTATTACGATCGGGATGAGGGCCTGGCCTAAACGAGAATGCAAAACCTGTGGTCTGATAATGAGATGGTATTTAAAATTTAACATAAAAAATCAACTAAAACTAAAACGTATCCATCTTTATCAGCCGCCTGTGCTGGCGGATGAGATTTGTATTGTTCTTGAACTGCTTTGGACACGCCTGCTAGCAGCTAATCGCTCCACCTGATTTGGATTTTTCTTGTTGGCTGACTTCAGGACCAGACCAATTAACTTTTGTTTTAAATTAACGCAACGTCTCAGTAAGGATTAGACATTCACTGCAAATTTCTAGGTTTGGTTTTCAAAATACTTTGAATTATAACAATAAAAAAATATCAGTGAGACTGAGTTTGTCCTAAATCTTCTCAAATACTGTCCTGCTGAACACGTGCAGTGAAAATTATGCTAATTAATACACTGCAGGCGTTAATTACTGGAGAAGTAAGGTCATCTGTGAAGCAACTATCTTTGTTTGAAGCAGCAAGTTCCGCTCATTCAGACAGGAGCCGTTTAGAGCAAAGAAACACAAAACTGGATCTACAAACAGCAGCAAACCACGGGATTTAATTCTCAGATTTAACGCTAGAAATCAAAACGAAGAAACTTTAGAAAAGGAGTCTGCAGTCGGAGTGCACCTCGTCTGTTTTCCTGACCTCGATCCATCGTTTTGTGGCATAAAAACGGCACTTTGCTTTAACATCAAGTGAAGGAATCGCTTTGACATCGGTCGGTCGGTTGCTGGGGACGCAGAGCCTCTGTGCTCTTCTTCAGTTCTGGGAATTAAAATGGCCTGGATTTGCACTGGAGCTGCTTTTGTAAGCGTCCACCAACCATGTATAATTCATAAAGGCTGGCGTGTTAGAACGCAGATGCTGCTGCTGCTGCCTCCTTCATGCTCGCAACTTTGAAACAAATTCAAATTGATCCTCCGAATAAAATCCCTCCTATGAATTAGAAAAACAGAAGGAAACCTAAAATGTACTTTGACATCCCTCTTAAAAAGTTAGCTTTACATTCCTGACAGCACTACTTGCTTTCAAAATACTTTTTTTTAAATATGTGAAAACAGATGGTGAGAAAGTTTCTAATTTAATTACAACAAGCTTTAACTATTCCATATCCTATCGACTGACGTTGCTGGGTGATTGTGGCGGAAATCCACGGGAAGAGAGAGGATGTGCGGCGTAGTGGAAGAAACAGGAAGGGAAAAGAAAATAGGCACGACGCAAAGAGGAAACCTGGATCAAAAGTCAGCGAGGAGGACGGAGATCGATCTCAAAGCCGTCTGCCGCTCCTTCTCCTTATCAAACGCTTGCTAATTTTTCTGCAACACCCCCGCTGTGATTTGTGTCATCGTCCGCGCATTCGTCATCAGGTGAGAAGAAGAGCGAGTGGGCTCTCTTTGATTCCCTCGTGTATCCATAGCAACCAGCCACCCTTCGACAACAGAGGTCAGCCCCAGAAGGTTTGGCTATAAGCAAACAAAGAAAAAGAAAAAAAAGTTATTTACATGAGAGTTGATTAAGCTAGAATTCCCCCCGTTCTTTGAAAGCAGCACGGTGCCTGCTTTAGGGGCAGTTCTCTGGGATGTAAAAAAAAAAACTGGAGACAGGAGACAGGTTTTTTTTTCTTTTCTTTTTTTCTTTTTTACAGGATGGCGCTGAGGATGTCAGTGTGTTTCTTATGTCTTTTTTACAATGCAAGCTGCACAAACAAAAAATAATAATCTAAATAAAAGTAAATAATAGAAAAATGTACTTTTAATTTAGATGTGTGTATGCCGTGGAATTTATTTATTTATTTATTTTTAACAAAATCCTTGTTATCAGAGAATAATAGCCACTAAAAATTAAAATGACTGTTTTTACTTGAGTTTCTCAAAACATAACCTTTATAATCGATTGTCTTTTCCTTTCCTGGGGTGTGAAAACGGCATAACACAAACACTAGACTGGATGAGGACCCATATAAAAATCTTTTCACCATACACAGGAAAAAAAAGTTCAAAATCTCCTAAACTAAACCATTAGACTGTAATATCATCACCTGTAGTTTCCCAAATGCTACTGGGACTTTAACTGGACTTATGTCCAGAAATCTGTAGCTGGTTCATGGTTGGTTCACTGACTGTGAAAGCAACGTCTACAAGATTTAAACAGGCCTTTCTGAAGGGCACACAAGCATACACACTTGCAAAAAGTATTCAAAACAATGTTTGTAAAGGAGAGTTTACTCAGGCAGAAAATGGGGCATTCATGTACGACTCGTTCAAAGGAAATAGAGAAGTCTGCAGAGTGACGCGAATGAGCTCTTAAAGGTCTGAAAATAAACGGCATTAAAAGCAGGACGGAAAACAAATGAGCTAAAAATGACCTATGAATAAAATATGACTACACGTTTTTCTGATTTCATAATGTATGGGACAGTATAGAGATCAGATCCTCTGGATTTTATTTGACATCAGTGGGCTGTAGGTGGGCCTCTCCCTGCTCTGCTGACACAGACAGATGCTTGGATGAGTAGCTGGTGTGCAGACGTCGGATCGCTTTCTGGGCCAGCCTCTCGGCTCCTTAAAAGAGGACACAGCAGCAGATGTTCACTGCAGACTAATCCCAAACTGCAGCGCCGAAATGGCACAGGGTAGTCTTCACCTTCTTAATGTTGATTTGTTGGCTTCGAGAGCTAAATGTTTCTACGTCCCTGAGGTTTATTTATTTATTTTTTTTCTGAAGTGTACAAAGTAGGGTGCATTTCTTATTACATTTGGTGGATATGTTTAGAATACATAGTCACCAGCAGAGCAGTTCTTTGTGCCCCCGTTGTAACATGAATGAGATTGTAATATACAGAGAGACACACAGTCTCTTCAGATCATCCTCTCTTCAGCTCACGACGCAGGTTTTCTGTAGGATTTAGGCCTGGAGACTGAAACGGCCATGGAAGAAGGTCGACCTTGAGAAGCATTCCTGCATTAAATCGGCTGCATGTTTCGGATCGGACTCAGTAACGATACATCAGGGTTCTTGCGGTCACAGACTCCAACACGGTTCAACGGGGCTTTTTGAAGAAAAACAGGCGTCACAAATTGGTCGCCATACTTAACGGTGGGCCTCTTAGGCTTTTCCACATTTCTATCTATTGCTTTGTGCTGAGGTTTGTTGTTGAAAAGCTGAATCTTAATCTCATCTGACTAAAGCACACAGGTGGCATACCATACCCTACACCACGTCCTATATGACGGAAAATACATTTTTTTGGCATCACTTCTGAAAAGAACTGATTGTCATGTCGGTGACCTCTAATGGTTGCTATGGAGATTTAATAACTTTTAAGATGCCAGGTTTATAGTCGATGCATTGAAAGGGGTGTGAGGGAGTGTGCGCCAAACGCTTTGTTGCGGAGTCTGCTGTGCTCCTCTGAATTTTTGTAAAAGCTCATTTTTGGAGAATTCCCCACCAACATGAGCAGCCACTATAAAAGCTGCACCGCTTGCACTCAACATGTACCTTCAGAAACACTCGGGCTGTAGCTGCAGCTCTCTCACAGCATTCTAGGATGATAGATTATGTTAGAAACGGTTTTCTAATTCAAATGTACTATAAATTGTACCTTAGGGCTTCCACTGACGACTTGGGATGGTGATACAAAATACAGCTAAAAGCCTACATAGCAGTCGAAATACATAAACAGAAAGTAGGTGCATGATGATGAATATAGAAAATATAGACCAGTCACTGCATCTGGTCTATATTTTAGTTTTTCAGCACCACAGTGTGTGTTTATGCTTTGAATGTTAGTGGAGAATCCAGACTTTTTTTGGCTCACACGCAGGTGTCCGATGCAGTAGAGCACCTCTTTTATTACAGTCGCGTCTTCAAACCCTACCTCACTGTAACCAGCTTGGATTTTGACCTAATTTTTTTCTGCTCACCGCATACAAAGTGATAAGGTTTGGACTTCACACGGCTTATCTCCCACTATTTAGGCCACCCGGCTGAAGTCAGCAGCTGCCCTTAATTTGTGAATTGCTTGTTGAGATCACCAGGGGCGGAGCCAGAGGGGGGGCCAGGGGGGCCAGTGCCCCCCCTGTCATCTGATTGGCCCCCCTAGTGGCCCCCCCAGATGATTGACATGTAACAGCACCAGGTTATTCCTGTACATTATTTGGAATCATTCTAAGTCAACCTAATATCTAAAGAAGAAAAACAATAATAAATATATCAAAAGAAAATGTATAAAACTTTATATAAGTCCATGTGATGACATAAATAAATAGATTTTTATCAGGCGCGATACCAGCCTCCTTTATACTCATAACAAGCTGATATTCTTCTCCTGGGTGTTTCAGTTGTGCTGCGCTGTGGTGCAATTCAAAGGCTAAAGCACTTCATACCTGGTGGTTGTAAAACACCAATAAGTTATTTATTGATCCTCCGCAAAAAAGAGAAAAAACCGAAGAGGGGCCGACAATGTTCGTAGTTTGGAGCAGATGTGGCGCTGGAGTTTTTTTCGTTGTCCGTCAAAGAAAAAAATAATTTTATTTCCAATTTGTAGTCATCAAACGAAACATTTATTATTTCTCTGCTAGAATGTTTTTGAAATCAGGTAACATTTCACGAAATGACGTGATTAGCAGACGGCAGAACTCTGATCGTTTCCTGATCCCTCTGCGGGAGAAAAGCCCCGCAGAAGCGGATCAGCTGAGCTAGGAGCTCCAAAGTCACTGGTCCGTTAAAGCGTCCAGATCAGAGATTATTCTCTGAAAGATATTGTTCTTAGTCTGATTAATAATGAGCTCCACGATGTTCTCTGTGCGTAAAGTTGAAACTGTCTGAGCACCAAGTGGTCATCTGCGCTTGATCACAGTCTGGATAGAAACCAGCGGACAGCTCTCTGTTCTTATCAAGACGAGGGTGAGGAGGGAATCTGACATATTAACTCAGTTAAGTTTTTACTGGTTTTGTTTTTAAAACACCATTAACGTAAGCAGTGCAACTATATATTGTATATTTGGTGTTTGTCATCTCATGTGTGATTAATTGGAGCGTAACGGTGGAGCATTTATTGCCCAGCGCTCTGCGCTTGTTTCTGCCTAACGGATCTGCACTTTAATTTCTTTCCTCTCTCAACAGTCAGCTGTTATTCCTCTACTTGAACTACAATAAGTAGATCACATTCTCTTTAGGTTTTCTCTGTGTGCTCCAAACTCATTAAATGTAAACTCATTAGAAGCCCGAGCCACCATCAGGCAAATAATTCTGGTCCGACCCGAAATATTGTTACCCGTCAAATTACCTGTCCAAACAGAGCTTCCTAACCAAGGTGTCCATAATTCTTCAACACGCTGTCAGCTCCGGGTCAGAAAGACGCATTTAGTTCAGAGTCCATGAGATGATATTCAGAAAGGATCTTTTATTTGATTGATTTTAGTTTCCTCTGCGATGAACTCTTAGCGTAAAGTCTATCATGTCTCCATGTGCGCCAGTTAAAGTATAACATATCAAATGACAGAGGGGCTTAAAAACTAACCAAATATTCAGTTTGGTTATTTTTTTAAATTATATATATGTGCACACACACATTTAAAATTTTGCCCCCCCCAGAGGTAGTCCTGGCCCCCCCTTGGCCCCCCCAACTTTAAAAGTCTAGCTCCGCCACTGGAGATCACTGACACCACGAATCGCCAACCCGTGAGCGCATCCTACCACTCCACGTCTTTGAACATTCGTCTCCGCACAGTTATCCTCACGTGGGTCTGATCAAGACATTCAGAGTTAAGTTGCATTTAAGTCAGTAGCCAACTTTTATTTTTACTTAGGAACCTAATTTTAGCCTGCCTTATCCATTTCAAAACAACGTTTGATGTATTTTTGGGATTACTATCCTGTTTGAACGTCCAGTAGTGGCTAAGCTTCAAACTTCAAGGACTCAAGCTTGTCAGAAGCTGAAAATAACTGGAAACTCTGAGTTACTGTCCACATTGAAATGCAGATTGATTGTTTCGGCCGAAGCATGTCAGTTACATGTTTTAGGAAAGGACAAAATGCAGAGTTTAAGATTAAATTTTGATTTAGTTCGCTTAACACAAACGGCCACTAGAGGGTGCTGTTGCTCTGTTTTTGTTTTTTTTTTTCTGTACGTGCAAAAACTGGGATCCAATTTCACTTGAATTTAAATAGCTAAACAGCAAGTTAGAGGTCCTGGTTGCGTGTATGTTTTTATTTTTGAGGTTTATATGTTTCTTTTGGCTCAAAATATTACAAAATGAGCGGAAAGCAAATTATATTTTCACTCTAATTCAGCTTTTATTTCCACGTTTTTTTTTTTGTTCAGATAGCTTTTCATCCTTTAAATATTTGCACATCTCTGTGTCATTACTGAAAGATATTGTTTTTGGTCAGTCTCAAATGTGTTTAATAATCAGCTTGAAGAAGTACTTTTTTCACGTAATGGGGATTCTTGCATAAATTAAAGTAGGATTAAATATTATATACATATATTAGTTCTCAGAATCACAGGCCAGACATTTCTAAAAGAATAGTCTAAAAGAAAAAAAACTGCAGCTTTTCCAGTGTGTCTAGCTTATATTTTAGTTATAGGAAGAATGCAAAAAAGTGCATTGATTTTCTAGTGAAAAAATAACTTCATTATTTCTGTCTTCTTCTTCTCTTCTGAGTAAACATTATACAAAACCAATTGCTCGCTTCCCCTCTTAGGCTTTAGTGAAAACACCTCTTATTTTAATTTTTTTTATATTCTTGGACTGGATTTTATGTTATCTTTAACCTAAACAAAAACAAAACAAGGAGCTTCCAACCCCATTCTATGTCGAATAAAGTTGTTCAGCTGAACTAAAACGAGTACAGACATGAAAAGTAGTTTTAAAATATTGAATCTGTCTTGTTGAGAAAAGAATATTCTAATATGTCGAACCATATCACTTACATTAGAAGAAATAATGAGTCCCAAAACAAGTGATAAATTTACCTTTCTAGCTGAAAGGAGTTGTCTATTCAACATATTGCATTCTATGTGAAAACGGCTAAAAAAGCATAATTTCTAAACTCACAATGAGACTGCAAAGAAATGTACTTTCACATTTACTCACAGATGTTGACATCAGTTGGTAGTCACAAATACTTCAGGGTAATAAACATTTCAAGACTCATACAAGCACACAATCTCTGGGATAAAAGATGATTTCAACTCTATTTATCACCCTTGTTTAAAAGTGAAATATGCAAAACGTCCAGCTTTCTGAGCTCCATATCACTAGCAACTGTTTTTCTATTATTAGCTACGTCAGCATTAAGATGATGGAAGGTCAGATGAACTGAAAACGTCATTCAGAATGCCTGTAATCGGAGCAGCTTTCTCCCCTGTCCTGTGTTTGGGGTTGGCTGCAAATATAAACAGCCAATCCGTACACACTCTTAGGTGTGTGTAGTAGCTCGTGTGCATCGATGTGCTGTTATGTGATCAGTTTGTGCGCCGCCGCCGCTGATGGATTGGTTTAACGGCCCCGTTGTGTCCGTGAAGCTGCAGAGACGTGAGTGGTTCCTGAAACACTCCAGCAGCACCGATAACGTCGGCCCTGGCTCCTGTTTAAAGTATCATCCCTCAGCCACCGTCACCTCTGCATGTGTAAATGAAATGTCAGTCTTTGCAAATGGCTATTTATTTTAAGAGACTACCACACACACACACACACACACACACACACACACACACACACACACACACACACACACACATCCACGGTTACATCTCTGTGCACACACATGCACATCTTGTTGCTTAATGATGCTCTTAGGCTTCAGACACCCCCGTCTCCGTTTCTCTCTTTCTCTTTCTCTCTCTCTCTCTCTCTCTCTCTCTCTCTCTCTCTCTGTCTCTCTCTCTCTCTCTGTGTGTGTCTCTCTCCTCCTTACTCACAGCCTAGCCATGCTGACTGGAGTCTCTGTCAGCCAATGGTAGTGCAGCATCCCAGCGCTGCCATAAGCCAGTGCAGGGAGGAAGGGATTGACTGGAGAGACCAGAGCTCTGAAGGCAGATAAAACGTCAGGTCTCTTGTGAATTGGGGGATAACCAGTCTTGCCTTATGATGGGAACGGACGCTCGCTCCACTTGTGGACATTGACGCTCTGTTCCGCATCAGGAAGGAAAAAGCACTCCACCTTTTTGGGGTTTTGTTTTTGTATATTGCCTCTCTGTTGTGGTGAGGGCTCAGCGCTGTCTACCTTCATGTGGAGAAAGAAGCTACTGGTGCGCTCTTCGACTCCCCTCTCCTCCTCATCCGTCCTCTCCGGATCAGGTCTTTCGCGCTAGGGATCCGCTTTCCTGGAATCTCGGTCCTCCATGTACGATAACCTCTACCTCCATGGCTTCGAAGACTCGGAGGCGGTAAGTGGACGGGGTCTGGGGGGTTGCGGGGTTGCGAGGGGTTGGGGGGACGGTCTGCGGCACAGAAGCCGAAACATTCTTATGTTGTCGTTGACTGGTTTGGACCTCGCAGAAACACCCACGAGACTCAAAGGGGAAGCAGAAGATGCATCTTTCTTTGGGAACAGAGGGATCAGAGGGGGTGTTTAGGTGTGCCAGTTTTCCCACTTTGTACTTTCAACCAAATGACAGCTTCTCCTCCTGTCTGTGGTTTTCAAGTCAATGCTGAAATCTCTAACATCTGGTAAAGCGGTTTGACTCTAGTTTTCCTTTTGATCCAAAGACAGAAGCATAGTTATCGATTTTTGAGAAACAAAAAGGCCTATGTGGGATATGGGTTATACTCATGTCTGAGAGTGGCAGAAAAATGCTCCCAAAGGCAACAGAGGCGCTGGCGGCAGGAAAGGATGAGGGAATCCCGCCGAGGCAGAGCGTGCTGAGGCTCAGACCCTTCTGTAATCCCACCTGCCGCTCCGGCCGCATCCCGAACATGACAGGCAGAGGGAATGTGGCCCATTATCACCCAGTACATACAGTACCTGTTTCTTAGAGACGTTTTATAGGTGGTCACACTTCTTATTTATTTTGGACTGGATTTTATGTAATTTTTAAGCCAAAAAACAAACAAGAGGTACCAAGATTTCTGGCGATACCAACCCTTACGTGTTGGTTGCAGGGATCTGGAGGTAATTAATGGAGCATGCTTGAGGTGCTGCCTTATATATTCCAGTTCAGGAGGCTAAAGGCAGGATTTGGTGCTCTTTAGTAAATTTCTTGGGAAATAAAACTTTCCTTGTCCGTGAGGAGGCAGGAAAGCAACAACAGCTAATGAACAGGAAAGACTCCACAGTTCCTTGTGAGGTGTTAATGTTAGACTTTGTCACTTACAGCCACAAACCTTAATGCATTTTAGAACCTCAACCATAGCATGATACGGCCACCATCATGCTTACCCTTGGGGATGGTTTATTTAAGGTTTAAGGTTAGTTTTGGTTTTCTCTTGGCACACTCCCTTTCCTCAACTTGATTGATTCAACTTCTACACACTTTTGCTGTTGGTGTTTTACCTCATTCACTGATAAAGACCAGACATGTGGAGTTCACAGCTTCTTTTCAAAGGTTTTGCTGGCTCTAGTTCTCTTTATTTAAGTAATGAGAAAGGGGGAAGACATGCAGCAAATGGGAATCGAACCTGCGACGGCCGCGTTGAGGACTAAGGCCTCCTTATGAGGGTTGTGTTTTACCCCTGCGCCTCCACACATCACCCCAGATGACGTCTACTTTTAATGTTCACTTTCACCATGGTGGCAAAATAAATACAGACCCTGCTCCGGTCTATTAAAAGTAACAGGCCTGTGTGTGACATCATATTTATACCCCAAAGGAAACAGAAAATCATTGGTTACTAATTGATCAACCCAATCTGGAAACGCTTTTGTGTAATTTATCTTAAAGGGATTGTCAGGAATACCCCTAAATACGACACAAGTAGGTTTGTCACTGACACTCTTTGTATTTGTGGCCCCAGGATCACAGTCCACATTGACATTCTGAGGAGGAAACTGCAGATCGAGTTCAGCGTTATTGTAGGAAAATATACGTGGGGGTATTTGCACTACAGAGCGGTTTTACAGCCACTACTGTACTGACCCATACACAAACGCATGACTCATCTTTACAACAGCTATTATGTAAAATAGGAAGCCTGCTGCCCTCGCTGATAGTGGTTGTACTACGACTCGAGCTGCTGAGGTGCCCGTGGTGAGGCGCCGTGGCAGTTTTTAGGCCAGACCTGGAGACGTTTGCCCCCTCTGACCTCCAGGCTGCTGCCGGTCGTGACGGCAGAAGGAATGCTTTCAGAGAGAGGAACGCCGAGCCGTGGCGTCTGCACAGATAAGGCTCGAGTGTGTCGGCCGACGGACTCAAGACCGCCCACTTGACTTTCTTGAAGTCGACGATAGTTACGTTGGAAATGCTCCAAAGTGACATGCGCTCGGACTGACATCATCGCACTGATTCATGGGTAAATGGTGCCAGGAGTTTATCACGGCGCAAGGCAGGAAGGAGCTGCGAAGTTCGACCACGAGCAAGCAACCGTGAAGAGCTAAAAGCCATTTGTAGTTACAGCAAAAATAAAAAAAATTCTTGATAAGTACCAGCATAGTGTTTATAAAAAGGTATTCAGCCCCTTTGATGTTTTACCCTCTTATTGCTTTTGAAAATCAATTATGATCAACATAGTGCACAGTGGCGCAGTTGGTAGAATCTGGGTTCGATTCCCGGCCCCGGTCTTTCTGCATGGAGTTTGCATGTTCTCCCTGTGCATGCGTGGGTTTTCTCCAGGTACTCCGGTTTCTTCCCACAGTCCAAAAACATTAACCACAGTCAGGTTAATTGGCCTCTCCAAATTGCCCCTAGGTGTGAGTGTGTGTGTGTGTGCATGGTTGTTTGTCCTGTGTGTCTCTGTGTTGCCCTGCGACAGACTGGCGACCTGTCCATGGTGTACCCCGCCTCTCGCCCGAAACGTTAGCTGGAGATGGGCACCAGCAACCCTCCCGACCCCACTAAGGGACAAGGGTGCAAGAAAATAGATGGATGGATGGATATTTTGGCTTTTTTTAACAGAAAACCCCCCCAAAAATCTCCAGATGAACCAATGGATGGACTTTAAGACAGAGGTGTCTTTATGCTACAGTCACCTGAGACAAACTCTCTGCACTCAGGTCTCCATACCACTTACTGTGAGTAAGCACCATTTGTCTGGACCTCTGTTAAATTAGGTCAGTAGCTTTAAAGACGGTGAATATTTATGGAGTAACTTATTTGGTGCTACTTTTTTAAAAATTATTTTGTTGTAAAAAAATAAATCAGTATTCACTTTGACATTACAGGGGTTTTTTGTGTTTTTTTGCAAAAGAAAAAAAAAAGCCACGTTTAATTGATGGTGATTAACTCGTACAAACAATAAAAATGTTAAAACAGCCAGTGGGTGAACACTTTTTATAGGCGCTGCAATGAAGTAGTTGTTGTCTAAAAATAAAGCAGGCGATCGTCTAGTTGGCTGTAGCGTTGGGAGGGTGGGGAGCAAAGGTGGGGAGGGGAGGTTATTTCTTCCTTTTTCTCTCCAGTCCTCCGGTCTATAGATTTCATTTGTAATGAGGCTGTAAATAACAGTTATTTGTATCAAGAAAAGACTCCCCTGGCTCTGAATGGATCATTAGCGGGGATGCCAAGAAGCCCCGAACCAAGGCATTAATTCTCCCTGTCCTTCCAGCCCGACCTGCTGGTTTTAAAGACTTACTGCTGCACACATCCACTGTGGCGTTCATTTTTCATCGAGTTATTGTTCTGCCCGAGTCGTGATATTCTCACAAAGCCACGTATCCGGCTCTGAACAAGGCTTCCGCGTTCAAAAGGGGCACTTGTTGGAAAAAGGTGAGGAGGGGTCCGAAGTTATCCACTTTATGTATCTGCAAACAGAAGAATACTGTCACAAACACAAACTCAGGACATTTGGCATGGAGACTACGGCTTAGAAAGGGTTAACTTTATCGTGCAAACAAAACGTCTATTTTTCTTTTCACGCCAAACATCCGTTCTGCTCAGAAAGACGATGATTTTAATATGGTTGGGACTGATAAGCAGGGCAGAATTTGAAGCAATGCACCATGTATTATTTCTGATGTGATAAACATTTGTTGTTTTTGTTTATATGTTTCCGTGAACAGAAAATTAAGCTGCACATTCCAACACTGAGACGTAATATGTCATTTTCACGAATGACACAAAGAAAATGGTCAAGCTGTACAAGATCTGTGTGTACTGGAGATTTTTTGCTGAAGATTATAGCAGATTTTTCTTTTACACATTTTTCTTTTTGTCTCTTTTTGTCAGAAAGGCAACTTTTCCCTCTTTTGTCAGCTTACAAGCACAAACTTCAGAGTATTTCATCAGAATTTGATGTTATAGACAAACAAAGGAGTAACAGGGTGATGGAAGATTTTCCTCACTTTTCTTTCCAAAAACAGCTCAAACTCAGTCAGAATGGATGGAGAGTGGATGTGAGCATCGGCTTTCTAATCTTAGCAATGTTTCCCAGTTGTTTTAGAGGTCTGTGCTTTGACTAAGCCATTCAAACACATAAATGGGCCTTGACCTTAATAATTTGATTGTACTTTTGACTGTATGTCGCTCAGCAGGAATGTGAACTTCCATCCTATCCTCACATGTTATGGAGCTTTAGCAGCATTTATTCAACAGTATCCACGTATTTACCTCAACTCAACTCAGTTTCAACTCGTTTTATTGAGAGAGCGCTAATTTGCAGCAAATGTCAACAACAAATATGTTAATAACGTTTATAGTTACACCAAAACACACAATAAATACAATCAGTGCAATCCAGTCATTCAGTGACACATTGTTCAGTCAGATCCAAAATGTAACGACTACATTTCTCTATGGTTTGTACCAAACGTCTTAAGGCTTATTTGTTTTTTCACCGCTCTTTTGGAAAAAACTGATTTGTGGAGATCACTGCTCATTGTTTTTTTGTTCAGAAATTTGCTAACCTGAGTCATGTTTGTAAAGGTTTACAGCGGTGCCAAACTGTTCAAGACTGATGTCCTTTTCCTTTAATTTTCTTTCTTTTTTTTCTTTTTTTTACGTAAAAAATCAAAATATTAAATCTTGTGTGTTGTGTATTTCTGCTTTCATCTATGGATACGTGCTTTTATTCATGTTTTATGACGAACCGGGTATGTGGCTGCATGCACACAGGCAGCAGATGGTGCTATCATCTGTTAGGTGAGCTTTTTTTGCTGCACTGCACTTTTTCAAACCATTTGGCTTAGGAGGCAGGATGCTGAACATCCACCATACGGAAACCAGAATCCACCTGGTCTGATGGGCCAGAAGGAGAACCAGAAAACCTAGCCTCATGAATTTTTGCTTTGTTTGTTTGTTTTAATCTTTCAAACTACCATAACTTTAGAGGAAATGAGTTTACCCTTTTAGTCAGAAAACTGACAAACAGCTTTGTTGCTGCTCTTTAACCGGCTGAATGGTATGTATCTCAGCAATGTTTAAGCAATTTGGAAACAGCCATCTGTTCCCAACTGTCTTCACCATCAGTCACACACGCACACACACACACACACACACACACACACACACACACACACACACACACACACACACACACACACGCACAGACACACACGCACAGACACACATGCACACACACACACTGCCTGCTTGTGTGACTGCATCAAGCGTCACAAACTCCACATTCAGGCATGTGAGTGGAACATGGCCATAATTTTCACTGTCTAATGGCACCAGCAGCGGACACTTGGGAAGAAAGAGATGTACTCTCATCAGTGAAGATCACATTTCTTAAAGACTTTGTGATGATAAGTCAGTGTAAGCCAGGTTATGGAGTAGGACTAAAATTTAGATTGTAAGAAACAGAAACATTACAGCAGTCTATAGCTTGGCATAATTAAACGAAGCACCAAGTGCTTCACTGACTGCTTGCACCACACAGGCTTTGAATTTCCACAACCTCTTTATTTCCCATTTGAGCCCTTTGCTCTTCTGAGCTCTCTGCGTTCCTTCCTAACATTCCTACTGCGTCTCTCGCGACTGCCCTCTTGTCTACCATATTTAAGTCGCTCCGGTTGGGTGGCAGGGAGCACATACTGATGTCTTGGGCTTTTACTGACAATAATATGCTTGTTTGTGGCTGTTGCTCTGACCACTTGCTATATTTTGCACTTATCTCTGTCCTTTCATCTCTGTACAACTGTTCCAGCTGCCACAGTGACCAGTCTGCCCAGTGGAGGCTTCCCACAGCCTGGACAGCCCCACATAAAAGACAACCGATATCTTAGGGTCAAGCATCTCAAGGATCACTGCTGCTGTGGTGCATCCTGACTTCTTGATAGGCACCGTACGTACTTGTGCATCTGCGCCTATTTATAGACTTACAGAAGATACTTTAGAACTTCCTCTTTCTAACGAGGTTTTCATTTTTAGAAACAATTTCACCTCTCAGCTGGGATGGACTCGTATGTCTGACCTGGGATTCTCAGTTCTCAGGTGCCTCAGAGGATGGCAACCCTCCCTTCACCTGTTGTCTTGCCTCCTCGATGCTTTCGTTTTACCTCATCGTGTCCTAATTGCGATAAGATGCTGAGGGATCCTTATTCGGGGTTTTAAAGCTTCCACAGGTCCTCCATCTTCTTCATACAGTCATACTGGTGTAGCAGCCTTTCAACTCATCAGTCTTCTCTGCTCCCGTCTATTCTGTATCAAAATTTCCAAAATTTGTGAACACTGTCAGTCCGGGTAATGCCTGATAGACATATTAAAGGGACACCATTATGTATTTTCCAGCCACACGGTGCCATTTTACAGCACAATCAGGTAGCCATGTTACATTCAGTCATTATAAAAATGCTATATATATATCAATGATGACTTTCAAGATCCTGAAAGTCTCTATGTCTAAGAAGCTCCTGCTCTTTGTGATGCTCTTTCAATCGGAAGACATTTGGAATATCCAAGGAAATTATTGAGAGCAACAGAAACAATAAATAAAATGAATTATGGCGTCTCTGTAGGCAAAACTGTCTTTAAAAAAAAAGAAATAGTTGAGACCAAATCACCAGACTGAATACCTGTATCGTTCAGTTTTTGGTAAAACGAGAGAGAGAAAAAAAGAGAAAAATCAAGCAAAAGAAAATTAATGAGTTTCTTTTCATTTATAATGCGATTAATTGACTTAATGTTTATCGTGACAGGCCTATTTATATGTGCATGTTAACAAGTACATTTTCTGTCTGAATGAGCCTTATAACCAGGCAGGTGAGTGCATGTCTATGTTAAGGGTTAGTGACACCTCCTCCCACACCCGTGTGTCAGGAGTACAAATTTGATGTTGGATCCAAGAAACTTTCTGTAGCTTAGAACAGGATCTAGTTGTTCTCCTGACTGTGAAGAAACTGCTCAGTGTTTATGCTAATCCGGTAATTATTCAGCTGTAGTGTGAAGTGCAGATTTTCTGTCACAAAGCAGCAGCAACAACCCAGCCAATCTTAGAAACGGATAAGATAACCGGATCAGTGTTTTGTGAAAAAGTCCCTCTGGATTCATGTTTTCTCTGATCGATTCATTTTTTTCTTGTCTGTAAAGGTGTATTTTGCTTGATGTTCACCACAAGGCTGTGTTTTTATCCAGTTTGCTCTGTGGGAATCTTAATTCTGTTAATGCTGTACTGCTACTGTGGTAATTATTAAAACATTATATTAAACAGAAATTGTGCCTCTGAGCAGGTTCATTTTCACAGACTCCATCTGAACTTGAACTCCTTTGTAAAGAAAAGGATGAGATTTTAGCTTTTTGTTTAGAAAAATGGTTGAAAACTATGTTTCCTTTTTCTTCCACTTCATAACTGCAGGTTACTTTGTGACAGTCAGTCTTAAACGATCCTGATAAAATACAGTGAAGTTTGTGATGGGGACAGTTTGAGGTGTAGAAATACTTTAGCTGTAATTTAGCTTAATTAGCCTTCAAAACTCAAGGTGCTTCAGGGTCCAGTCAGACATCAACACCGAGTCAGGACCGCCTGTGCTTTGACCAGTCTGGTGTAATACAAAGTGTGGGGCATATTTCTTATTTAAGTCCCTGTTAGAGACTCAGAACGACCACAAAACAGAGGTACAAAACCGACAGGAACAGATTCATGCGGTTTAGATGGAGTTAAACAGGCAAACATGGGTTGGAACAACAAGTAAATGTGTGTATGGGAGTCACAGTCTGACAAAACAGCCACCTATTCTGGTGTTTATAAAATAGAAATAGTTTTGGTTAATTCTAACTGACAAAAAAAAAACATGAGAAGTTTGGTCTTATTAAGCTTCAGACTTCAGAAATCTGCCCCTTTAAGCCATTTGAATTTGAAAATGTTTGTTCAGTGATTGTCTCTGTATAATTGGATTTCACAAAGAAGTAACTTTAAAAAACTATTTATACCCACAAAGTTACTCTATGAAGCAAAAAAAAGAAAGAAAAAAATTCCCTTGGTGGATGTGATTTAATGTTCAGAAAAATAAGAGTGTCTGAATCTTTCAGTCCAGACGATTTATCATCTACTATCCATCTTCTTCTGATCCCACAGGAGAAATAACACAAACCAGCCATGAAAAACAACAAACACATTAACACCCCCACTCATTGCTCTGCCTCTGCGCTCATTTCATTAACAGGTTCTTGTCGGGTCATGTGTCTGCAGACGAACGCTTTTGATTCAGTCACAGCTGCACAATACTTACCTCCTCTAGGTCAATCTGTATCACTCTTATAGTGCTCATACGCTGTTATTATTATTATTATTATTATTTTTTTTTTTTTTAACCTCTGACTGCATCCAGTTACAGGTGGATGTCCTTTCTTTCCCTGCTTGCTCTGCAGGGCTCAGCTGATTCCTACACAAGCCGACCGTCTGACTCAGACGTGTCCCTGGAGGAGGAGAAGGAGGGCGGCCGGCAGGAGAGGGAGCAGCAGGCCACCGTTCAGCTCGAGAGGGCAAAGGTTAGTTTCAACTGGGATTTTTCACAAGGCAATCGAGTTTTATATGAAACTCCTGCAGGCCGGGGCGGCAGGTCTGGTAGATCATTACAAATGTTCGGACTTTTACAGTTTTAGAAGAAGAGATGGAGAATATGTCCCCCCTATGCCTTAAGTTTGTATGAAATTCTAATTTAAATTGTTTTGGATGAATTCAATGACTTCAGGATTCAGTCCTGTTTTAATTAAATTAAATTAAATTAAAATCATTGTGTTCCTGCAACATCAGTTTCAGTCATGCTAACCGCAGCAGTTATTACAAACTGTGATTTATTTCTGTTTTAAACGAGCTTTCTGGCCTTGGAGTGAGAGCCAAATTTGACGATAATTAACTTTTATTTCCTTTCACTTCACAGAGTAAAGCAGTAGCATTTGCCGTGAGGACCAATGTGAACTACTGCGGAGCGCTGGAGGAGGACGTTCCTGTCCCCGGCACCGCCGTCACGTTTGACGCCAAGGACTTCCTCCACATCAAAGAGGTTCACGACACGCGCAGTTTGTTATCGCGTCACCTGCGGACCGCCGAACTTGTTCCAAACTGTAACGCTTTCAACCAAATACTACTTTTATAATTCTTTGGTTATGGGTTTTGTGTGAGGCTTTTATTACTAAATAATAAAGCTGCTATGTTCATAAAATAAGGATATGGATATTTGAACACCTGCGTTTTTCTTCCTCACACAAAAACACCGGAGTACGCCCAGCTATAAAGAATATGGGACTGAAATCCCATATTTTTATGGGATCCAAATGTCACTGTCTTGCAGGGGTGTTCATATCCAGCTAACTACATTTTATCTGGATTTCATGTCATATGCTAACAAAAAAAATGCACAATTGTCAAATGTGAGGAGAATAATAGAGACAAACAGCATTAGGAGGACATAGAAACGCACAGAAAGCTCATGGATAAAGCTGTGGAGATGTTTATAACAGGGTCAGATCATAAAACAACAACAAAAGGCTTTAAACACTGAGGAAGCTAGAAAGTTACAATCATACAGAGGGAATTTGACAATGATGTAGCTGTCACCTGGACCCAAATGGACCCAAATATTATTGTATTTTCATTTAAAAAATTAAGTTTTGTTCACTTTTCCTCTCTTAAACCATCACCCCATAATGTTTATGAAACTGAATGCTGAAAATCTAAAACTGTGACTCATTTGTTCACAATGATTTATTCATTTTTTTTAAATAAATGTGAATACCTCTTTCTCTTTCTTTGAATGAAAACTGAAACATAATTGCAAAAAATTTGTTTTTTTCCGGCTTATTTTTCCCCTTTTGTTTCGCAGAAGTACAACAACGACTGGTGGATCGGCCGCCTGGTGAAAGAAGGCTGCGACATCGGCTTCATTCCCAGCCCGCTGAAGCTGGAAAACATCCGGCTGCAGCAGGAGCAGAAGCGAGGACGCTTCCACAGGTGAGCATCGGACGGATGGAGACGTCAGGAGGGGCAGCAGATTACCTAAAGGTCGACAGGTAGCAATTACTGCAGCAGATGATTGAGCATTTCAGCAAAAAAGAACCAATTTTGGCACAGATGTTTCCTAGAGCTTGCTGTTTTGAAAAGAATAATTATTAGCAACTCCAAATTTCAAGATGTCTGCCATGTTCATTAAAGAAAGTTTATACACTATTTATCACAGATCAATACATCTGGTGTCAAATCATACCTAACTGGACCCATAAAAATCAAATTTACTGATAATCATTTCAAGACGGTTATTATATTAAAATTAACTTTTGCACTAAATCACCAATTAGACGAATGTGTTTGTTTTTAGCTTACATGTTTTGAATGATAGAAGTCATATTTTCTGGTTAACATTTTTCAAAATGGCCACCATGGTTGCAATAGAGAGTATATGTTTGTACTAAAATCATCAATAGCTAGTTATTGCAGACCACAAAGTTAGGATCACTAAACTAAAATCTTAGCTAACACTAAACTGCTAAGCACTTAATAAAAAATGTTAGCTGAAGCTAATGCTAACCATTAGGACGACCACGTCATGAAAATGGGAAATGGGTGACATTTTGTTTCAAAGGCTCAAAAACGGCAGCCATCTTGAAGAATATGGCCGTCATCCTGGAATTCAAGTGGCTAACTTGGAAATATGGAAAACATACGACCATTTTTCTGCTTGTGTCCCACACTTGAAAGATTGTCACAGTAATATGCTGCGCTACCAGGGGTACGGAGAGTCTGAAGGAAGGGCAGGGTGTTGTGGGTTTGTGTTTAGGAGAGAAACACTTCGGGGACGGGGAGCCCAGGCTGGCAGTGAAACCGACACATAAGCAAGAAGTCGGCTGGACGGCCGCCAGGCTGCGCCGTGTGGTCCAGCCTCGCCGAGGTGTTCCTGGACTGCAGCCATCGCAGAATTTTCCATCAGATGGGACTGTTGGGTTTTCACCAACAAGATGATTAGTGATGCTGAGACGACGCTGCCAGATTAAAGACCTGGCAGCTCAGACCGTTTTGCTTTTGTGAGTCTTTTGTTGCAAAAAATAGAGTTCGGTTCGCTTAATGAACTCCCCCGGTGTTCAACCGTGAACAGCCAGGACTATTGACTCATGCGGTGATTAATCTAATCTTTATTTTTATTTAGTTATGTATGTTATTTATTTACCAGTCTTTACAATGACGTTTCACATTGATTGAACACTTTCATTTTGCCTGTTTTTTTATTTTATTTCAATTTCTATGTAGAATTAAAAGTAGGTTCATTGTTAAGTTGAGATTTTGTTGTATAATTTAAATGTGCCCTAATTGCATTTTTTTTTAACAGATGCAACACAGAACTTCAGATTTATCAGATTCTTTGCTCATCCTCTTTACTTTCATCACTGCAGCAGCAAATCCAGTGCAAATTCCTCCTCCAGTCTGGGAGAAATGGTGTCAGGGACGTTCAAACCAAACCCAAACTCAGCAGGTGACTCCCATATGTACTCTATTGATTTTGAGAAAAAAAAAAGATCATTATCTTTTAAAAACTGAATTTTATTGCCTCTGTATCGCTGTGATTGTGTTACTTTTTTTCTCACATGACTACAATGAAGCAATTTTTGCAGTGCACTTAATTGCATTTTCTTTTGCTACTTTTAATTTCAGGAAAGCAAAAACAAAAAGTGGTAAGTGTGATTGATTTCCTAAACATTTCTGTTATATAAACAAAATAATAATTATGTAGTTCCACCTAACAGCCTTCAGTGTGTTTGTTACCTTCTTAATCATAACTTTATGCTTAATAACTGGAAGGTCAGGTTGCCAGACCAAATAGCCATGAACACACACACACACACACTCTTATTTAAGGGCAGCACATATGTTGCATGTTTTTGGACTATAAGAGAAAACGTGGGTTTAGAGAAAACACACACACACAGAGGAAACATGCAAACTCCCCACTGAAACTGTGTGTGTTTTTTCCCCCCAAGAATATGTTATAAGTGAACTTGTGTACTAGTTGGATTTTAAGCAATATGCAATTGTGCATATCTGTAAATAAGGTGGTGGTGGTGGGAGGGGGGTGGGGGGTAATACACAGTTTTAACATTTTTGCACAAATTCTAAAAGAAAAATGCACATTGCAAATCTATCCAGAGTTAATAATTTGTCATTCGCTGAGGTTGTGTAATGGCTCTATTCTAGGTTTTCAAATCTGGAGACTGACTACTTTGCTAATTCTTTTTCACAAAGTTGCTCCTATTCAGTCAGACTGGATGGATAACTCCTACATATTTGCAATAATTTGTTATGTAATTATTTAATATTTAGTTTTAAATTGAACTTTGAGCTTTGGAGGTTGACTGAGCCATGAATATATCTAAGGAAAATGTTTCTGAGTTGACTGACTTTTACGAGGCTTTATGCTGAGATTACATCAACGTCAACATTCCCCCAGTTGTTTTGTTTCAGTGGAGCGATATATAAAACAACCACTTGCTGCTAAACTTATTGGAGGGCCGCAAAGTGAGTTGGAAAGCTTGAGTGACACTTATGCGATGTGACTGTAGCTGTGTGTGCTGTCACCTCTCCAGGCTGAACACGTCCCGCCGTACGACGTGGTTCCGTCCATGAGGCCGGTGGTCCTGGTAGGTCCGTCCCTGAAAGGCTACGAGGCAAGTCTCAACCTCTCTCTTTTCTTTTTTATTTGTAATTCTCACATCATAACCTGGAGAACTTTTATTTCTCAACCAGATTTCCTCTCTAACAGTGTAACTCTACGCCGCTGCGTGCAGTGATGACTTTTTGTTCATCGACTCTCACAAACACGACATTAAAAATCAAATGTCCTCACTTATTATCGGTCGGAAATGCAAACCCAGAAAGGTGACGGGGAGCGCTGAAGTCAGTTGTCATGGAATCACGCTCTTTGCCTCCCGTCCCGGCGTTGCCTTGGCAACAACCTTCTGGGTAAACTGCATCGGTCTGAAAAAGTGGAGCACGGATCGAAATTAGAAACACAGAATAATGTGAACTGCTCTTTGAAATGAAGTGTGTGGGATGGCGAAAAAGAAACAAAAATTATTTTAAAAAATCCTAAATCTTTTTCACGCCGGGCGTCTGTTGCCGTTGGTTTTGTTTCCCTGAAGCAAAGGTAGAACAGACAAAACGTGGATTTGTTGCTGTAGCGATTGTTTTGGCTGGTTGAGTAGGTGACGGTGAAAAGGAGATTTGTGTGGTGCGTCAGCCTCCTGTTAAAATGATACAGTTGACCTTCTGTAGCTGTAAACTCTTCTCTGAGGACATAAAAGCTGCAGGTTCACAAGCAATCTAATAAAAGTACACATGTGCAGCTACACTGTCAGTCACCGCACATGCAAGTGCTCCATGCTCCATCACAAACAACATCAAGACACGATGAAGTCAAGCTTATTTGACTTATTCAGATGAAAGATTTGGCAAAGGCAGAAACAGTGTTGTCTGCTTTGATTCACATATCACACGCACACACACACCAGAAAGCTTATTTTTTATGTTTAGGGGTAATTCTCTGGTACAAAAAAATTTACCTTTATTTCACTATTTATCTGAGTTATCCTTTATTTTTTCTTTAAACCTGATGCCTCTATGTCACACAATTTCTTTTACAACAAAGATTTAAAGAAAGTAAGTAAATTTGTGTATGGTCACTTAATCAACCAAACAAAATGTTCTTACTTTTTCTTGAAAAGTGTGTTTTATGTGTAAACGTGAAACACTGCTAATATGATAATCGTAAGTGAATAAACTGAGGTTCTAGTGTGAACTAAAGTCATTAACACAACCTAATAGCAGCACTGTTTTATTATCTTATTGGTGGTTAGTTCTGATTAGGCTGCGTGGTTCAAAATGGCGGACTGTGAAGAGACAGAACTGCTCTCTACTCTAACCAGACAAACTGGGTCGTAATGTTCAATCCATTCTACAAAACCTCAGTCTCAATAGGATAACCAAGCTGTTTTAATGTAAATGAAAATATGTTTAATACTCAACAGACTAGTCTCATTCTTAATTACATTACTTAGCTGTCTACCACTATCTTTTAAATTCTAAATGAAGCGTTAGCATCTGGAAGAACCAGTAGAACCACCAGTAGAGCTTCTCTGTGGTTCTTTCTCCTCCGTTTGATTGTTGATTATTTAACCTTGAGTTTGAGTTTTTAATCCAAACCACGTCGTCAAACCGCACTTCTATCCGTCAGGAAAGGTTAAATTAAAAGTTGCAGTGTTGCTGCTCCAGTTACTCACCTGTACGGTGGCCTTGCTGACAATTCACTGCAGCTGATAATCACTTTCTTCGAAACGCTTTCCATATCGGAGGCTCCGGCTCAGTGGAGTGTGTAATGCAAAGATCTGGTTCACTGGGAAGCATACAACAAGGAGTAATAGGATCCTTCTGTCCATTTTCTGCTGCATTTTAACATAGTATGTGTGGTAGCATGAGTATTTTGAGCTTTTACAGACATTATTGTGTAACGATTTCTTGCGCTAGGAGAAGGCAATGAAATGTTTCGTCTGCTGCGATTTTTGTCCCTTCTAAAATATTTCAGATGATTTCATACATTGCAATCAGACAAACTTGACCAGAGTAAATACAGAAAGCACATTATGTTTTGTTTTTTGGGGGATTTGGGAGGTAAAAGGGTATCCAAAACAACCAGACCCTTTTTAAGAGTTAGCTTATAACACTCCATTAATGTTTTACATCATTGTGAGGGAATTTTTGGCTCACTTTAGTTTTAATTCAGCCACATTGGATGTGTTTTTAAGCATTAACTGACTTTTTTGGGTTAAGTCACATCATCCTTGTACATGTTATGACTTGGCTAATCAAAAATATGTGTGTGTATCCATTTAGAGAGGGACTTCCATGTGTGCTTTGGATTTACAAGGTCACCAAATGATCTGAATCTGGCATTCCCTTTCCCAGTTGTCTGGTAGAGAGTAAAGTTCATGACTACATCAGAGTAAAGTTCATGACTACATCAAGTCATCCTAATACTGAAGTAGCATAGCAACCCTGGACGTTTTACTACCACCAGTGGGACTTTCAAAATGTTTCTCTTTTGATTCATCGGTTGGCAGAACATTTTATTTCAAGTCTTGGGATCAAAAGTGTGATTTTTTTATTTTATCTTTTTGCAATGAGACAGACCTTTTTCTTCTTTTTGGTCCTGAAGCTCTCTCTTAAAAGCCCTTTTTGTGCTGTTTCTTTCTTATTGCTGAATGATACCCACTGGGTATCATACCCGCTGGATACCCATGCTCTTTGACGACGTCAGATAACTTTGTGTACTTAGAGGTTTAATGAAATCCTGATTTGAAAACTTATCTCTGACGTGAAAGCTTGTTCAACAATCTAAAATTTTAACATGACAAAAAAATGTCAGAACAGAAGAAACCTTTAAGGTCTGGCAGTACTGAACACCACGGCCGTTTTCTGTTTCGGTCTTTTCACTACTTCCTCTCCCGTCTCTCTGACTCGTGGCTGTAGGTGACAGATATGATGCAGAAAGCGCTGTTTGACTTCCTGAAGCACAGGTTCGATGGAAGGTGAGCGGCCAGCGCTAACAAACTGTCCCTCGTTAGGTCGCCGCCGGGCTGCCAGTGCTTACTCATGTTTATGGATCGTTGCAGGATATCCATCACGAGGGTCACCGCTGATATATCGTTGGCCAAGAGGTCAGTACTTAACAACCCCAGTAAACGGGCCATCATTGAGAGGTCCAACACCCGCTCCAGCCTCGGTAAAGCTACAGGAACTGTTTCGCTCAATGATGTGCATGTCTCGTGTGCGTTTGAGCAGATTAACGTCTCGCGTTCAGCCTCATGCTGCTGCTTGTTCACAGACGCCCTGCTATATGTCTTTGTTTTCTTACAGCTGAGGTCCAGAGTGAAATAGAAAGGATCTTTGAGTTGGCCAGATCGCTACAGCTGGTGGTGTTGGATGCAGACACCATTAATCACCCAGCACAGCTTATCAAGACCTCATTAGCTCCCATTATTGTCCATGTTAAGGTGTCATCTCCTAAGGTAAGGCTGAAAGCAAAATATGTGAAAGTGCCCTGCCTTGGAATTAAGAGCTCTTCAACTTTTTCATATTTAAGTTAAAACCAGCAGATCTTATTTGGTGTTTTACGCAACAAACCGACACAAAGTAAAACAAAACACAAACTACGACCTAACAGTTCTCAGATTTATTTATTACATTTTTTAAAATCTCCACAGCCTGATGCTGCCGCCACCATGCTTCGTTATGGGGCTGGAGTTCAGAGTAATCTGTAGCCAATCGGTTACATCGAGTTTTATTTAGGGGTAACAAGATAAAGGCAACTAAATTCAAATGCTTGCCACACTTTTCAAATGTTTATTTGTAGTTTTGTGTGAACATGGCTAGCTAGCTTTTGCTATCCACATTGCAGCTGATATGCTAATCTTAAGTGAATAACCTGGGTTTCTAGTGTGAACTAAAGTCATTAACACAACCTACTGACACTAACATTCACCATCTTATTTCATCATGTGGTAGAGGTTTGCTTAGTTCTGATTAGGCTGTATACTTTGAAATGGTGGACATTTTGTTTCCAATTCAAGCGTATGTGTTACTTTGCATTAGCCTAACATATAAAATCCTTGATCAAACTGATCGAAGTTTTTGGTTGGAATGTGACAAAACGTGGAAAAGTTCAAAAAGTGTTCATACTTTTGAAAGGCATAAAAATCACACAAAAAAAATATTTATAGCTGTTCCATTCTATTTCATATTTGGAGAGATTTAGCTGAGTTCTCTGCTTTTAAACGTGTTAACAGGTCTTGCAGCGTCTGATCAAATCACGAGGGAAGTCCCAAAGCAAACACTTGAACGTGCAGCTTGTTGCAGCAGAAAAACTAGCCCAGTGTCCATCTGTGAGTAAACTTTAAGCACTCTCCAATACTGTTATTAGTTTTATCTCTGCAACCACGAGTGACGAAATTTGCAAACTCCAGCAACTTTTCCCCGCTCTCCTTGCCCTTTTTTCCCCTCCACAACCCCAGGAGATGTTTGACATCATTTTGGACGAGAACCAGCTTGAAGATGCCTGCGAACACCTGGCAGAATACCTGGAGGCGTACTGGCGCGCTACCCACACTTCACTTAGCACGCCGCTCAACCCCCTGCTGGGACGCAATCTGGGCTCCACTGCTCTCTCCCCGTTTCCCGCTGCCATCCAGGTGAACACAGAGTTGGGTTCTGTTTGCTTGTTTTCGTTTGTTAATTAATTTTCAATTCATTTTCACCTTTCTTTGCGTGTAATTGAATATTTAACTGTTCCTCATAGTTTTGTAGTTATCTTTTTTCTTTTTTTTGCCATTTTGACCAGTCGAAATATCAAACCATTCATATCAAGCTTAACCATAAAACTCAGATCGAACACTTTATTATTCACCCGTGTCTTTTAAAACTTTGAAAAATGTATCATATACCTTAATCTTTTTCACGTCTTGCTACAAACACAAACTTCAGTGTTTTTTGTTGGCGTTTTCTGTGAAAATACAACACAAAGTAGCGCATAATCGTGAAGTAAAAGGAACATGGCGCCTGCTTTTTTGTATTTTTATTCTTTTCTAAGAAAAATCTGAAGTATGGAGTGCATTCAAATCAGTACTTTGTAGAATAACCTTTCACTTGAGTTAAAGCCACAGGTCTTTTGAGCTGCTGGATGTATCCACAAGACTAAGATTTTTGCCCATGTTTCTTTAAAAGAATAGCACTGCAATCAGTTCTAACCTCTCCATGCTCAGGGAATACATCCATACAATGTACTTCCCACAAGTCTGTTGTCTACTTCTTTGCTATTATCTTTCTTTTGATGATGTAAACTGTGCCCGGTGAAAAAGGTCAGAGTTTGTGATATTGTGATAACCCTCCGTTAAACTTCTCCAGAGCTTTCTCCCTGACATGTCCGGTTTGTTTCTTGATCCTCGTGATGAAAACACAATGTACATCACACTTTGCAGACACAGTCAGGTCAGTGAAATACACTGATGTTTGTCATTGCAAAAAGACAATAATATGGAAAAGGTTAAAAAGTGTGAATACCTTTGCGAGGTAGACGATTGGTTGTTGGCTCCGCCTACCAGCCATTAGTCATATCATACTCATTGTGACACAAACGTTGCAGAAAGTTTCATGTTACTTCCTGCCATGCAAACCAAGGAATCTGCTATGAACCGGAAATTTTCCCTTCTGTTACTTAAGTTGCTTATAAAGTGTTTTTGAATTGATGTGTACAGTACTTCACCAGGCTGGCTGTGTGTTTTGATTTATTAGCCACACGTTTCAAATCATCACGTCAGACACTTTGAAAATGTGAGGGCGTTAAAGAATTGAATTGAAGAATACCATGAAATTATTCAAAAAGTGACTTAATGAAAGACAGTTGGTCAAAACTCAAGCGAAGAGAAGTTTGTGGAAGGATACCCAAACATCTGCCTTTTTAAAGGATATTTCTACCAAGTACTAAGCAAATATGTCGTCACCTTCCTAAAATATTAACATAAGTCATGCTTTGACTACAAAAATGATTTTTGGAAAATAAAAAAAAAGGTCGCCACCTTTTTTTCCCCCCAAAGATGATTTAAGTTAAAAAAAAAAATAAAAATAAAAAAAAAACTTTTTGCAAAAAATTATTTATTCCATCATTTTAGGAAGATAACAATATTCTTTCTCTCATTTATTTGGCAATTTTGGTTATCCTAGCTAACCTAAAACAGAACAAGTTTGGTCTGCGTTAACATCAGACAGTGAGGAAAGTGTCTTTTGTATATTTTCATGCAGTATACATACATACAAACTGCACATTCATAATATTTCTCTCTCAAATAGGCCCAAAAGAATCGAAACAGCAACCACACGACTACCGACCATTCTCCCGTCGAGCGCCGCAATCTGATGCCCGCAGATGAGAACTATCACAACGAGCGAGCCCGGAAGAACCACAACCGCCTGTCGTCGGGCTCACAGCACAGCAGGGACCACTCTCCACTAATGGAGGAGGACTACCAAGACCCCTACCAGGACTCTTACAAGCCTCACCGCAACCGCGGATCCCCCGGAGGCTACAGCCAGGACTCCGCCAAGCACAGGCTGTGAGCCGATAGTCACAATCGCTGAGGCGGCGGTGGCTCCGTCATGATGAGTCTACTTCACTCATGTGAACTGGAACTATCTCTTATGTCTGTGTAGTACCTCATATCCCCTTTTGACCATGGTTGTTGTTGCCAAATGGACATTTATAACCTAATAATAATAATAATAATAAAAAAAGAAACAACTGCCTTTGCTATGACGTGAATATGAGGGTGGACATGTAGCACAAGAACTATGTTTTAAACGAAGGGTGGAAGTTTAGCTTGTTTTAATGTGTCACACAAGTAGCTTGTAAGTTAAATCAACTAGCAAGTGAAAGTGTGGGGTCTTCTACACTTTCCCTGCCATCTCAGCTGTCCCTGTAGCATGTAGGTGGGGGGCTGCGAAGCCGGTGCCAGACAGCAACTCGGCTGCGACTCAGCAACTCAGTGCTTGTTTAAACGTATCTTAAGACATGAGGGAAGCAAAAATATGCCATTAATAATACGTTTGTGTTCTACCGTCCTCGACGTGAGCAAGCTTGTTCAAAAAAATTCTTGACTTTTGCTATTTGTTTACAATATTATATATATTTTCCTCTTCAAAGTTCATCCAGTAGCTTCCCGAACCCCCTTCTTTACTTTCCCTGAACTCCCATGTTTGTTCAATCGGTCGTATGCAAAGTTGCGCAAATACAGAGATGTTTAAAGCTCCAAACCTCAGGAATGAGGGGTCACTAAGACCCGGAAGTGTAGCGTTTTGTTATCTTACCCGTCTGGATAATTATGGGTGTATTATTTTAATATGCAGTGCCTTTCAAGAGTATTCACAGCTGAAGTTGTAATTGGGATGAAACATGGTGGTGGCGGCATAGACCTGTGGTGATACTGGCTAAAGTGGGTATAAAGAAGAAGCGAAAAAAAACCCATCAATCTTGGGGGGGGAAAAAAGAACTATTGGAGTATGCAGAAGGTATGCTAGGTGTCTAGTGTTAAAGTGGTCCTGTCAAAGTCTACGCCTAAATCCACCTGAGATTATTTCCACGTAATCTCACCGAGCTTCAATAGGCAAAAATGTCAGCCTCCTGTTCTGGTACATTCACCTTACAAAATTTAAGCTGCAATCAAATCAAAATGTAAGTGCATGTATCATTCTCCTTTCATTTAAAAATGATCTGGTACTTTATGTTGCTCTACCACAAAGCACCTAAATCTAATACATTAAGGAGTGAGGTGGTAACACGAATGCTTTTGTAAGGCACTGTAGCTGTAGTGGAATGCTATGATGTGCATTTAGTTTGTTTTTTGTCTGGGCATGATTATGAAAATACAAGAGTGGATTTTAGTTTGTGATATATTGAGGGCTTCCATGTGTAAATATTGTCAAAAATGACAGAGGAGAAACCTAAAAATTCTACTTTTGGTAAATCTGATTACATTCCATTGGTTTAATTCAAGGTACTGCAGATAATTCAGATCAAGATTTCTTTTTTAAACGGTTTTATAACAACTATAAAATGTTCACCGGGCAGAAGCTGATCCTGACCGTCGTCTTTGTTTTCAGGTGTAACTAACAGTTACATGTAACTATCTTTAACCAAACAGGAAAAAATGTTTTCCCTGTTTCCTGTTTGATAGAGGTGGTAGACTTCAATTCAATATAATATGAACTATCCGCTAGTCTTTATCTGATTTTTTACCAAACAAAAAGCTAATTAAAAGAACATGCTATTTATTGACGTGTCTACAACAGGAAAAATGACTGGTTTTAAGTTTTTATGTGCCTAACGAATGAAGAAAAATTTGTTTTTCAGTACCCGGTCTGCTGATTTGATTTTAACCAATTTAAGGGAAAATCAGAGGATTCTGATCAACCACTTTCATGTCTTTCCGAATTTCACTTCTGTTACAAGCTGCTTTATGCTAAATGTAGTGGATTTTCCAGGTTTTTTTCGTTTGTTATTTATTTATTTATTTATTTAAATATACACTGCCAATAAACACAGGAAAAATAGAGCAGAATCTTTCAGTGATATACTCTTGAACCTTGTATTATAACATGCAGCGGTTATTCTCATGCTATGGGTCATAAATGAGTAAAATCTTTTGTTTTTGTTTTTTCCAAACAGTGAAGTTTTAGCACCAACATAAAAATATGAAAACTGGTTGTGAGAGAGTGATAAACTAATTAGAATGTATGTGTGCATCGTCATTTTACAACTGTATTGAAATAAAATGCACTGTTGTATGGATGGTAGTTTTATCCTTATTATATTATATTATATTATATTATATTATATTATATTGTAACTGAGTGATAGTGCGCATGCGCCAACTTGACAGCTCAGCGCACTTTACAACAGAACAGCCAGCTGATATCAACCACTTAGCCACACTGGTTACCACTTTCGTCTTGGTTCTCTCGTTCCTAGCCGTCATATTTCCATATCATGTCTTCTGGAAAGGGACTTCTCAAGTAATATTAGGCGATACCAGCATGGAGGTTGTAGTTAAACGCTTTTACAGCTATTTGTCGGTGTAGTTACCAGGCTATCTAGCTTTGTCAAGTTGATAGCAATACATATCATCAATGCTAGCTAGCTAAGTGGTATCCGATATTTCCAAAGCTGGCATCGAACAAACTTCACCGTTAGCCATGGGGATACTATTTACGAAGCTATGGAGGCTTTTCAATCACCAAGGTAAGAGTGCTCTGTTGGTAGAGGATGTGAGATTGTGGGAAGTCGTGGAAGCTAATTGGCCTCTTTGGTCGGAGAAGGCCCACTGGTTGTTCCCTCACAGTAGCCAAGAAGCCAGCTTTATGTGCATGACAGTGTGGAAATGTTTCTGTCATGACGATTAAAGTGTCCGTGTGGGGGGAAATCACCCTCATTTAAATCCACTGTTTTGCTTTTATTTGCCGGAGAGCACTGTTTCCTACTAGCTCAGTGTTGATTAGCCGTGTGCTGTATTATTTATGCTCCCAGCTTTTGGGAGCGGAGGTAAGTGAAACCACGTCTTGAGCTTGAATCGGTAAGCAGGTCTTTTCGACACCCCCTGTAACGTGAATCCCGTTGAGTTTGAGCCGATGCCACCGGCATTATGAGCGGAGAGTAGGGGGTACACAACCACAGCCCTCCACAGAGCATGTCAGATGATTACCGGGGCAAGTAAAGATCAATGGGTGAATCACATTGATGAGCCACTGCTGGCTCATCACCTTATCAGAATGGTTTTATTAATACAGATTACTATTTATCTATTGAGTTGGACCCTCACCGTCGTGCCATTTTAAACTGTCAGCTATTCTCAGTGCATGTCTTCAGAAGCTAACCGTGTTTAATGCGTCTGGTGCATTAATGAAAACTCAAATGCTGTTGCTTGATAATCCCTTAGCTTTTCTGTATTTTATGTAGATCAGTTCCTCCTATAGGGTTTATTTAAATCTTTTGTTGTTGAATTTGTGTTGCCAGCAGCCCTGAAATGTTCCAGTGTGCTCTACAATGACTGTCCCTGCTTTAGTACCAGATGTGATGTTTAAAGGGACAGAAGTTAATTTAGACTAAGCTTAATAAAAACAAGCATCCCGATGAGAACCTTGGCAAAAATGTGTCTTAACAGTGTATTGACAATGTTTGTGAGGTTTGCCACGTGGTATTTGGTTAGTTTGAACAATTAAAGATTTGGATCAGTAAAAAAAAGACCCTTATAGCTAGGAGGGGTAGTGTTTTTCTTCTTTCTTTTGCTTTGAAATTAAAAATATTTTTAAAGTCCGTGTGAGTATGGAAGAGGGGTTTGAAAATGTTATATCTTCATCATTTCTACAGTTGACTTCACATCCTCCCCATGAAGCCCACATGTAAAGATGTTGACAGTTTCTTCATACAAATGGTTTGCAAGCAGCAGAATTTCACACCTGCGTGACCTTTCTTACTCTTTGCCGTCTTTTTTCCAGTTGCACTTTTGCTGGCAGAGCAGCGAGCTGTACACACACCCTCGTCTGAGCAAAACACTGTTTGTTGATCAAAGGTTTTCTGAAATAAGCTTCCCCACAGCTTTTCAAGCCTCTGTAGCTTCAGTTTTCTGAGCGACTATAAAGAAGACGTAAATGTTTACACGAGACGTTTCGGGTTTTTTCATTAAAATATCCAGTGCTGATTTATTTGAACTGAATTTATAGTTCCAGCGAATGAGATGCTGTTAACGTGACAAGTGATGCCGCGTTTCTTTTACAAAGAGACATAAAACAGAATAAGGATCCCATTTGAACAAGGAGGCTGAACAAATCAGATTTAGTGAAGTTTTGCTCATTTTTACTGTGGAAGGTAGAGTTTGAATCTTTATATTACTGCATCAAATGGTAACTTAAGATGACAAGTGAGTCGTTTTAATTTTGTGAGCTAATGAAGCAGATTTATGTTGCAGTTTTTAGACTTTTTTTCATATGTGAATTGGTAAAAGCGGTAGAAATAAAACTTTTGAATTGATATTGGTTTGTTTGTTAGAAATCAATATCAGAGCTAATTCCAGTGTATGACAAGCCTGGTGGCCCACCAGGCTTTAATTGCCGCCCCACCAGGCTAAGTGTCGTTTGTTTATTTTAAAATGGTTTTTTTTTTATGTGTACACCGCAGAGACAGGCAAAAACGATTAAGCTAGGTTTGTAGTTAATGCATTGAACTGTGAAAACCTTCCACCTGCCTGTTTCCAAATTATGATGCCTGCTCATGCACCTTCAGATTTTTGTAACTTTTAAAGTTTTTCAGGAACACAGCGGGCCGCTGGTGGACTGCCTTAGCTCCCCTCCGGCCAGCATTACCAGGTTTTCAGGAATATCTTCCTACGTAAACTTTCCACTCATGCACAGAGTTTCATAAAACATGCCTTTATCTTCTACTTATAAAGATTTAGATCCTTGCAAACCTTCCATTGCATCTGATACCAAGCATTTAGCTGCAGGTCCTGTAAGTTAGTGAGTCTTAGTGAATCAGGTGTTTTGTCCAGGACGTCCAATAGAAGTTTGACTGTAGTGTGTTCTTTAAAAATCTTCTAAATGCTGTTTCCATAAATAAAAAAAAGCTTCGTCACACAATCTGTTGGGCCAGCTGTACCTGTCAAAGGAACATCTGAATGAATGACAGGACCAATGTAGCACCATTGAACATTGCCTCAACATTATAATTTCATTTTAACTTGCTCACGAAGGTTGTGTTCAGTAGAGTAAATCTATCAATCTTCATGGAGCCAATTTGATCCAATCAGGATCTTTTAAAGGTTTAAAACAGACAGACGTTTAAGAAATGCACAGGAAAATGACCAAATCAAGAAAAAAGACAGATAAAACAAATGATTATTGCAAATGGAACAAAGCTGAAAGTGAGAGAATTTAATAACCTAAGTTGGCGAGTGGTGGAAACACCGTTGAGTAGATTAGCAAGGAAACGCTGTGTAGATATTCTTTGTAATGGGAATTTAATCAAATTACTGTAGTAAAATGCTCAGGCGTCACAATGTCGTGAATAATAAAAATGTGCCACAGTGTTACACTCCTGAAAATAATGTCTTTTTTTTTCACAGGTCTCAAGTTAAATTTTACGTTTGTGAACGATTCTGTTTTGATATGCTAAAAAATACACAAATATCAAGAGCAGATAACAGAAATCTAATACCACCTGCTTTTGAATGTGACTGAATCAGCAAACTAGTTCAGAGATGTGACTCGCTACACATCAGAAAGTACAGTAAGAGAACGTCATAGTTTTATGGGCACTTTTATCTTTTCCCGTCATGTTCCAGTTTCTGCTCATTTGACAATTATGAACAAAACCAGCTGGTTTTTGTTCCTCTTTTTTTTTTTTTGTCACAGGATCTAAATATAGGAACTTTTGTCATTGTTGTTGTTATTCTTGCCATAACAGATGTTACTTAATCAACAGAGAAAGCTTTCTCTCTCTCTTTTTAAGCATGGCACCTGTTCTTTGGACCTTTCCCCCATAATAATTGTATCTGTGTGTGAATATTTGTGCTCCAGTCCCCTCATGAGCAGTTTTGCTGTGATTGATCTGTGACTTAAACAAGAGTTCACAGTTTTCAAAATCTCAGCCAGGACGCAAAAAGGGAAGTGTGGGTGCTGTGGTGGCGCAGGGGCAAAGCACAACCCACGCATGGAGGCCTTAGTCCTCTTGGTGGTGGTCGCAGGTTCGATTCCCGGCCTGACAACATTTGCAGCACGTCTCCCCCCTCTCTCATTACCCTCTTTCAAACTACCTTCAAATGTAGGTCAACAAAACCTTGAAAAAAAAAAAAAAAAAGGGGAAGTGTGCTTCCACGTCAGAAAACACAGCTTTCATCTGCTGAGTTTATGTAAGAGGCACGCGGCAAATGCCCAGCCACTAAACCCACATTATGAATTCATGGTTGTTTGCACATTCTTTGATATGATGCCTCTCTTCTTTTCAGAGCACAAAGTCATTATTGTTGGCCTGGACAATGCGGGCAAGACTACCATTCTTTACCAGTTGTAAGTTACCCCATAAACCACAATGAAAGTCATTAAATATGCATGCTTTTTCTCTGTGAATACGAAGCTTATTTGTTGAGCTGTGACACTTTGGTGTTCGTGTTCGATAACTGTTATTCTTTGGGTGATTCTGCAGCTCAATGAATGAGGTGGTGCACACTTCTCCTACGATTGGAAGCAACGTGGAGGAAATTGTGGTCAACAACACCCATTTTCTGATGTGGGACATCGGAGGCCAGGAGTCTCTGAGGTCGTCCTGGAATACGTACTACACCAACACAGAGGTGGTTATTGTTCCCAGCTGCTTTTATCTCGCCGTTTGTGGAAAAAAAAAAGAGAGAATCTAAAGCAGAAAATGTAAATGAAACAGATTTTTAAATTATTGGTTTCCACTAAGTACCGATGTATTTCTTCGGGGAAGCTTTTTCTCAACTTGCAGGGGAGATCTGGATTTACAAACACCTTTTAAAATTTGTTTATGCAAAAAAAAATTAAGAAGCAGCAACAGGTTGTCATTGTACCGAAGGACACATTTGAGAACCAAATTCGGTACTTGCATTTCTCCTCGCTTTGACGCAGGTGATTCAAATGACTGAATTACGTCTCTAGTAAGTTTACTTGCTGCATATCTCTGCAGGTTGCAGCTGAAGAAACATTCATTTCTTCAGCTGATGTCAAATGCTGTTGAAAAGAACGGCACACTGCAAAATCACAAAATCTTACCAAGTATTTTTGGTCTAGTTTCCAGTAAAAAAATATTCTAGTACACTTGAAATAAGACGAAACTAAATCACAAGTAACTTTTCAGCAAGATATAGGGTCTTGCTTTAAGTACATAATTACTTAAAAGTATCTGTTTCATTGGCAGATTATTTCACTTGTAACAAGACATTTTTCCCATGTTGCAAGTTAATTTATCTGCTATTGGAACTAGGACATTTTCATCAATTTTAAGGAATTGTGTACTTGAAAAAGCACCTACTTCTTGCTGAAAGCTTAGTTTTTAGTTAGTTTGTCTTATTTCAAGTGTACTAAAATATTTGCACTAGAAACTAGATGAAAATTACGTGGTAAGATTTTGTACTTTTGCAGTGCACATACAGAGTTCATGTGGAGTTTAGAAAAGTTATGCAGTTCCCAGATCTTTTGTGTTTAAATTGCTAACAGTTTTTTTTCTAACATCTTTGAGTCTGCGCTTTAATCTGGACTTACAGCAGTTAAACTAGGAAATCTTAAAACTTTTTTTTTTTTTTACAAACAAAATGTATGAAACATTCCTAAAGTAATCAGTTTTGTGCTGTAGATCAGTTCAATCCAGATTTAGCGTACTCTCCATTATAAGACAGCAACATCAAAAAAGTATCTCTGGGACAGACGGCAGCGTTAAACCCTAACGTGTTTATCGTGTTGTTCTGTCACGGGTGAAATACATGGATAAAGCAGAAAATGTTTACATTATGTATTCAAATGTGTAAAATGTCACAAAGAGAGCTGGAAATGTTATTTTGAAAATGCCATTTGATTTTAAAGGCAGCCTTTTAGGTAATATTGTAGGAACCATGATTACAAGATGGTGTTATTTGGAGTCTCCAACGTCCACTTATTAATTTTAGCTTATGTATAAACATTAACAAATGATAAATTAAATTTTTTTGACCCTTTTTGAGACACTCTGATTATGTAGTGTGAACTTGACTGAGCAGGACAGAACATACCCTGCATTTATAAAGTCTGCAATGAGAAAATAAAAGAAGTTAAAATAACCGTGAGAATAAGTTTTATTTGTGGAAAGGACGCGTGTGTGGGCTTCTCACACTAACTTCTAAATAACTGCGAATGTTGATGGCTAGTGAGAGTGTGACTGATTATGTGGCGTCTCAGTTCTTGAAAATGTAAGATGCAGATTTCTGTTATTAATAGACTGTTTGTCTCTCCTTTGTGTCCAGTTTGTCATCGTTGTGGTTGACAGCACAGACAGAGAGAGGATCTCGGTGACCAAAGAAGAGCTCTGCAGAATGCTGGCACATGAAGTGAGTCATAATCATGTATGTTTATAAATCAGCAGGTTTAGACTGAAGATGCTTCATGCACACACTCGTATATGTGTTCGAAATCAATATTTCATTACCCTTGTTATTATTAGCTTATGCTACATGATACAGCCGTGGTGGGTGAAAACAATATTCATGGAGGTATTTATAATTATTTTTGTGCCTAATCTCCTTTGATTGGAGCTTTTCTAGCAGTTCCAGTTTGTAATTTGAGCCAAGTCACTGTTGGTGATTCACACCCATCAGATCTGGTTGTAGAGTGAGAACTGTCACATCAGCTCTTATCTCTGGAATCTTATTGTACATTAAAAAGCACCAAAGATTATGTTCTTCTCTGGTGTTACATTTAAATGTTGTCATGTTTGTTTTTGTTTTCATCTTTTGCTGGCTCCTTTTAGTTATTTTCTTACTTTAAGTGCCCATAATCTTGTCTAGAAAGGCCTAAAATGCTTTAGGAACATAAGTTTAGTTGTTTGAAAGCTTGAAGAAATACTTTCTTGCAAAGTTTTCTGACTTACCGCCTACAGCTGAGGTGCAGTTGAAAGCAAAGTAAAAGTATGAATATCTTTCTCAGTTAAATGAAAAGAACAAAGGAATCAGCTTTGGACTTTTGAGATTAGCTGAAATTTGTAGATTAAGCAATAAAAGCCAAATAATGGTGAATACATGATACATATTGGATGGTCTTTGTTCTATGATTTGTTTTATAGAGGGATGCACGATATATCGGCTTCAACATCGGTATCAGGCAATGTTAGTCTTTTTTTTAACATATCAGTGTCGGCCCCATAACTAAAACTGGACCAATTATTTATTTCCATCTTGTTCCTGTTTGAATATGTAATGTAGGCAGTGAAGTCACTTTTACGGTGTCTACAAAGTATAGGGAAATGCATATGGTATTGGTAAATATCAATTATCGGCCATAACAGGAGTATTAATATCTGACATCAGTCCAAATTTTCATCTTGTGATGGAGTTTGAGCTCCTGTGTTCAAATTGAAATCGTGTTTAAGCCTTTAATTTGTGTTTTATGTGTGTGCGTACACCTTGTGATTAGTTTTTTTTCTGCTTTATTTGTGCTTATAAATACAATTTTGGTTAAAAAGTTTCTTAAGCATCTTGTGTTTGGATGTGTTTTGTCATCTGAAAGTTGTTTAATTTGTGCTTTGCTAGAAAGAAAACATAAGAATACAAATCCGTTCTAGTTTTGAATTATCGAGTCATGTTTGTTCTTTTTTGTGATTTAGTAAAACTATAAAAGAAAGAAAAGAAACTAGTAAAAAATACCATTCCTTTACTTTCACAGGATCTACGAAAAGCAGGTCTGTTGATATTTGCGAACAAGCAGGATGTGAAAGGCTGCATGACTGTGGCTGAAATCTCCCAGAGCCTCCAACTTACCTCTGTCAAAGACCACCAGTGGCACATCCAGGCCTGTTGCGCCCTCACCGGGGAGGGGTGAGAACAACATCTTCTGAACTCTGTCATTGTGTTTTTATCTGGGAGGGAAAAAAACCCATAATACATTCTTAATGAAGCTTATCCTAACACTGGTCTGTCCGTCTCGTCTCCATCGCCTCCAGGTTGTGTCAAGGTCTTGAGTGGATGATGTCACGACTCCGTGTGAGATGATGACGACCCTCGTGAATTTGTTTACAACCGTGCCCGTTTTGTTTCTTCTTCTTTCTTTTTTTTTGTCTGCCTCCAGACTAAAGGATGCGACGAGGTCAGTCGTCAACATCATTTCCTTCGAAGCTGACATGGACAGATAGTTGGCGGGATCTTGCATTTTTCCTGTAATAATTTATTCGACTAAAGACGTTTAACTCGGATCAAGGAAAGAAACTTTTTATTTTATTTTATTTTTCCAGAGGGACACAGAGAAACATAATATTTAAGGTGAAATTCCTGCACGGTTTTCCTTCTCAGAAACAGAAAAAAAGAAGAAAAAAAAATCAACAAAGTGTCTGACTTGGAGCTGTAGGTGGACTTCTTCTTCAGCTGTGTGTGAGTCTAGCCCACGGTGGCCTTGCAGTATTTCCAAACTGGCTGTGGTGGTTTTCATTGGCCCCTCCTCCCTGTGTGTTACAGTCCAGTATTCTCCTTTAACTTGGTGCCTGCAGCAGAATGTTCGAGTGATGATGGTCAGCGGTGACTGAAACTTGCTTGATTGAGGGTGAAACGTCACAATATGCCCTCTTACCATCAGTCCCTATGAAAATTCACTCAAATAAAGTGTTTTTATCTGTTTGGGTGAACTTTGTTTTTTTTTAGGCCAAACTATTTCTTAAGGGTTAAGGTTTTTGCATCTGATCTCGGTCTATTAATTGTGGGGTTATGCTTTTTTTTTTTTTTTTTTTTGCCCTTTAGGGGGCAGACTGTGTCGCCTGAGCTCATGTTTCCTGACTCTTTTTAGGGAGTGATGAGCAACCAGAGGAGTAGAGTGGAGTGAGCCATGCATGAGGAGGAGGAGGAGGAGAGATCGGGATGGAATGAGAACACACAACGAGGGATGAAGAGATTAGCGTTAGCTTTGAAATGTACTAATGAACCACTGGATGTTTCCAAGAAAACATGAAAAACATATCAATTAGTATCTGGTGAAGAAAAAGCCTACAAAGAAATTCAACTTTTATTTCATTAAGATTTTTTTTTTTAATTCAACCTGTGATTTGCTTCCTTTTTTAACCAAATAATTGGTAACATAATTTCATTGTTGCACAATTAGTAGACTTATTTTGATCAAATCTGACCTGTATAAACTTCTACTAGTTATTGGATGTAAGGTGGTGTGTTTGTGTAATGTATGAGTGGTGACCAAGGAGATCATTACCCTAGATTGAGTTGTGAAAAATTATCACAGTTTCTGTCGCTTATAGGTTTTAAAGACTAAGGGAAAAATCTGGAAACTCTTGACATTTTCCAAGATATTAGCGTATGACCAGCAAAGGTTTTGTTACAAATGGTCAACAGTGTTGAAGAATCAAATGGGAAGCTCCCAGGAACATGCTGTTGTATATCAGAACTACAACCTGCCTGGAATGAACAGAAGTACATGATATTCAGCAAAGCCAGGATGACGGAAAACACCAAGATTAGTTCCAAGAAAATCTGAAAATTGATGTTTTAAAGGTTTTATGGGCAAAACCAGTTCTGTCAAGAGCCAATGGATGGGTTGGATCAAACTAGTAAAGATGCCTACTTTAGCTCAAGCTGAAGTAGGTAAAAATAAAATTAAAACCTTCCTAATAACTATGCACACTGTATAATGCACATGTGTCAAACTAAAGGAACCAGGGCCAAATCTGGCCCGCCATAGCTTTTTATGGGACCCTCTTGGCTCCAAATTACCGTACATCAATAAGTCCCTCCAGTTTTTCCTCAAAATTCACACGAAATCAACAGATCCCCACATTTTTTCTGATTTTTACTGCAAATGTTTCTCAAAATTGGTCAAAAACATTGAGTTTAAGTGACTGCTTCCTCAGCCTTAATGTCAAGTAGTAAAGTCACATGTAACATCATACATTATCTCAAATTCCTTACAAATATTCCTAAATTGGCATCACATTGCAAAAAGAAAACAATCACAAACTCCTGGAGGAACAGCCATTTATTCATATTTTAACAGTTTAATGGCTCTTATCAACAGATTCTGACACAACCAGCTCTTTAAGAACATTCAGATTTTTGATGTGGCCCAAAGTGGAAATGAGCTCGACAATCACTCCAGGTGAGTTTGGCTTGTAACAAAGAGAGTAAGTACCTCATGTCCACTGGTAAGTGTGGTGGTAGATCTGACTCTGCTGATCCTTTTCTCTTCTAAATGTCCTGGAATGATGTTGAACTGCTGACTTCATAACTTCTTTCAGAATGAAGATGATCCCAAAACACTTAGCACAAAAATTAACATACAAATAGTTCAAAAGACACAAAATCAACATCTTTCATGGCCGTCTCAAGCCTCATGCATTTCTAGTAAAAAGCCTGTTAGATGAATTAAAAAGAAGATAGAATAAGAGAAACTTCTGGATGATCGATTAGCTTACAGGGTCTTTATTATTAAAAACAACCATCCCAGCATTACAGAGTCACTTTGTAACCAACCAGATGATTTAATTTGAGACTCCTTACCTCACTGGGATGTTTTCTGTGCATGTTGATGGGCTGAGGTTGGCTGCTGGCAGTATCTCTGTTGTCGTCGTCTGTACTGCAGCTGTTGTGTCCTGGTATCACTGGTCATCAGTCATTTTTTCCAGTGACTAAGCATCATGCAGCTCCCTCCTGGGTGCTTGTTTGTTTTACTGCAACTTTCACTGAATGACTGCGATGCTCTTTAGCATTTGAAATCTGTATACTGTTTATATTACCAGAAAAAAACATGTATTTTTTTGTAACAAAAAAAGCTTTAAAAAATGTAACTAAAATAAGAATGATGAACCAAATAGATTTTAATAACATTGAGCTTCGACTAAAGAAAAACTGAATAGGTTGTGTATTTAGTTTTCTTTTTAAAACATCCCAGCTTTCTTTCAGGGTTAATGAGAATTTGGTTAAAATGTGAGGGTCCAATAAGTGAACCTTGGAGAACCTCATAGGTTAAATTAAAACAATTTGCTGAATCTACAGTTCAATCAAGGACGGTTCTAGTATTTTGTTTATTATGATTTTGTGAATAGAAGTTTAAATACTGCACTTAGGTCTAGTTTTGAAAAATTTATCCTTATTCATATAATATTAGGAGATATTTGAATCGGTTTTAAATAAAAGGAATTGGGTATCGTATCGGAAAATCAGATTTTCAGTTGTATCCCTAAAACAATTGCCTCGCATTTAAGCATATTGGTGACTGTCTAGAGAATTACATTAATAATGGTGAAAACGAATACAGAAATTGAAAGTATAAAACAACAATTATCATTTGATAATGAATTTTGTTGTGAGTAAACACCAGTAATCATATATTGTTTTCACTTTGTTCTTCTGTTTCTTACATTGCCCTGGATTACATCGTAGTAAACACAAATTTCAAAAAGAATATATTTGATAAAGAAATTATAAATTCTTATTTGGCAACTCAGCTTTTAAAAACATTTTTATTTTTAAAAATGAGATCAGAACTCCTGGGTTAGTTTTTTTTTTTATTATTATTTTGTAATGAAGCAGCATTCCTCTTGAGATGCTTGACTCTTCAAAACTGAGAGAAAAAACTTTCAGCTGCTACCGTCCATCTTCTTTTTCCTCTTGGGACTAAGAGTGAGTATATAGACATGCCAGAAATAAGAAGCACATTATTTTTAAATACAGTTTTGGTAAAAAGAAATTTAAAAAAGAGAGAAAACCTACACATCGTGTCAATTCTATGGCAAAGACCAGATGATTTCTACATTAAATCCAGCTTCTTACATTATTTAAATCTCCAGAATCCTTAAGGCATACAAAAACCCCCCAAACAATAAGAGTCATTAGCATTTACACTCTGCAGGGTCAATTTGCCTTCAGCTCTACTGAATAAATTTGTCCAGGTCTGCCAAGTCGATATAACTCTTACATACCGTATATTTTTCTCCCCCCCCCCACCCGAGACATTAAAAAACAATAATAAAAAAAACCAATGCTAGAAAAAAATCTTAGTTTTTTTAAGTTAAAAAGAGAAAACGTTTGTTTTGCTTATCAGGTTCCTTAATAAAGAAAAATATTAATATTTTAGTTTACAAGGGAAAATTGACGGAAATTCTTACATTTTATATTCAACGAAAATGAAAAAACAAACAAACATATAATTTGTCATCTAATAAAAAAATGTGAAAATATTTTCTTTCACAGCTCTTTTGGCAGTTCTCTGCAGATATTTAATTAAAACAAGGCTCTCAAACACAGCATATTAGTTGTGCTCTTTTTATCATATATGATAAAAGCAAAACTAAATATCTAATTGTAACGGACGCTCTACAAACAGCAAAATCCACAGCTATTAAACGTGTATATAAATAATTATGGACCCACTCTGACCTCGAGATGACTCTCTTTGCAGCGAGTTCTGGAGATTTTTTTTTTTTTTTACCGTCCTCCTCTCTTTGTGTGGTGGCAAGATAAACGTAGGTATGTAGTCAGATGAATTTATCACCATGCCATTTGTTATAAACGTTAGTTATTGGCCTGAATGCAGATTTAGGCGACTACTTCCTTGTAACCATTCTGTCATTTCTAATCACCGAGTCACTTGGCGAGTTGGTGTCTGTGGAAACCGGACACCAACTCGCTCTGACAGTCGGACTTAGAAACACCCAGAAAAGCCGTAGCTGAGATACAAATGAGTTTTATGCTTTCTAGATATTTCCCATAGTTTAAATCTAAACTCAATCCAGTGGTAGATTAGCGCCTTTCACAATAAAGCAAACCAAAAAGGAACAAATTGTTCTTGTGTTCAAAGTGTTAATGCTTTTTGTCATGTTGTGACCACAAATCTAAGAGTGTGGGCACACAACCCCATGAGTCTTTTATGAATCCTTTTAATCTCCCACGGCAACAATCCAGCTGTGCAAAACCCCTGGGCAGACCTAGCTCCGTCTTCGAGGCGAAGCTCCTCTTCAGAGGTGCGGTTTCCATGCTTTTGAGCTTTCACCTCCCAGAGATCCCCTCCACTCAGCCCCTTCAGACTAGCCAGCAGCAATTAGCAAACTGAGCATCAGCTGAGCTCGTTATATGAGCTACTTCTCAGAGCAACGCTGGTAAAAACGTAGTTAAAGGGTTAATAGAGGAGCCATGTTGTGACGACCTCCTGAAGGCCGAGTTTCAGAAACAGTGTGACTTTTTAAAGAGACAGAGGCCCAAATTCAAGGTGTCAAATTTCCTTTGCTATAAAATGACATTAAGTGCCTGGAAAATGCATAATTGTACCCCAGCAAGAGGAAGGAAAATTCTACCGAGAGGGAATATTGTTATAAGGTTAGGTACTTGTGCAGCAGATTACCTTTTTTTAAAAAAAAAAAAAAAAAAAAAAAATATATATATATATATATATATATATATATATATATATATATATATATATATATATATATATATATATATATATATATATAACTTTTAAAAACTTGAAAAAAAGTTTGCCAAGTTCTGACCTGATTATTGACAGGATGCAGCCAGCTCTGGGTCAGCTGATGGGTGACCTCATCAGATAACAGCCTGGCCCCTGATGTTCACCCTCTCCACTCAGAAACATACACTTACCCAGGCTTGTTCAGCTTCAGGAGAACTTTTCAAAGAAAATAACAGAAGTTAAAAAAAAATAAAAACCCACAACATTCACACTGGGACCCTATTGTGTTTTTGGGACTTGACAGCTCATGCTCCCTCTGTCCTCCCTCGTTAACTGTACCGCTGATCCGTTCGTCTCGACAGGTGCTCCTTTCTGAAATGATCACTTAGGTATATTTAGATTTTGAAACCTGAGAGGTCGGGCCTCTGATTGGCTGCGTCAGCCACATGATAACCTGGGTAGAAAGTGCAGCTGTGTGCTGTCGCCCAGCGTTTCTCTGGAGGGAGGCTGGGAAGGCTTTGGCGTCTTTGGGAGACCAATAAACTTAAGTATAACTGGTAAGCAAAGGAAAGGATGAATCTACAAAATCCCACGTTTTTATACCACCTGCATGGCTTTCCATCAGCTTGGAGTGTCTCCGGTTCTTTTTCCCCACTGGCCTTAGGAATCCCAAAGGAGTTGACTGTGGATTAAGAAGCAAGAATGCTTTCGTACGTTTTGAAGGAATAACCTAACAAGCAAGATCTTGAGGAAGTGAAGGAACATCAGGGCCAGACGCAGCTTTGGATTTACCTGAAATCCCAGCAGCATTCACCGCTTTGATCTCTTTTAAAACCAAGCTGATGCCTCTTTTTCTTTTCTTTTTTTTCCCCTTCTACGTTGGCTTTGGTTCACATGGTTCCTAGTTTTACAGATAAGATTCAAGTTAAATCTCGAGATCTGGCAATCAGACGCTAAAAAAGGTAGTTAATATGCCGCCCTATATTTAACCTGCAGCCTCAGAAGGCATTGCATCTCCATTTGCTAAACACAGTCAGCCAATCAGGCTCTGGCATTAGCTTACATGTCAAATAGCAGAAGCACCGTTGGGCAGCTGTCGCCAACCTTCAGCCAGGAGGCACCGTTCCCTCAGCTGTGTTGTGGCATGTCAAGGGGCAGAAGGGTGGGAGGGGGGTCTTTTGATGCACTGGGGGGTCCAAAAACACGGAATTAGCTTCTGAACCTTCCTGTCTTGATGTGAATGCGCTGATAAACACTACTGTTGAGACATTTCACACGCTTTGTCATTTTATTTAGGTGTGTGGCAAATCACAGAGTTGGAATCAGACTGAGCCCCTTGTGAATGGCAAGTGAAGCTTCCTTACTATGGAAATACTGTAGAACTTTACTGTTAGCGTTGTTTTTTTCTGTTTTCCCCAAAAACTAAGCTGAGAGAGGAATGTTTAACAGTTTTGAATGAGTGATTTTTTAAAATTCTAATTATTTTTATTATTGCTAGTAGGGGACATGCAGAGTGTTGTATGTTCCAGAATAACGGGCTGATTAATACTTCTGTTCTTGTTAAAACCGTGAATGCCTGAAAGTATCGTCTCTGTTTTGTTCAGAGCTTTTAAAACTTGCCAAAATGGCGGACACTGGAGACGAATATGACGAGTTTGGAGATGAGGAAGATGAAGAAATCATGGGGGTGGTAAGTGGATGTCTTCTCACCTCTTAGCAGAAAAAAACAAACAAAAAACTGGCATGCAAGACTGTTTTCTGTATTGCCAATTGTTTTTCATCTTTTTACTGAATGGATCATTTGCTGGATCTGTAGATTCAACCAGATTACCTAGACTGTAATACTTTGAGATGCGCTTTTCATGTGTATCATGTCGATACCTGCTGCCATGCAGTTTCTTTTTAAATCAGACAACAGTTTTGGAGCATTAAGATCTTAAATGAAACTTATTTCCTTGCTAAACTGTGGATACTTTGGCTGCACGACATGAGCAACAACCAGCAATAGCCATAGATTTTAAATACATGCATTTGAATCTGTAAATACTGAAAGGTATTTATTTTTTTAATTGTCTAAATGTGAATTAGTGTGCTTTCTCCAGGTTATGTGAATGAGGCCTGTACCTACAACATGTCTTATACCAGTGCATCACTTCATGTTGTGTTTGTTGTCTCCGTGACAGTGGTTGATGGAAGAGTGAAAGCAGAAGGCTAACAATTAATCCTGAATTTCCAATGGAAACGGGGTTATGGTTAACCTTGTATTCTACATTCACAGTACTGCTGATGTCTTATAGGGGAGCCCAAACGACTCGGGCCAAAACTGTATTTATTCAGTCAGTTTGACTCCCATATAACACATCAACAACCGGATTTGCCGTCTTTCGCTGCAAAGATGCAAATCATTTGGGAGGTGGGACACACTGACAGGTGCAAAATCGATACGCTCTGATTTCACTAGTACTTTCATCTATACTGCGGAGAAAAGTTGCATTGTCTTGCGCAGGACGTGGGACGGCTGTTGTCTAATCTACAGAATGGGGAGAAACATGGTGCTGTTGGGAGACATGATGAAAAATACGTAGCTTACTTTAGAATCTACAGAGTAACTTTTTATTTTATTTTATTTTATTTTTTTGGAATAAGTGCCAAGATTCAATTTATGTCTTAGTTTTCTCAGTCGTTTTTTTTTTATTCTATTTTCTTTATTACTTAAAAGTGTCATTAAATTGCTTTGACCTGGAAAAAAAAGGAGAGCAGAGATCTCTGAGTGGCGTTTAGACAAATTTAGAAGTTGAAGAGATGGAGACGTAAAGGGAGAGAGAGCGAGGGCAGCAAAACGAGACGAGCTATAAATCACGCTCCAATATACTTCTTCAACATGTTAACTTTACTTTTGTGAAAGTTGTGCTTAGTAGGGATGGACGCACTGAGGAACAAAGAAAAGATGGAGTTCATCCATGCCTATGGTTCTCCCCTGTCTGATAGATTTGGATATTTAAGCCTCTTACAAATGTTGATTAAAACGATTGAGATGTTATTTCTCTCAGCTCTGGTTGTCCGATCCAACTTATGGTTAATTTGAAGGATTTCGTTGAAGATAAATAAGCACAGTCACAAAACAGGAAAATAATAATGAAAACTTAAAACTCAGTGAAGCCGTTTTGATCTGTAAATTAAATCAGATTAATTTGTACTAAGTTTAGGGTTAAGGGGCTCCAAAAATGTGCTTCACATTCATAACACAACGTCTTTCTTTCAAACAGCCAGTGTCTGAGGAGGAAAGTTGTGCATTTTACACATCTGGCCAAGGATTTTCTGTATTTCTTACATATTTTTTTTTTTACAATTTGTCTAATTTCTAATAAAGAACATCATTTACACAGAAAATTGTTTTTACAGAAAACACTCTGGCGTTTCTAGATAACTAAAATCATCATTAAAAAATGATTCCTAGGTTTCAAAGACATAGTCCCCCGTTAAGCTTAAATTTTTTGTTTTTTTTGTCATATTTTCCATCAAAAGCAACAATTTGTTACATCAAACCAACTTTATGCAAAGGTCTTACATACAGCTAAGCTAATTCAATTGAAAATGAGTTGGACGTTATTCAGTTTTTTAAAGCACTCAAATGTAAATGTGTGGAAAAATAAATATATTCATTACCCTGTAATTTGGATTAAGCAGGCTGCTGCCGCTGCTGTAGCAACTGGTCAACAAAGGCAAGAGGGGAATGAAATAAATAGAAATAGAAATATTCCCATCTGGTGTTTCTAAATCTATTTCAGGAATCAAAGATGGGGAGCAGCGCGGCTTAAATAGCACAGACAATATCAACGCATTTAATCCTCTGCTTAATAGAGGCTCAGGTCGACTGCTGCCACAGTGACATCACAGCTTATTTGCAGCCAGAGGGGGTTCTTACTCGTCTGTAGCATTTCCAGGATCAGAATCTCCTGCTATTCCCCCGGCAGATAACATTCAAGAACAAAACCAAACAAAAAACACACTAGTGCCAGTCGCTGTTTAACACCAGAGCTGTGGGAAAAATCAACCTCAACCCACACAAAGTAATCTGCTGTTTCTCCCGTTACTTGTTTTGGTGAGGAATCCAAAAGTCTGTCCTTCGTTTGTAATATGTTGAGCAGATTACAACAACAACAACAACGACGTACTCTGAGCAGCACTCTAAGTCCTCTCAGGTAAAACACCTCCTCCCAAGGTGCACCAGCTCAAGCAGGACAGGAAAAGCTTGTCTGCATGCCTGAATGGAACAAAAACTAAGGTCAAATTTGATCAAGCGTGTTGTTTAACCTTGCTGGGTTTGTATGTTACTTGTAAAGACGATTGTATCATTAGATACAACTTTTTTTTTTTTATTGTTTATGGGTTTTGGTTACTTTTTAGATGAATCAAACGTTGCCTCAGTTACTCATGATCCCCACCGCTTCCTTTAAATTGATTTAAATTGAAGCGTTTCTCATATAAATTTGACTTTTTCAAATTTTCATCAGGAGGCATTCGGTTATGATTTCCTCTTTTCCCGTGAATGTGATTTATCACAGTGCTGCTCTACAAAACAGGAAAGACAATCAAACACAGCAGTCAAATCAGACATTTGTGTCGATCTGTTTACGTCAGAAAATGGCTACTTACCTAATCTTGGCCTTTTCTTTATAACAACTAACGCTGTGAGTAACAAGGCTTGGACTCACGTCTTCACTTCCCAACAACATGGAGGTTCGGTTTATATTGTTTTACTTCACCCTACAACCAGCAGAATAGGAAACTCACACAGAGCTAGTGATGCAGTGCATTCTGTGTACTTTACACTAAAAGTATGCAAAGAAGATGGACAAAAAGAGAGAAGGAAAAGATTCACAAATATGAAGTGAAACAAGGCGAGGCCCTGTTACATGACAAAAAAAACAGATCTGATCTTTATTTTTATTTTTTACAAACTCGTGTGTAGAAATTCATCCTTTTATTTATTTATTTTTGGTATTTTTAATCAAGCTGTTACTCTTCTGTGATTACTACCTGACAACTCGCTGCATGCTTCTTGTCTCCATTTCAAGCTAAACCATCAACAGACAACACATGACATGTACCAGTAGGGAGTTTAATTTTTTAGACTTCCTGCAATTTGTATAAATCAAAATAAACAAAATGTCTCTACATGTTTGCAAACCCCTATCAAACCCCAAGCTACTCATACTCACTGGCTAAAGCAGGGGTCACCAACGTGGTGCCCGCGGGCCCCCTGTCGCCCGCGGGCCCCTTGTCAGTCGCCCGTGGGGCTAGTTCTAAAAATAGCCATTCTCATTAGAGAGCATTGCCAAATAAATTATTTAATATTTTTACATTGAAGTAGTAAAATTTGTTTATATTCAGAATTTTAAAAAAAGCTAATTATAAAAAAAATTTAAAATGTAAATTTTTATGCATAAAACTCTTCTATGGTTAAAGTTCAGAATATGCGCCTGCAGGATGTTATCGGAGGGCAGCAGCGCCTGCTGCTCCCTCTCTGCCTAGCTTAGCCTAGCTTAGAGTAGGAGGAGCTCTTAGGTCTTTTTTTTTAAACTTGAAGTAAAAAAAATAAAATAAAATTTCCGAAATTTTAATTATCGAACCCTCTTTACAATTAAAATTGTGGAGAAAAAAATATATTATGCGTCAAAACATCTTGTACGTAGCGCACATCTGAGTCTGTGGGGGTCAAAGGGCACCCAAAGCTTAAATCTTATTGGTCAGTTTGCTTTTGTTTATTTGGCGGCTCGGTGCTTTTTCTGTAAGCTAAAACTGAATGAGCGGGGTTTGAACCTCCCGTAGTTCTAGAAGTGGTTCGGATTCCGGTTGAGCTTTTTACCGTGTTCGGTTCTGACGGGTCGCCGATTATGAGCTTTTTGATGTTTCCCGAACCGGACAGTTAGCGGGTCACCCGTTAGCTGACATCTGCCGCTCATACTCAGCGTCGCTCTAACACTGTGTGTTAAACAATTTAATCTAGTTGAAACGTTTTCCAAAAGAGTAAAAACTAAGCAAACAATGTTGCTTCACCTTCTCCTCCTCTGCACGTCTGACACCTGAACCTGGATCAACATCCTCCTCTTTCCGTGGATCACAGGTCGGCTCCGCTTCCATGTATTTATTAGTATTTAGCATCGTTTGTGTTAAAAAGGGTTCGCTGCTTTAGTGGTTTAAGTTTGCGCTGGTTTTGTGCGACGCGCACATGATGCGCATTGGAGAGATGCGCACTTACAGGTCACTGTAAGTGGGCACTTACAGTTTTGTGCTACCTTATAATTTGTCGGACATTTTTTTCTCTGCACAATTTGTTAATAATAAAGAGGGATAATAAAAATATACAATAACTTTTCTTTTATTTAAAGGAAAATCTCACAGTGCGTCCAGCAGCTGCAATAATCCAGACTGTCAGTCACTTGTGGGAAATTTAGAATCACACAGAAAAGCTAAGAAAGGGAATCAAACTTAAAACTAAACTAAGAGCTTCTGATCACATAATAGCAATTAACCATAGCTGCCATGGTAATAATTACTGATAACTATTGTGAATAGTCCCTAACATTAATATTATTAGACGGCATGTAATCATATGTATTATTGTTATAAAGGCTGAGCCAAGAAAAGTAGCCCTTCGTGTTGCTCTGGACCTGTGAAGTAGCTCCCAGGCTCAAAAAGGTTGGTGACCCCTGGGCTAAAGGAATGTTTTGTGTTCTCTTAACACTCATTATATCTTCACCCTGCATGATTTTCTAACATATTGATTAAAATGACACAAACTTGCATCCATGTTGGAATAACTGATGCTAAATAAAGTCTTTTGTGAGAATTTCATTTCTTTTCTTTTTTTAGTGAAGGTAAGTAAATAGGGTAATGGCTAAGCTTGTTAGTTTGTTAGCTTGGAAGGATGCTAGCCTCACCTCGCCCCGGTGGATTCCTCCGTCGGTTTATCTCCACCTTTTGCTTCATTTGCTTTGAAAGAGCTCTTTCATTTCCTGGCAGCTCTGTTTGCGACACTAAACAAACCTGTATCCGCCTGTGTGATGAATAAATGGATGTTTTTGCTCTTCCCGTGTACAGTCTGGCTTGCCCACCAGGAAAGTCAGAAGGAAGGCTAAGGTCGATACTTCCAAGTTTATGACTCCGTATCTGGCCCACAGCCAGAAGATGCTGGATCAGTACAGCCACGTAAGGAGCTCGTGACTTTTACCTACTATATTGGTATTTTGCTTTTCAAACTGGACAATTTCATTCTGTATCCTCGGCAGAATAAATACCGCCAAGCTTATGAGCTGTCCAGAGGGGAGCCTCCCGCTTTCACCCCTGACACCCCGGAATTGATTCGCATCAGGAAGGCCCAGGAGCAGCTTAGTGAGGTATCACTAGTACCTGTCGCGCGCTCTAAAGGAACAAAAAGATTGCTGTTTTGGATTTATAAAAAAAAGAAAAAAAAATGAAATATTCACCGAAATGAGTCACGAAAGCCTGTTGCTGACAGGTGAAATACCGCATGGAGGGAAACAAGGCTCGGACAACCAGCTTGTACGGCGGTGACGCCAGAGAGGTGGTCCACGTCAAGCATGTGTCAGATCTGATCAGCAAGGTAAGCAACCTCAATCTTATGTTGGGAGTGTGGACATTTTGAAACAGATTAGCAGGATATCAAATGTTGGCACTGACCTCTGATAATGTTGCTTTAGGTTCTGTACAGACAGAAGTGGGATGAGACGAAGGACAAATACCTGCTGCCTCCCGACGCTCCTGAGCTGGTTCTGGCTGTGAAGAACGCCGCTAACTATAGCAAGGTAAATTCAATCAGGAATTCAACAGTTACAGTTTACTTTTATATATATATATATATATATATATATATATATATATATATATATAGTTTTGCTATTTCTGAAATTTTAAAAAAATGTCTTTTTTGCTTCCAGAGACTTTACACAGAAGTCTGGGACGAGGAGAAGACCATGTACTACCCTTACAGCGACAGCCCTGAGTTGCGCAGGGTAGCCAAGGCTCAGGAGGTCCTCAGTGATGTAAGCCGAATTAGGTTGAATTATAAAACCTCAGGGAATAAATTAAGTTAAAATACAAAAGTTGCAAATAAAACAATAAAATAAAATATCAACTTATCAACTTGACCTCCTCTTACTCCAACGTGCCTATCAGTTGTCCTTGGGGAAGCGACTGAACCCCGTCTTACGTCTGATTGGGTGAATGTACACAATGCTTTACAATAGGTTTCTATTTTATATCCAGAACGGAGCACAGTATGGAAATAATATGATGTACATTGTACATTTATTGTTTGGAAATTCCTCAAACACAAAAATTTTTTAATTTCATCAACATAGCATGTTTTGTTTTTTTTTGGTTAGCAGTTATGTACAAATTAAAAGGATTGCAAATATGAATTTTTCATCCACCGTCACGACTCAAATTTATCATCTCTCTCTATCATTTTCTTTTGTTTCATCAGACTTGCAAATTGAAAAACACTGAACTTGAATCATTTCTTTAAATGAAACCCCTCTTAATGAATTTCCTCCCACAGATTAAATATAAGAAGGGACACGATGAGCGCAAAGCCAAGTACACGTCCTTGCCCGATCCTCCAGAGGTGGAGCTGGCCAAGAGAGTCGCCCATCAGCGCAGTGACGTAAGCACAACTCCGTCCAATCACGTTCTACGATTAAGGAAACGATAATAAAGGGAGGAGCGTTGATGAATTAATCCCTTCCTTCATCTCAGGTTCAGCTATGCCTGTGCATGCATTAACCAGACAGAGAGAATATATTTACAGTGTATGAATAACAAATTTAAAGAGACAGCGTAAGGCTTTCTGTACGATATGTAATGACTGTTTTATTACTATGTAGAGCTCTAATGAGTTCATACGTTAAGAAAAGTTAAATTTACCCCTATAGATGTGGGGGAAGAAATCTCTCTATTTGTGTAGGCGTTGGTATGTGTGACATTAATCGATACCTAAGTCAACACGAATCACTGGTGAGATTATTATTTTTCTTTCAATTCGGCATTACGTGCAAGACTTGTACAACTACAAAAATGGATAAAATCGTCCGCAGTTATGTACCGTTATAGAAACACAGACATCATCCAACCCTGAGCTGCTGCTAGGAATAACCAGCCACCTGCTCTTTAGCATTACTGTCCTCACTGAGCTGCAAGGGACAGGCTAACAATAGCTTCAGAGATTCTTCTGATTCCTCCTGTGTTTTTATTAAACATATGAACGGGCCGCGACACCGTTATATGTCTATCATTGTTACTATAGAGCAACAATTAACTCTGATTTCTTGTTTCACCCCCAACAGCTTAAATACAAGGAAGACTACAATAAAAACGTCAGGGGTCAGTGGTGTGAGACGCCTTACTTTGACGTCGCCATCGCCAGGATGGCAATGGATAATCTCAGCGACGTGAGTGCTGTGATGAATGTCATTATTTCTGCTTTTGTTCCCCTGTGTCTTATTGTTGTGCCACTTCATTTTCCAGAGAAAATACACTCAAGAGTTTGAGAATATCAAAGACCAAATCTACTTCATGCAAACAGACACGCCTGTGTACGACGCATGCAAGAAGGCTCGCATTGCTGCTAGTGAGGTAAGCTCAGAGGAAGGCGTCTGATTGTTTTTCCTGTATTTGTGGAAGACTTGACAGCGAGTTGAGCTCTCCGTCAAAGCCCTGCATGAGTCAGCCGAGTCCAATCTGATGCAGGAACTCTCACAAGCCGATTCACCGCACAGGACCAACATTTCAACTGTTTCCAGCTTTTGAGAGATGAATAAGCAGCTTTCGGCTTGTTCACTCGTAATGTGAACGTGTTGCATATCGTCACTTTCCTAAAATAATAGCCGGAGTTATTTTTTTCTACAAAGATTAATTATGCAAAAAAAAAAAAAAAAAGTTACTTTTGGCAAAAAAATTATTTAGACCATTGTTTTAAAAAGGTGGTGATGATTAAAATGTCATTAAAGCAGCTTTTTATGCTTCAATTAGTAATGGATTTGAGTAAAACCCAAATTTTAAAACAAGATTTAACTAGATTGTATTTCAGACAGTAAAATAGCAATTATCATTAATGTTAGTAACAAATAAAACACAAAAATTAGTAGTTGCAATCTTGGTATCTGATGATTTTATGTTATTTTTTTTTAATCTTGTACATTGACCTGATCAAAAGCAAGAAAAAAAAAATCCAGTAAATTTAGTAGAAATGAATTATATTGTTTGCTGTGCTGTTTTTAATACAGTAATATGATTTTATCTGGTTAGTTATGCTATCTGCTCTGGTAAGGTTTGCCAACAGTGATAATTGGCACCATTTTAGTTTCCACTCTGACTTTTGAAATGTTTTCAGGGAGCTGAATTTACCTTTCTTATAAACGAGGTAAAAGTGTTCTGCAATAAGTGGGGGAGGGGTTAGTTTTGCTCATTGCCGACCAGAGAAAACTCCAATCACTCTGACACTTCTCATTAGAACGACTTTACCCTGAAAGAATGGAAAGAAGGATATTTTATATGCTGTTTAAAACCTTTCTGTGTCTTAGCTAGTTTCAGCAGGCGACTGTTTAACTGGTCAACGTTATCAGCAGCGTAAGTGACCCTCATTACTTGTCTGTTTTCTCTCACATGTGTCTGTTCCTACTTTCAGGTCCAATACAAGAAAGAGTTTGAAAAGACAAAAGCCCAGTGTGACTACAATACACTCCCCGCTACAGAGAATCCGCTCCTGAGACAGCTCAGATACGCCGGCACCATCCTTAGTGATGTGGGTCCTATTCAGTTTCTTATTTGTTTTATCGTAAATATAGTCCAGTGTTTGTTTTCTTTTGCGTTTAAAATGTTGCGAAATTTTGATATTTACTGTTATTTTCTCTTATTAGTCACTGAAACAGCCAGGTTGTTTATTTTCTAACCAGTTTCTGAAACACATTAACTTATCTTTTAATTATTTATGTTGCCATTATATATATATATTTAATTTTTTTGTTCAATATTTATCTTCTTTTTCTCGTTTCTTTAACAGAAAGTATATAAGGCCAGCTATGAGAAGTCCAGGGGTTTCAGCATCAACTACTGTGACACACCAAAGTTTCAGATGGACTCAGTGCTTAAAAAGTTCTCTGATGTAAGAACCTCGTGGTTTATCAAAGAAACATTCCTCTTTTTCACTTTAATGCACTAATTTGTCTACTGTAACATTTTAGATGCGTTACAAAGAGAAATATGACAGAGAGGTAAAGGGACATTATATCGGCAGCTATGAAGACCTCTACATGGTTCATTGCCAGAAAGTTGAGGAATTTAAGAACGAGGTACGTGTGTGAACACTTTTTACACTCAAAATCATTATGTTGAGGTAAGATTTTTTTTTGTCTCGTTGAAAGCAACAATTTCTAATTGCATATTTTCCCCCCAGCAATTATATAAAGCGGAATATGAAGACATAAAAACGAGATGCTTCTTCCCTCAAACGGTCACACCTGAGTACGAGGCTACGAAGAAGCTTCAGCAGTGCAGTGACGTAAGTAGTTTTCTCCAGTAAAGTACGTTCAAGCTCTCATTAAGATTCCTTTCTGTCAATATCTATAGTTGTATGCATGACACGTTTTCTTCTTCGGTGGTTTTTAGAAAACTTACCGGCAACATCCCGACAAAGTGAAGTTTACACAAGTGGCTGATTCGCCGGTCCTCATCCAAGCCAGCATCAACGCCAAGCAGCTAAGTGACGTATGTGACATTTGAAACCATTTCAGTTTAACTTATATCAAAGCAGAGATCCTTTTTAGTGAGGCATTTGTACAGCAAAACATTTTAAATAATTTTTTTAAAACCACAAACAGGTGAACCGTCAAGATATATTTTCTCTGTTAAAACCAGGATCAAATTGATGTATAGAGGTTTGAGTATTTATGTACAACCCGATTAATGTTTGTTCTTGTGGTCATTAACAAGCATCTAGCGATGCGGAGCAGATGTATGACCACATTTTAACTGGTTGGTTTCTAGCAGAACCCCTTTTTTTGAAGCCTAGTCCAAGTTTTAACCATCTAGTTGTTGATTTGAAGTGAAGCTGCAGAATTTCCTTCTTTGTGTGAGGCGCCAGTACAAACCCTCAGCAGCTACCGTTCTTGATAGTGACCGTTTTCTTTGGTAGTCAAAGTGATTGTTTACTTTGAACATATTTCTTTAAATTGTAGCCAAACAGCTGCATCTTTGTCACATCTAACCATAAAATATTCTCATAGAAGCCATTTTGTTTGTCCATGTAGGCAGCTGCAAATTTCAGTCAAGATCAAAAATGCTGACTTTGCTACCCAATCCTGCTCGGTAATCAAGAATGAGTGGTCGACGTGCAACTTTCTAAGCCACATTCAACCGGATATTAGTATTTATTTCAGTCTACATATTTAGGTTTGACCACTTTAAGTAAATACGCAAGAAAATAGACTTGTGCGTCTAACTTCTGTTTGTATTACATGTTAAGGGGCCGACTATGTTTCAGATGGATCAATAAAGTCTCAGAATTAACAAGACATTAATAGACATTATATTTAAACTTCCACCTGGACAGTGTTGCGATCTCCTCTTCACATACACATAAATAATCACAAATAAATGTGATTATTTAAAAGTTCACTTATTTATGTCACTCAATTTACCAAGTGAAACACATCATTTAGATTACATTAATGTTTATAATGTTACATTAGACCAGTAACAAAGTAAAGAAAAAAATACAGAAAGGTGTGTTTATTAGCTGCCCACAGGTTATTATCAAAATGTAAATTTAATCTGACAAACGAGCCTAATCGAGATGGATATTCTAATTTACTGATATGTAACCTGCCAGGTGGTTTAAAAACATTTATTTACTGTTTAATTAGTGACCAAATGTTTTCAAGTCATCTGCTGGGGCCTCAGATCAAACTCTCCTGCTAAAGCGGATCGCCGTTAACTGTATCCAATCATCCGTGTAGCCCAGATGTCTTTCTATGGGCTCCATGGAAACTGGAGAGCCGTTTCTCTGCAGTATAAATAGAAACAAGCATTCACTTGGCCCAGAATAAAATCTGTCATCAGATAGGGCCTTGGCAAGGAGGAAAGAGCCGGAGCAGCCGCAGTCAGCATACTGCTGCCCTCTACAGACAGGAAACTGTAGGACGATTGGTCCGAGCAGAACAGAGGGTTTTAATCGAATGCTTTTTCTCTCGCAGTTGAACTACAAGGAAAAGTTTGAGAAAACAAAGTTCAAGTACAGCCTCCCCCCGGACTACCCCTTCTTCATCCAGTCCAGAGTTAACGCCTACAACCTGAGCGAAGTGAGTAAAATTCAAATCCGTCTCTAAAACTGAATCGCTTTTTAAATCGATTGAGTGTTTGGATTTGTGAGCGGCTGCTTATTGTCGTTGCAGAGCTGCTATAAGTACGACTGGGAGAAAACCAAAGCAAAGAAGTTTGAAATCAAGGGTGACGCCATCCCAATCCTGGCCGCCCGTGCTCACACAAACATTGCCAGCGACGTAAGTGCCTGCCCTCATAAATGTCTGCGTTGTTGTTTTCAGTTTTATTTTATTTTTTTTATTATCATTTTATTGCCGCACTTCTGCTTTGTCCCTGCAGGTTAAGTACAAAAAGGAGTACGAGAAGAACAGGGGACACATGGTTGGAGCCCTCAGCATTAATGACGACCCCAAGATCTTGCACTCGGTTCATGTTGCCAAAATCCAAAGTGATGTGAGTTGTCAGGGTCAAATCAATCAAATCGAGTTCATTATTGGCGAGAAAAGAAAAAGAAATACTCGAACCAAATCTCACCGATTTATCCACAGCGCGAATATAAGAAGAACTATGAAAAAATCAAGACCAAGTACCACACACCACTGGATATGATATCAGTCACCCTGGCCAAGAAGTCCCAGGCAATCGCCAGCATGGCAGGCTATAGGAAGATCAGCCCCAACTACTTCCTGCCTTACGACAGCGTGCTGCTGGACACGGCCAAGAAAGCCAACGCCATCCAGAGTGACGTAAGCAGACAAGATTTTACAAGATGGTTCACATTTTGTTTATGTTCCAATGTGAAGATATTTCTTTTTACTGACATCCTTATTTTTATTTTTTCCATCAAAGAATGAGTATAAAGCTGAGTACAACAGCTACGTCAAAGGAACCCCATGGGTCCCGTATGGCTCCCTGGATGTAGAAAAGGCAAAGAAAGCTGCTGAGATTCTCAACGAGGTACGAGTGAGAAGCAGTGTTTGCTAAAGTATGTTTGCTAAAGCAATCATATCTGATCCCTGGAGAAAGGTTTAATGTCTTTATTTTACACCTCCTTTTGTCCTTGTAGAGAAAATACCGACAGGCCCCAGACGCGATTCCATTCACAGCCATAGACGACCATCCCATCACGCTGCAGGCTAAAGTCAACCAGCTTCAGAGGAGTGATGTGAGTCCACCGCCCAGTGAACTCTGAATTATTTTGGCTTTTTTTTTAGTATATTTCTTTATGTCTGTGCGTGTTCTTACTGCCTTTTATCCACACAGCTGTTCTACAAGAGAGGTCTTGAGAAAATCCATCAAAAGTACTCTTTGCCTCCTGATACTCCAGAGTTCCTCCAAGCCAAGTGTAATGCCTACAACATCAGCAAGGTAGTGCAATACATCCATCCATCTATACATGTCTGCACTGGCTTGGCACTGTATGGCTACTGGGGGAGCTGAAGCCTTTCTCCAGGGGTCATTGGGCGAAGGTACGCAGGGTGCCAGTTCCAAGAGATGCACACGCTTCTTTTTTTGGACTGTCCAAAACCTGTGGAAGAAAGCTGGAGTATAGAGGACATGCAAATGCCATGCAGTAAGATCCCAGGCCGGGATTTAAACCCAGGACCTTCTTGCTGCAAGGCAACAGGGCCAAGAACTGCTCCACTATCCAGGCTGCATACAAAACCCTTATACTTTAAAATACATGTAGCCTAATACATAACTCCAAAAAAAAGTTATTTTTTGTGTAACAGTGTATAATTGCTTTTGTCGTTATTAATTTGAATGTTATCATTTCAGAACTACTACAAGTACGCCTGGGAAGAGCTGATCGCCAAAGGTTATGACCTGAAGCCCGATGCAATCCCGGTTGTTGCTGCCAAAGCAGCCAGACACGCTGTCAGCAATGTAAGTCTTCTAAAGTGGCATTTCATACACCGTACACTGAATGGGCTGACTTTTTGTGCTACATCACGCAACTTCCCACAATCCAGTTTATGCTTGTACACCCAGGTCCAGTACAAAAAGGCCTATGAGAAGGCCAGAGGCCACCATGTTGGCTTCCGCAGCATCCAGGACGATCCGCTCCTGGTCCACTACATGAAAGTTGCTAAGATACAGAGCGACAAGCTATACAAGCAGGACTACCACAAGGCCAAACTGAAGTACCACTCTCCAGTGGACATGCTGAGTGTGGCCCATGCTAAGCATGCCACAGCCGTGCAGACATTTGCCGGCTACAAGCAGCACCATCACAATTACTTTCTTCTGCCTGACGCAATGAACCTTCAGCTCGCTCGCACCATGAACTACAACGTCAGCGATGTAAGTGGTTTCTTTTGGGAATATTTGCAATACAGCATCTAGTGAAATGGTTCTCTTTAATCACTCTAACAATTCTCTGCTTTGTCATGTTTGGCAGAACTACTATAAAATGGATTATGAGACTTCGGTGAAAGGAATTGGCTGGGTTCCAATTGGCTCCCTGGATGTAGAGAAGGCAAAGGCGGCGGCAGCGGCTCTAGATGAGAAAAAGTACAGACAGCACCCTTCCACAATCAAATTCACCAGCGTTACGGACTCAATGAACATGGAGCTGGCCAAAGCAAATGCCAAGATCATGAATGTGGTGAGGAGTTAAAAATGGGAACTCTTTGCATGCAGTCACTCTGTGACTTCTTTTTTTTGTTTTCATAAGATGAACATAAATCAAACTCTTCATTCACAACAATGCAGAAAGATTATAAAGCCAGTGGGGAGAAGTTCATGCACACTTACCATCTCCCAGCCGACACCCCTGAACTGATGCAAGCCAGGTACAATGCTGTAAACATCAGCCAGGTCAGTGTCACCGGCTTTCAATCAATACGATGTACAGAAATGAAAGTGTTGCTATGTTTGTAATGTTCTGAATTGTGCTTTTGTGCAGAACTTTTACACCTACGCCCATCGCCAAGATATCCTCAAGGGACATCACGTGAAGGAAGATGCTATTCCCGTTTTAGCTGCCAAATCTTCAAGAGACATTGCCAGTAATGTACGTTTCTCATTACATTCACGTTTAAATGCCAAGGCGTTTAGCGTTACAGTGACGTCACTAATAAATACTGTGCTTTTCTGCAGTACAAATATAAGCTGGCTTACGAGAAGGCCAGAGGCCACCATGTTGGCTTCCGCAGCCTGCAGGACGACCCCCTTCTGGTGCACTATATGCAAGTGGCGAAAATGCAGAGCGACAAGAACTACAAGAAGGACTACCACAAGGCCAAGCTGAAGTACCACACCCCGGTGGACATGCTGAGCGTGGTCCAAGCCAAGCAGGCCTCCACCGTTCAGACCATGACTGGATACAGGAAGGTCCCACACAGCTTCCTCCTGCTGCCTGACAACATGCACCTGCAGCTGTGCCGCAACATGATGGAGATTCAGAGTGACGTATGTTCTCATCGGCGTAACATCACACAGTGTTTTTAGCACAGTATATCACATCTTATGCTCCTATGTGTTATGCTTTTGTTTCTTTGTTTTTAATCCACAGAATGTCTACAAATCGGAGTACAACAACTACTTCAAAGGTATCGGCTGGGTACCGATCGGTTCTTTGGATGTTGAGAAAGCCAAGACAGCCAAAGCTGCACTGGATGACAGAGGTTACCGCCAGCATCCCAGCTCCTTCAAGCACACCAGCAAGACCGACGACATGAACATGTCTCTGGCTTTGGTCAACTCAAAGCTAATGGACAAAGTAGGAACCATTTGTCGATCATTCCAGTTCGTCCAAAACACGAACAAATTAATGTTTTTTTTCTTTTAACACAACATATATCATTTTCTACTATGTAGACTGCGTACAAAGCGTCTGGTGAAAAATTCATGCACACCTATCATCTGCCAGCTGACAGCCCGGAGTTCCTCCAGGCTAAATTCAACGCCCAAACCATCAGCGAGGTTAGAGCTAAAGATTTTACTTACAGGGTTCCTATATCCTGTCGAAAAGGGATTTGTTTTATATTTTCTTCACAGTTGGAAAATGCAAAAAAAAAAAAAAAATCATTCATCCATACATCCATTCTGTTGATTTTCACAGAGTCTCTACAAGCAGCAATGGGTGCAAGACATTGCCAAGGGATACGACATGAAGCCTGATGCTATTCCCATTCTCCATGCCAAGCACGGCAGACATATTGCCAGCAATGTATGTATTTTCTGTAGTAACTTATCATATAACGACAACAATCGGATTCTATTAAAATGCATTCAACAACACTTTGCATGTCACTTTAAAAAACTTTTTTTTATTTAGGTCCAGTACAAGAAAGAGTATGAGAAGGCCAGAGGCCACCATGTTGGCTTCCGCAGCCTCCAGGACGACCCTCTGCTGGTTCACTACATGGAGGTTGCTAGGATACAGAGTGACAAGAACTACAAGAAGGACTACCACAAGGCCAAGCTGAAGTACCACACCCCGGTGGACATGCTGAGTGTGGTCCAAGCCAAGCAGGCCTCCGCCGTTCAGACCATGACTGGATACAGGAAGATTCCTCACAGCCACCTGCTTCTGCCCGACAACATGCACCTGCAGCTGTGCAGACATATGAATGTCCTGTCCAGTGATGTTAGTGTCATTTTTTATTACATTATTTTTTTTTGTGAGATGTACCATTTTAAATTTCAAAACAGATGAGTGTTATGAGTTGTCTCGTTGTTTTTAGGTCAATTACAAATCTGAATGGAACGAATTCATCAGAGGCATCGGATGGGTACCGATCGGGTCCCTTGGAGTTGAAACTGCTAAAGTTGGGGGTGAGATCCAGAGCGACAGGAAGTACAGGCAGCATCCGTCTAACTTTAAATTCAGCAAGCTGATGGACTCCATGGACTTGGCCCTGGCTACTGCCAACAATCAGATCATGAACAAGGTGCAGCTTAACTAAAATTTGTGTGACAAAATGTGTCAGTGAGCTTTTTCCAAAAATGTTTCTTTTATTCCTGTGTTTATTTATTTTTTTTATTTCCAGAAAGCATACACCTCTGCTTGGGATAAAGACAAACTGACCATCCACATCATGCCAGATTCTCCTGAAATTGTCCTGGCCAAGGCAAATGCTCAGACCATGAGCAATGTAAGCCATTCATTTACACAACAAATCGATATGTACTAGATGAGAGATTGCTTTTCGTAAACAACCTTATGTTCATGTCTTTTTCATTAGAAACTGTACAAAGCCGGCGTAGTGGAGATGGCCAATAAGGGCTACAATCTCAAAGCTGACGCCATTGCCATCGTGGCTGCCAAGTCTGGTACCACTATTGCCAGCAATGTAAGATAGACACAGACTAGAGGACCAACTCAGAAATGTAGTTTTCTAAAAACATTCATATGTTATAAACAAATCTCTATCCAATCTTACAGTACAAGTACAAGTTGGCCTACGAGAAGGCCAGAGGCCACCATGTTGGCTTCCGCAGCATCCAGGACGATCCGCTCCTGGTCCACTACATGCAAGTGGCGAAAATGCAGAGCGACAAGAACTACAAGAAGGACTACCACAAGGCCAAGCTGAAGTACCACACCCCGGTGGACATGTGGAGCGTGGTTCAGGCCAAGCAGGCCTCCGCTGCTCAGACATTGATTGGGTACAGACAGATCCAGCACACCAACGCTCTCCTTCCCGACGCCATGGGCCTGGAGCTCGCTCGCAACATGAACTTCAATTCGAGCGACGTGGGTCTGCAATTCAAACATGCTTACCGTGTTTGGATTGAAAGAAAATAGCACGAGAAATAGGATTTAAGCCCTTGTTTGCTGACGAGTTGTGTTTGTTTGCAGTGGAACTACAAGGCTGAATGGAACAACTACTTCAGAGGTATCGGATGGGTCCCCATTGGCTCACTTTCAGTCGAAACGGCTAAAATTGGCGGCGAGATCCTGAGCGAGCACAAGTACAGGCAGCATCCGTCCAACTTCAAGTTTAAGAAATTAATGGATTCCATGGACGTGGTTCTGGCTACGGCCAACAACCAGATCATGAACAAGGTGTCACTTTTTCTTTTTTTACCTGTACTCCGACGTTCAAGGCAGAAAAAAATCTTACTGTCATACTTTTCTCAATAACAATTATTTATGAGTGTTTTTTTATGTCTTTGTTTGCAGAAAGCATACACTGAAGCATGGGAAAAAGACAAACTGAAAGTTCATGTCATGCCAGATTCTCCAGAGATTGTCTTGGCAAAGGCTAACGCCCTCACAATGAGCAATGTAGGAGAACTCACTATTTGACAATAACAATGTATTTTTGTTATGTATTTTACCTCAACACATTGTTTTTCTGCACACTGAATTGTATTTTTACAGAAATTGTACAAAGCCGGAGTGGTGGAGATGGCAAATAAAGGCTACAACCTCAAAGCTGACGCCATTGCCATCTTGGCTGCCAAGTCTGGTACCACCATTGCCAGTAATGTAAGCTGTCAAAACATTCCTCTGTAACCCCAAAATGCATATGTAGATATCTCTGTGGGGGCTGTGTGAATAAGAAAGTGTGTTTTCACCATCACAGTACAAGTACAAGTTGGCCTACGAGAAGGCCAGAGGCCACCATGTTGGCTTTCGCAGCATCCAGGACGATCCGCTCCTGGTCCACTACATGCAAGTGGCAAAGGTACAGAGTGACAAGCTTTACAAACAGGACTACCACAAGTCCAAGCTGAAGTACCACTCTCCAGTGGACATGTGGAGCGTGGTTCAGGCCAAGCAGGCCTCTGCTGCTCAGACATTGATCGGGTACAGACAGATCCAGCACACCAACGCTCTCCTTCCCGACGCCATGGGCCTGGAGCTCGCTCGCAATATGCAGTTTATTGCCAGTGACGTATGTAGAAAGTAATACGTAGTTAATTGTGTTGTATGTTCTGGTGGTACAACGGATTCTTCTGTGTTTGTTTAACTCCAGAATGAGTACAAGAAGGAGTACGAGAGCTACTTTAAGGGAATAGGATGGGTTCCTATCGGGTCACTTGATGTTGAGAAAGCCAAAACAGCCGGGCAGGTTTTCAGTGAAAAGCAATACAGGAAGCATCCCAGCAACTTTAAATTCACCAAAGATATGCACTCTATGGACCTGGTTCTGGCCACTGCCAACAACCAAATCATGGATAGGGTACTTTTTAAAACTTTTCACAAATTCAACATCCTTTCAAATTCATATGGCAGCAAATTCACTTTTCTAAAGTGGATTTTTTTCCCCCCGTTTTAGAAATCCTACACAAGCGCTTGGGATAAAGACAAAACTAGCATCCATATCATGCCAGATGCAATGGACGTTGTTCTAGCCAGGGACAACAAGAAAAACTACAGTGAGGTATTAACCAAATTTACTACACTTCTTATCTTACCTTTTGTTACAAGCGATAGATGCAATCTGACCAGAAATACAAATAAAAACACATTAAACTGTCAGTACAACTGTTCATTCTCGCTTTGCAGAAACTGTACAAACTGGACAACGAACTGGCCAAGAAGAAGGGCCACAACCTTCGTGCTGATGCCATTGCAGTTCAGGCTGCCAAAGCCTCCACTGTTATCGCAAGTGATGTAAGTGTTTGTGTTTTTATGTTACACGTCTTGTTTTGTTCCGTCACTAGAGTGTAGGAACTAAAACCAGAATCTCCATCTGTTCCCGGCGCAGTACAAGTATAAGACCGGATACCGTAAGCAGGTTGGTCACCACATCGGTGCCCGCTGCATCCAGGATGACCCTCTGCTCATGCTGGCTCTGAACTCGGCCAAGATCGCCAGCGACGCTCTGTACAAGAAGGACTTCAACAAGTCCAAGACCAAGTTCAACCTGCCTGTGGACATGCTGGCCTTTGAGCTGGCCAAGAAGAACCAGATTCAGGTCAATCATGCCAATTACATCACGCGTCTGCACAACTGGACTTGTCTGCCGGATGCAAACGACGTGGTCCAGGCCAGGCATGCGTATGACATACAGAGCGATGTAAGTATCAATACTTAAATTTTCCTTTCTTGTTTCTTTTAATTGATGACACCATAACATAACCTTTTCTTTTTCTCAGAATGTCTACAAGGAGGATTTGAAGATGTTGCAGGGTGTCGGCTGGGTGCCAATAGGTTCACTGGATGTTGAAAAGGCTAAAACTGCTGGTCAGATCCTGAGTGAAAAGAGTTATCGCCAGCATCCGAGCAACTACAAATTCAAGATCACTACTGAGGACATGCCAATGGTGCTGGCTAAGGCTAATAATCAGATCATTAACAAGGTATAAAGCAACATATTTTGCCTGTACTGTTTTTAACCACAATAGGGAAGATAGATAACGACATCCGATGGAAAGAAATAGCAAGATAAATTTTTCAGATTAATAGGAAGCCTTTTTTTTTTTTTTACAGCAAATGAAAGCAAAATAGTTTATTTTTAATGTAACCTTTTAATGTGGTAAATGTAATGAGTTCATCTGCCTCAGAAGAAAATTTCTGTAACTTAAAATAATGCATGTGTCATCTGCGTAAAGGCAAGTGTTTTGACGGATTATCTCAAGTCTTTTTACATCAAATAGTTTTTATTTATTTATTTTACTTTTGCTTGAGCAACAACTGAATTGAGTTTAACTCAGTTAATCTGAGCTAAACTACACCGCTGTTCTGCAGAGTTTTAACTTAATTATGAAGTCAATTATTTTTTTGAAAAGCAGCTTTTGTCCGTATTAAATTAATCTAAAAACTTTACAGAAAGCTTATACTGAAGCCTGGGACAAAGACAAGACCACCATCCATGTGATGCCTGATGCCATGGACATTCTTCTGGCCAAAGCAAACAAAGTCATCTACAGCGAGGTGAGTCATTGTACATGCAATCATAACGTTATGCTCTAAATTTTGAAGTATTTGTTTTATATATTTTAAAAAAAGATACCTACAAATATCACTGTTGCTTGTTTATGCAGAAATCGTACAAGCAGGCAAACGAAGAGGCAAAGAAGAAGGGATATGACCTCCGAAATGACGCCATTTCCATTATTGCAGCAAAAGCCTCCAGGGATATTGCAAGTGATGTAAGATCATTTAATTATCACTCATTACCAGCTTTTTGATGTTGGAACGACATTCCTTAAGCCTTTCAACATAAGTAATATATTTTTCTGATTTTGTTCAATCTACAATGTTTTGCTCTTTATTTGCAGTACAAGTACAAGACCGGATACCGTAAGCAGGTTGGTCACCACATCGGCGCCCGCAGCGTTCAGGACGACCCTCTGCTCATGCTGGCTCTGAACTCGGCCAAGATCGCCAGCGACGCTCTGTACAAGAAGGACTTCAACAAGTCCAAGACCAAGTTCAACCTGCCTGTGGACATGTTGATTCTTGAATTGGCCAAGAAATGCCAGGTCCAGGTCAACGACTTCAACTACAGGACTCACCTGCACCAGTGGACTTGTCTTCCAGACTCCAACGACGTCGTTCAGGCCAGGCATGCATACGACCTACAGAGTGATGTAAGTATGAGTCTACTTAATTTGCATAGACAGACCAACTAAGCGAAGTATTTAAACACCACTTCTTTTTATTGTCCAGGCCGTCTACAAGGAGGACTTGAGGATGTTGCAGGGTGTCGGCTGGGTGCCAATAGGTTCACTGGATGTTGAAAAGGCTAAAGTTGCTGGTCAGATCCTGAGTGAAAAGAGTTATCGCCAGCACCCGAGCAACTACAAATTCAAGATCACTACTGAGGACATGCCAATGGTGCTGGCTAAGGCTAATAATCAGATCATGAACAAGGTGTGTTGTCATCACGTTTTTTGAGACAAGACATTCATCAAAGTGTCTGTCCTCTGTCATTGCAATATAACTTCCCCTCTCATATTTCCTCAAACCTGCAGAAAGCCTACAATGAAGCCTGGGACAATGAGAAGACAAAGATCCACATCATGCCGGATGCCATGGACGTCCTTCTTGCTAAATCAAACAGTTATTATTACAGCTTGGTAAGTCTGATTAAAACACTGAATTAACTTCAACCTAGTGATTCTGAGTTAAAATTATAAAGGTTTGATTAATAAAAGCTGGTAAAATTAATTTCAATTGAATGTGTTTTGATTATTTTTAGAAAAATTACAAACAAGACAATGAAGATGCTAAGAAGAAGGGCTACAACCTGCGTGCTGATGCCATATCCATCATCGCAGCCAAGACATCCAGGGACATTGCCAGTGATGTAAGCTGCCATAATTACTTACAATATACTGCTCCGAATGTGTCATCTTATATCTTAGTAATGTTTTTGTTCTACTTTCCACTAGTACAAGTACAAGACCGGATACCGTAAGCAGGTCGGTCACCACATCGGCGCCCGCAGCGTCCAGGACGACCCTCTGCTCATGCTGGCTCTGAACTCGGCCAAGATTGCCAGCGACGTTCTGTACAAAAAGGACTTCAACAAGTCCAAGACCAAGTTCAACCTGCCTGTGGACATGCTGAACCTTGAACTGGCTAAGAAATGTCAGGTCCAGGTCAACGACTTCAACTACAGGACTCACCTGCACCAGTGGACCTGTCTTCCAGACTCCAGCGACGTGGTTCAGGCCAGGCATGCATACGACCTACAGAGTGATGTGAGTATGAGTCTCCATTTCCTCTGTGGTAGATAATTTTGTTTTAAATTCATACCTGTTTTGTTTATTATTGAAGTGACTGCTTAATACCTGATTTCTGTTTGTTTGTTTGTTTTTTGTCCAGGCTGTGTATAAGGAGGATCTGAGATTGATGCAGGGTATTGGATGGGTCCCGATAGGTTCCCTGGATGTTGAGAAGGCGAAGAAAGCTAATGAGATTCTAAGTGAAAGGACCTATCGTCAACACCCGAGCACGTTCAGATTCAAGAGCACTACTGAGGATATGCCCCTGGCACTAGCAAAGGCCAATGCTCAAGTTATGAACAAGGTCAGAAACAAAACTATTCTCTTTAGCTATTAATTAAGAAATCACAATAAATCATATGTTACGTAAAATTCGCTTGTTTGTTGATCTCTCATGATTGTTGGTTTCTGCGATCACAGAAAGCTTACATCGAAGCCTGGGAGAATGAAAAGACAAAGATCCACGTCATGCCTGATGCTATGGACGTTCTTCTGGCCAAAGCAAACAATGTCATCTATAGTGTGGTATGTTCAAGCTAAACAGACGGTGCGAACAAGTTCTGGCTTTACGTTTACGTTGTAGAAACATCTCCCTTTTCTGTTTACAGAAAAAATACAAACAGGCGAATGAAGATTCCAAAAAGAAAGGCTACGACCTGCGCGGTGACGCCATTTCCATTATTGCAGCCAAAGCATCCAGAGACATTGCCAGCGATGTAAGTTACTCTTAAACGACAAGTATTTGGAAAATAAATAATTTTTTAAATCAAAACTTCTTATTAAAAATCAAACCCCGGTTACTGGGTTTGATTGGTAACTATGACGCTGTTTCCCTTTTTGTCTAGTACAAGTATAAGACCGGATACCGTAAGCAGGTCGGTCACCACATCGGCGCCCGCAGCGTCCAGGACGACCCTCTGCTCATGCTGGCTCTGAACTCGGCCAAGATCGCCAGCGACGCTCTGTACAAGAAGGACTTCAACAAGTCCAAGACCAAGTTCAACCTGCCTGTGGACATGTTGAACCTTGAACTGGCTAAGAAATGCCAGATCCAGGTCAACGACTTCAACTACAGGACTCACCTGCACCAGTGGACTTGTCTTCCAGACTCCAACGATGTCGTCCAGGCCAGACTTGCGTACGACCTGCAGAGTGACGTATGTGGTACTTGTAATTGCCCTCATTCATGTATCTCATTTCATTATGCAAATTCTGCAAACTGTGCCTGCTGTGTTTTCCAGGCCGTCTACAAAGCCGACCTGAAGTGGCTCCAGGGTCTGGGCTGGGTCCCCATTGGTTCCCTGGATGTGGAGAAAGCCAAGAAAGCTGCAGAGGTTCTGAGTGACAGGAAGTACCGCCAGCACCCCAGCACAGTAAAATTCACCAGTCCCATCGATGCCATGAACATTGTGCTGGCAAAGAACAATGCAACGACAATGAACAAGGTAAACCTGACCTTCATGTGGATTCGTACCACCATTTATGGTTTCATTGTTGCTCACAACGATGCTAATGTTGTGTGCTATGCTGCTAGCGCCTCTACACTGAGGCATGGGAGAACGAAAAGATCAAGCTGCACATCCAACCTGACACTCCTGAAATTGTCCTCTCTCAACAAAATGCCATCAATATGAGCAAGGTTAGTATAATCTCTTTTACAAATAATAAAAACAATCTGCAAATCTTTCCTTGAATTCCATAAATATTTGCAGAACTATTTCTTTCTTTGATAATCAGTTATATGTTTGCCGTAATTTCTAATCTCGTCTCTTCCAGTTGTGTTTACCAATTTAGTTTACATTGTCTTGAGATACTGCTCAGATACAGCTGTTGCACCAGAGTCTATAGACATGGTTACATTGCTAAATTAAGGCCCAGATACTAAATAAACAATACAGCATGTACTTTAGTGACATAAGTAAAAGTAGTATCAATATTTATAGAGTTATATGCAACAAAACTCATATAAAACCACATATGAGTGTATATGTGGTAAATAAAATAAACAGAAGGGGTGTGTTAATGTCATATTAAATTATTTCTTAACAAATGTATTTTTCTTTATTTTTTTTATTTTTCTACAGAAACTGTACAAACAAGGCTTTGAGGAAACCATCAGAAAAGGCTACTTCCTTCCTCCAGACGCAGTTTCTGTCAAGGCTGCTAAGACCTCCAGGGAGATCATCAGTGATGTAAGTCCCACACACTGTAGTGTCCATTTGAGATGTTAAAAGCAACGGTTGTATGACTTTTTTTTCTTCCGCTTCCATCAGTACAAGTACAAGACTGGATACCGTAAGCAGGTCGGTCACCACATCGGTGCCCGCTGCGTCCAGGATGACCCGCTCATCATGCTGGCTCTGAACTCGGCCAAGATCGCCAGCGACGCTCTGTACAAGAAGGACTTCAACAAGTCCAAGACCAAGTTCAACCTCCCAGTGGACATGTTGAACCTTGAACTGGCTAAGAAATGCCAGGTCCAGGTCAACGACTTCAACTACAGGACTCACCTGCACCAGTGGACTTGTCTTCCAGACTCCAACGACGTGGTTCAGGCCAGGAAGGCCTACGACCTCCAGAGTGACGTGAGCACCTATGTCACATGTTCAGTTTATTACGTCGTGCAGCTGTCTTTACGTACTTTCTAAGACTCTGACTGTCTCATTCAGGCTGTGTACAAAGCTGACATGGATGAAGTGATCGGTGTTGGATGGGTGCCGATCGGTTCGCTGGATGTGGTGAAAGCCAAGAATGCCTCCAAGATTCTCAGCGACCGTCTCTACAGGCAGAAACCAGACACATTTAAATACAAAACCGATATGACTGCCATGCCCTTGGTCTTAGCCAAAACAAATGCAGAGACCATCAATAAGGTAAAGATGCACATATTTTGGATTCTGATGTTGTTCTTGGGAGCATCTTGACTTAATTTTCTGTGTTTTTTTTCCCCGTCTCCACAGAAAAATTACATTGCTGCATGGGAAGTAGACAAATTAAAGACTCATATGATCCCAGACCTTCCTGAAATCCTGCTTTCCAGATCTAACGCTTACAACATCAGCAATGTAAGTCTGACCTACGCACACCTAATCTAACTTCGCTTCCTGTTGCAATTTACATTTGCTTTTTTTTTTTTCAGAAAAATTACAGAGAAGGTGTCGAGACTATGTTCAGAAAGGGCTACCACATGATGCCTGACGCTGTTTCCGTTATTGCCGCTAAACACGGAAGAGAAATCATCAGCGATGTATGTTACACATCATTCTTTAATTTCTCCTTGACACGTGGTTTTGCTTAAAATAACTTTTTATTTTATTTTACTTAATTTTTTGTCTCTTTAAAGTATAAATACAAGACAGGATACCGCAAGCAGCTCGGTCACCACATCGGAGCGCTCAGTTGCCAGGACGACCCGCTCATCGTGCTGGCTCTGCACTCAGCCAAGATCGCCAGCGATGTTTTGTACAAGAAGGACTTCAACAAGTCCAAGACCAAATTCCACCTGCCTGTAGACATGCTGAATCTGGAGCTGGCCAAGAAATGCCAGATCCAGGTCAACGACTTCAACTACAGGACTCGCCTGCACAACTGGACTTGTCTGCCGGACTCCAACGACGTGGTCCAGGCCAGGAAGGCCTACGACTTACAAAGCGACGTGAGTTCAAAAACCCACTTATGGTCCAGTGCCTTGCAGAATTGCAGTGGTTATTTTGATACTTTGTCACGTTTCAACCATAAATTGAAATGTATTCTTGATAGGTTTGCTTAATATGCACCCAACTTTAAAATTTCAGTGTAAATACATTCATTTTTAATTTGCATTACTAACTTATAAAATGTTATTTGACGGGGTTGTGCATCAGACTGACTTGACAACGGTCATAAACATGAAGGAGTCTTCATGATTATTGTCATGAAGCGTCAATATTTATTCAGTTGTCATCGAAAGTCTATTAAAAGTGTAAACTTTGCATTATTTTGTAAATAATGTCACTTTTAATGGACTTTCAATGCAACTTTTAGAACAACTTTGCATTAAAAGTGTAATTATTTACAGAATGACGCTTCATGGCAACTGTCATAAAGACTCCTTCATGTTTATGACAGTGTCATGCCAGTCTTATAAATAAAGTGCTACTGAAAATTTGGTCTCAGGAATCATCAAATCATCCGTACAGAACTGACAGCCGGAGCTGGAAATGAATGCTTTGATTAAAGCATCTTTGTGTTAAAGTGACTGAAACAAAGTCCAGAACTTGAATATAATTTAGAGAAGACTTGTTGTCATTCACTCTAGATTTGTAAAAAAAAAAAAAAAAGACCAAAGCTGGTTCAGACTTGCTGTGTAATTGCAGTAAAAAGTGAACCTGTAAAGTATTGGTTGATCTCAAATGGATCATGCTACACTTCTCAGATTTTGATTTGTAAAAAATGTTCAAACCCATCTAGAGGGAGTGAATAGTCTTGTGAATACTCTCTTCTCAGTATTTGTAAATGTGAATGAATCATCATTTTCCCACTTCACAATTATGCACTTCTTAATGGAGGCTTATCACATAAAAGCCAAATAAAACACAAAAATGTGTGGTTGTGACAAAGACAATTAACACTTTCATAGGTTTAAAAACGCTACATTTCTTAATTTGAGTATTTATTTGTCTAAGAGTTAGTCCAACTCAGGTTTTTGCTCCCCTACTCACATAGGCTGTGTACAAGGCCGACATGGAATGGGTCAAGGGAATGGGATGGGTGCCAATTGGGTCGCTGGAAGTGGAAAAAGCCAAGAAAGCAGCAGAGATCCTGAGTGACATTAAGTACCGGCAGCATCCCAGCCAATTCAAGTTCACTGCCAAGACATCAGATATGCCATATGCTCTGGCGCAAGCTAACGCCCAGACTATGAACAAGGTACAAAAAAAAGCTACATTTAACCATTTCTTTTTATAGAAAGTTTTGGTGAGTTTTATTCTCATATGAAAACTACTTAATAAGGAACATTTGGTTTTTAATACACATTTTATGTAATAAATTTGACAGAAAGCGTACATCGAGGCCTGGGAGAAGGACAAGCTCAACCTGCACATCTTACCTGACACTCCAGAGATCCTGCTGGCAAAGCAGAATAAACTCAACACCAGTCTGGTAATGCAATGTTTCTTTTTTTAGTTGTTTTTTTTTTAAACAATTAAATAATTATTTATTCCAAAGATCAATACCGAATGTGTAGATGTTTATATGTATTTGGTTTTTAGCACAAACTGAACGGAGCGCGACATCATCGCTGTTTGTTTCTTCCACAGAAATATTACCGTGAAGGTTTTGTCGATGCCATCAACAAGGGCTACTTCCTCCCCAAAGACTCCATTTCTGTACTCGCAGCCAAAACGTCCCGCGACATCATCAGCGACGTAAGTTTGCGTCTCAAACATTTTCTATGTAAATAGTTTTACGTGACACAAGAACTCACAGAGATACTTTTTTTTTTTTTTTCGGTTTTAGTACAAATACAAGGCTGGTTTCCGCAAGCAGTGCGGCCACCACATCGGTGCTCTGAGCGTTAAGGACGACCCGCTGATCATGCTAGCCGCTCACGTGGCCAAGATCTCCAGCGACAACATCTACAAGAAGGACTTCAACAAGACCAAGACCAAGTACAACCTCCCAGTGGACATGCTGACCATCGAACTGGCCAAGAAATGCCAGGTCCAGGTCAACGACTTCAACTACAGGACTCGCCTGCACCAGTGGACCTGCCTGCCCGACTCCAACGACGTGGTCCAGGCCAGGAAGGCCTACGATCTGAAGAGTGATGTGAGCATATGTACCAGGAAGTGTAATTAAGCCAATTTATGAGTGAAAAGAAAATCACCCATAAAAAAAACGTATATGTTGTTGTTTTCTTTTAAGGCTGTTTACAAAGCGGATATGGAGTGGCTGAAAGGCTGCGGCTGGTCTCCCCATGAGTGCGTGGATGTGGTGAAAGTTAAAAACGCCCAGGCTGTTCTGAATGAGAGACTCTACCGCCAGCACCCAAGCACCGTCAAGTTCACCAGCGTCGTGGACCTCCCAGCTATCGTCCTGTCCAAGCAAAACGCTGAAAACCTCAGCGATGTGAGTCGGAAAGCAGATTAAAACTGAAAATTTGTACAAATATCTGTGCAAATGAGAACTTAATAAAGCCTTTTCTTTTCTCTCTCTCTCTCTCTCTCTCTCTCTTCAACAGAGGAAGTATAGGGAAGTTTGGGACAAAGATAAGCTCACCATTCACATCCCACCTGACATTCCTCCTTACGAGCTGGCCAAGGCCAATGCCATCACTATCAGCAATGTAAGTCTATGCCAACTTCCTCGCTTTGAAAATAATGCACCGGTTCTGATCTTATTGAAACTGCCTCCTGGTTTGAAAGTGACGCCTTATAATCATTCGTTGTGCTCTGTGCAGAAACTGTACACACAAGCATGGGACGAGCAGAAGGCCAAAGCCTGCCACGTCAAGGAGGACGCCATATCTGTGCTGAAAGCTAAAGCTTCCAGGGACATCATTAGTGATGTAAGAGAGAAGAAAATCACCCTACATCTGTAATGTAGGCTTTTTCTTTTTATTAACTTCCTTAAATTTTTTTTTGCTTTTAGTACAAGTACAAGGAAGGATACAGGAAGCAGGTTGGTCACCACATCGGTGCCCGCTGCGTCCAGGATGACCCGCTCATCATGCTGGCTCTGAACTCAGCCAAGATAGCCAGCGACGCTCTGTACAAGAAGGACTTCAACAAGTCCAAGACCAAGTTCAACCTCCCAGCGGACATGCTGACCCTTGAACTGGCCAAGAAATGCCAGGTCCAGGTCAACGACTTCAACTACAGGACTTACCTGCACCAGTGGACCTGCCTGCCGGACTCCAACGACGTCGTCCAGGCCAGGAAGGCCTACGACCTCCAGAGCGACGTGAGTTACCGGAGATGCTTTTGGAAAGTGTCCATTTGTTATTTCATCACTACCTGCTTTAATTAAATGAACGGTTTCCCTCTAGGCTGTGTACAAAGCTGACATGGAGTGGATAAAGGGCTGTGGGTGGATGCCACACGAGTGTGTAGATGTTGTAAAGGTGAAGCATGCACAGAAGATTCTCGCTGATGTAAGTTTTACACACGACCATCCTCACACCCCCTTAAATATGTACCACGTTACATGCATACATTTTGTATGTTTTAGATTTAATCTTGCTTTTGTTCACAGAGAGGCTACCGGGTCAAGCTGGACGAACAGAAGTTCACCGTTCCCACCGATAGAGTTGACTTGGCCTGCGCCAAGAATGCTGCTGAGGTCTTAAACGAGGTAACATTTTTTCTGTTTTCTGAATTTGTTTTAATGCTTCGTTTAAAATTCCATTGCAGAGATGTCACAGTGTCACATATGTCTTGTTTTTTTTTTCGTTCTTCTCAGGCCAAATACCGCGAGGCTTGGCACCAGGATAAGATCAATTACTCTTTGGTCGACACTCCCGGTCTCGCTACGGCCAGAGAGGTCGCTAAAAATATTCACCCGGTAAGGTTTGTTACACGTTTCAGTCACTTACTTTAATTTTCTACCGTTTCTGGATTTATGTATTTTTTTTTCTGTCTTCCCTTCATGTAGAAACTGTACACTGAAGCGTGGGACAAGGTGAAAGCCACTGGATACTTCATGCCTGGAGACGCCTTACCGATTAAACAGTGCATCAATACGACTAAAGTGCAGAGTAAGGTGAGTGGAGGGAGTTTATTTCACACAGGAAGAGTTTGTACAGGAATTGGTGTTGGTATGGAGAAATTAAGTACCGTATTTTCCGCACTATAAGGCGCACCGGATTATAAGGCGCATAGAATAGGTTACAAAGTAATATAAATAAAACACAGAAAATGACGGAATAAATACATACAACTTTAAATCTTGACAAATTATAATAGTCTTATTGCATGTGTTTTCTTTTACAGCTGTTTATTATTTTCATTTTTTTATATTCATTCACATTCATTTGAATCTGCATTTACCTCTAACTTGCTGCTAGTGCACACAATAAAAGATATTTCTATTGTATTGAATTGTATTCTATTCATTCAAAGATTAGTTGAATTTTTTTTATATTTATCATGAGATGTGATTTTTGCTGCAATAGATTCCAACTATCGATGTAGTTGTGCTAAAATTGATGACTTGACAGCATGTATTACAGTTATCTCCTGTTTACCGTAAACAAAATGGGGTTAAGAATGTTTGTTTTTTTTTATTATCTTGTAGCATAAGTACCTAGAGTCGTACCGCAAGCAGGTCGGCCACCACATCGGAGCCCTGAGCGTCAACGACGATCCTCTCATGGTGTTGGCCATAAACTCAGCCAAGATCGCCAGCGACGCTCTGTACAAGAAGGACTTCAACAAGTCCAAGACCAAGTTCAACCTCCCAGCAGACATGCTGACCCTTGAACTGGCCAAGAAATGCCAGGTCCAGGTCAACGACTTCAACTACAGGACTTACCTGCACCAGTGGACCTGCCTGCCGGACTCCAACGACGTCGTCCAGGCCAGGAAGATTTACGAGCTCCAGAGCGACGTGAGCAAACAAGCGACGAACTTTTGTATGAATCCTTTAAAACGTCAAAGCTTTTATTCCTAACTCGTTGTGGTTTCCGTCTGCAGAACGTCTACAGGGCTGATCTGGAGTGGATTCGGGGCTGCGGCTGGGTGGCGGCCGACTCTGTCGATCACGTCAAAGTCAAGAAAGCCCAGGAAATACTCAACGATGTACGGTTCTGTCAGCGCATCCGAAGTCTACTATTTGTTTGAGTTGTTGTCATGTCGTGGTTCATCTTGGTGTTGTTATTTTTTGTTTGTTTCTTTTCATCTGCAGAGGCTTTACAAGCAGAACGCCAAAGAATGCTTTGGAAAATTCAGCCTGATCGTTGATCGTCCCGAGATCATTTTGGCAAAAATAAACGCCGCCAACCTCAGCGACGTATGTAATCGAGCACTTGCTTAACGTCATAAATTAAAGTTTAAAAAAAGAGGAAAAATCAATCAATTAATAAATGTTCATTACACTTTTATATTCTTTTTCCCACAGCTCAAATACAAAGAGACTTTCAATGCAGAAAAAGGTCATTATATCGGCTCAGAGGACACGCCTCAGCTGGCACATAGCAGGGAAATGGGCAAGACCATCAGTGAGGTAACGTGAATCTGCAGACTGAGTCGCTTCTTTCTCCACCTTTACTTTGGCTTCAAAGTTTTATTCATGACATTTTAACTCTTTTTCTCATTTTAGAAACTTTATAAATCGCAATGGGACAGCACTAAAGCTGCAAGCTACAGCCTGAACCACGAATACATCCCGTTACTGAGCGGCAAGAAGGGCAGGGAGATTGCCAGTGACGTAAGTTTTTACTCTTTTCTGCTAAAAAACACTTGTGATTGTATGTTTTCCTCTGGCTACATGTAAATAAAATGAATACTGCCATTGTTTTTGTTAGGTGAAGTACAAGGATTCTCATGAAAAAGCCAAGGGCCACTACATGGCTGGGACCCTGGTCGACTTCCCCGAGGTGATGCGCTGCGGCCAGCAGGAGAAGAACAAGGGACTGGTAAGATGTTAGCTAAATTCCACTTTAACTATTTGCAGCAAACCTTAGAAGCTTGAGGATAAGTTGGTAAACATTAAAAAACAAAGAGTTTTTCGTCATTGTCTAGTGGAAGGAAAGCACGACCCTTGTACAAGTTTGTGTAGAAAAGAGCAAAGGCACAAAACAGGAATATAAATCAATTCATATTTTGTCTTTTGTAAGTTGCTGATTAAGTACACTTTCTACTTTTGCAAAGAAAGATAAAGGTGTTTTCTTTCAGTTACGTTTTTGGCTGAAGTTGGTGCTTGACTCTTCCTTCTTCTGTATTAATGTGCGTCTCTACAGAGGGTCTACCAGAAGAACTACCACCAAACCAAGACCAAAATCCACCTCCCATCTGACATCATCGCTAACCGGGTGGCCAAGCGCTGCCAGGACATGTTGAGCGACGTCCTGTACCGCACCCACCTGCACCAGTGGACCTGCCACCCAGAGCAGGAGGACGCCATCCGAGCCCGGAAGACCAACGAGATTCTCAGCGACGTAGGTCATCCTGCTGCGTCTTGATAGGGTTGTTGTCCAAACGCGTCCCGTGAATTTTTTGAGATGACAAACGGAAAACATTCCTCTTGTTGCCATAGTCCCTTCTAAGCATTGAGAAAGCAAAGTCTAATTTATGACTCTATTGAGAAACAACATGTACCAATGCAATTCAACAGGTGTTCTACAAGGACGACCTGAACTGGATGAAGGGCATCGGCTGCTACGTCTGGGACACGCCAGAGATTATTCGTGCTAAGAAATCCTACGAGCTGCAGAGTGAAGTCAGTATTTTCATGTTAAATGGTTCGTTAAAATCTATTTCAGAGAGAAAGATAAAAATATGATTAACTCCAAAATATTTTCTTTGTTATATTCCAGCGTAAATACAGAGCTGACGCCAAGAAAGAGTTTAACAACTACTCCATTGTGACCGACACCCCTGTGTACGTGACCGCCATCCTGGGTCACACCTGGGCCAGTGACGTAAGTCGGCATGATTTTAAAAAAATCATTGTAAATTTGTGGTCTGGAAAGAAAAAAAAAAGGCATTTATCTTTAATCTTAAACTATCTTTTCTAGCTGAACTACAGGGAGGCTTATCACAAGGAGAAGCACATGTACACCACAGTTCTGGACACGCACGATTATGCCAGATGCCACGATTTCAAATTGTTCTTCAGCAATGTGAGTAAAAATAATTTTTTTTAAAAAGTCTCACGTGTAAAAAAAGTTTTTAAGATGCACTGGAACACTTTTCAATTTCCTATCCGAAGAAAAACTACACAGCCGCCTGGGATAAGATTAAGGCAAAGAGCTACAAGATCCCAGCTGACTCCAACGCCTTGCAACACGCCAAACAACAGAAGGTCGTTCTCAGCCACGTAAGTTGAAGTTCAGCTCTTATCATAACCAAGAGGTGGTTTTCTTTAAAACTACTTTGTGGGACTGTATGGATCTTCTTTTTTCTTTAGGTCAAGTACAAGGAGGATTATGAAAAGTTCAAGTCCCTCTACAGTCTGCCAAAGTCACTCGAAGACGATCCTGCTACTGCTCGTTGCGTCAAGGCCGGAAAGTTGGTTCTGGATGTAAGATGATTTTTTTAATTAATTTTTTTTATATATCATCTGATCACCAAAAGTTAAACCATCTTTGTCAAGAATGACTCACGGTCATGACAAGCTCAAAGTACAGCGTCTGCCACTTGTCCCATTCAGCGTCTGTACAAGGAGAACTACGAGAAGACTAAGGCCAAGAACCACATCCCGCCGGACATGCTGGAGATCCTGTCCGCTCGCAACACCCAGTCCACCGTCAGCGGCATCCACTACCGCAAGTATCTGCACCAGTGGATGTGCATGCCTGACATGCAGATGTACGTCCAAGCACGCAAAGTCAACGAGCAGCTCAGCGACGTGAGTAACCGTCAGACGGATATCTGGTTCACTGGCATCTCTGAGTAGAAAGAGGTGAAGAGGAGGTTAATACAAAGTGCTAAATAGAAGTCATCCCCGCCCAGATCTTCTACAAGGACGACCTGAACTGGCTGAAGGGTATCGGGTGTTACGCCTGGGACACTCCAGAGATCCTCCGTGTGAAGCATGCTGGTGTCCTGCAGAGTGAGGTAAATGGCTTTTAATGTATTCATATTTAATTTAATTTCACATCGTGGCTTATCACTTGTCTTTTACGCTCATTTGTTTTTTGTTTTTCATTCCAGACCAAGTACAGAGCCAAAGGCATTGAGTCGTTCAAGGAGTACAGCGTGGTGACGGACACTCCTGTGTATGAAACAGCCAAGCAGAACGCTCAGAACCTCAGTGATGTAATCATCTTCATTGTATTATTATTATATCATGTTATGAAGTTACCGATTTTCTTGATTCACTTTCTAAATTAACATTTGTTGCCCAGGGTTTCTACTATGTGTAATTAATCGTGGCACACCGCCATGGCAAAATAAAAGCCGTCACACTTTTTTTTATTTATTTATTTTAATATATCTTAAAACAATATGAGATATATGAATGCATGCAGCTCTGGAGAAAATGAAGAACCCTCTGCACTGAACCTCATTGAAAACCTCCTGGTTATTCCACCAAATACTGATTTCTGAGTTAAAACATTAGTATTGTTGTTTCTAAATGAACATTAACTTGTTTTCTTTGCATCATTTAAAGTCTGAGAGTTCTGCATCTTTTTCATGACTCATGTCTCATTTTATGCAAGTAAAAACTAAATATTTGCTTGATATTTAGGAGACATGTTGTCAATAGTTCATAGAATAAAAGAATAATGTTCATTTTATTCTAACATGTACCTATGAAAAGTAAACTCAGAGGAACCAATAATTTTATGTGCTCTCTTCATTTTTTCCAGAGCTCTACATATAGCCCATATTTGCACACTAACAAGAATCAGAGTCTGAAATGCATTTAAATATGAAATGTTAAAATTTATGCTATTTTGAAAAGACAACGCTGCTAACTTCTGCCTTATGTTAACATATGCAGCATTTGAGTGACAGTAACATGGTGAATTTATATAATTTGGCCATCATGCACAATGTTTCAGATACGTTTTGAAAAAATATATATCCTTCATCGTTCACCACGCCTGATGATTTCATCATAAACACAATCAGCATCATCAGTCAAATCGGTTTTTCCTTTCTTCCATCCAGCTTCACTACCGTTACGATTACAACGCCAATGTCAAGGGCAAGCACACCTCCCCTGCTGTTACCATGGAAACGGAAAGAGCCCGCCTGGCCAATCACATCCAGAGTGACGTGAGTTAATCTTCCACATATTTTTCTTACGTTAGCATACATCGTGAAATAATCTCTCTGAAACTTGTTTGACGTCTTCTGCTAGAACTGGTACAAAGAGGCCAACAAGAGCTTCATGCCCACTGGCTACTCTCTGCCCAGCGACACTCCGCTCATCAAGCAGGCCAAGATGAACAGCGTCGTCACCAGCAACGTGAGTGTTCAAACTCTCGACAGCAGTAGAGGAACGTGTCTTAAGGTGTTGCGGTTTAACCTACATTACACACGTCGTTTCTCACCTGTTCAGGCGAAATACAAGGAGGCCTTTGAGATGGTGAAGGCTAAAGCTTACACTCTTCATCCGGAAGGTGTCAACTTCGTCACCTCCAGAAAGGCTCACAAGATCATCAACGACGTAAGTGAAGAAACGAGCGAAGAGGCCCGTAACCCGTTGAGTGATCATTTCACTCAACAAAACGATTCCTGTCTGCTCTCGTTCTCAGCGGCTGTATCGTGAGGCTTACCACAAGCAGAAGGACAAGATCCACACAACCTATGAAACTCCTGACTTCAAACAATTCAAGATGAACCAACAACACCTCAGTGACGTACGCCGCCGTCATCAACGTTGTTCACTTTTCTGGTTTGACCGAGTTGAGAAGATCTCCTTTTTTTTACGCGCCCGTTTTTTTTTTTTGCTCCCCACTAGCTGTGCTACAAGGAGAAATACTACAACAGCCGAGGCCAGCTGATCTCCATGCCTATAACGCCCCAACTTATGCACTGTCATCATGTCAATGAGATCACCAGCGAGGTATCGTGCAAGAAAAACAGACGTGATTATTCCCCGCTTCTTCACAAAAATATGTTCTACACCCAAGTTTGTTGAACTTTGTCATTTTAGCTGAAGTACAAAGAGGATCTGATGTGGCTCAGAGGCGTCGGCTGCTTCCTGTACAACACCCCGGAGATGGTCCACGTCCGGAACATCAACAAATTCAGGGTGCGTTGGAAGAAAAGCTCCCATTGCATTTTCAATGTTTGTTTTCGGTGTGCTTTCTTCTTTTTTTCCAGCGGCGGTTCTTTCATATCGCCTGTTTTTCCTTTTACAGACGAGCTACCCGTTGGACGCTAAGAAGAACCTGTCAAACTACACCGTGGTCCTGGATACGCCTGAGTACAACCGCGTGACTGAGCTGAAGACTCACTTCAGTGATGTGAGCTGTTTATGGACAAGTTTTTTTTCTTTTTTACATTATTATTTTAATTTTATGTAATTGACAAACGCAAACTATTTGTTGCTCCAAACATTTGACCTTTATGGAAGAAAATCATTAAGATCATAAAATTCATACATGTTTTCTTCAGTATGTTTTTTTATACTCTGTTAAGTCAGATTTGGATCTACTGAGCTCTGCTAGCTTTATTTAATGTGCAATATCCTTTAAAGGTTTTCAAAAGTTGCATGTTTTTTATGTACGTTGGAGCGGGTTTAATGTTTCTGTTTCTTTCTTGTGTCTTTTCAGCGCATATACAGAGCCCAGAGCAAGAAGGACATGATGAAAGTTTCCTCCATTGCAGATTCTTTGGACATAAAGAGAGTCAAGTGGGCCCAGCAGCTGACTAACAAGGTAAGCTGAGACACGTCTCTGGTCTTTATTTATTGTTTTCTCTACTGTAATATATTCTGATTGTTTATTTTTATTTATTTTTTGTTGTTTCTACAGTACCAGTACACAAGTCTGGCATCAAAGGAGAGAACTCATTTCACTCCAGAAATGAACACTCCTAGTATTCAACACGCAAGAAAAATGAAAGTGGTTTTCAGTGAGGTAAGCGCTCCAGCTTCCTCTAATGTACTTGATAAATAAGGTTACCTGAACCCATTGAAGTTTTCTAAAACGAACATCTAATATGTTGCGTCTTCTGTTCTCCACTCAGAATAAATACAAAGCGCAATATGAAAAGATGAAGCACAGGTACACTGCTATCGCTGATACGCCTATCCTGATCCGCTCCAAGAAAGCCTACATGCAGTCTAGCAATGTAAGTCTTTGTTAGAAAATGTTTTCTGATTCAGAGCTTAAATAGGTATTAAATAAATTACCTTTTTTGCACATTTTCTTCTCCCTTCAGTTGCGTTACAAGGAAACCTTCGAGCTTTCCAAGGGCCACTATCACACCGACAAGGACGCCCTGGACATCGTGTGCCACCGCAAATTCACTGACGACATCAGCGAGGTCAGCGGTCGAAACGAGCTGCTCTAAAATGACCGGTTTTCCATCTAGAGGTGGATGACTTGCGACTCGCTCCGTTTCTGCTCCACAGGTGAAATACAGAGAGAAGTACATCAGCTCTTTGGGTACATGGAAGTCCATTCCTGACCGCCCCGAGTTCTTCTTCAGCAAGATAGCCAACGATAACATCAGCAACGTGAGTATGCAAAGCTGCACCCAACAGGAGGACTGACATGCTGTGCGATATCTGTGTGAAACTCTTGGTTTTGTTTGTGCTTTTAGGTGAAGTACAAGGAGGACTTGGAGTGGGTGAAGGGTATCGGGTGCTACGTTTGGGACACTCCTGAGTTGGTGATGGCTGATAGGAACAAGGCTCTGTACAGTGAGGTGAGGGAAAAATTCATTTCATATACCGTAGTTTTCAGACCATAAGCCGCTACTTTCTTTACCCGCTTTGAACCCGGTGCGGCTTTTCTATGGATTTTTCTTCAACCACCAGGGGGCTCTTTAGCAGGAAGTGAATCATTGGAAGTCAAAATTAGAAATCAAAGAAGAAAGGGCTAATTTTCATTTAGAACAAGCACATGCTAGCAGCAGGAACGACAGAGAAATGTTTTCAAACTCAATCCCCCTCATCATGGAAACGACACAAAGAAGTTCATATGATGCAGCTTTTAATTTGAAGGCTATCGATCTGGCAGTACAGGAGGGAAATGGAGCCGCTGCACGTAAAGTCGGCGTGAACGAATCCAGGGTTCGGTGTTGGAGACGCAGGGCTGCGTCCTTAGTAAATCCAGCTTATCTTATTTATTGTGGACAAGCAGAGATACGAGCGGTTTATATCCTGGTGTGGCTTATATATATACGTTTCCAATTAAAAACAAACAAACAAAAAAAAAAACGTTATAGATGCAGCTTATACTAAGATGCGCTCTACAGTCCGGAAAATATGATATTCATGTTTACAACAAGAATACATTCTGTTTGTTTTCAACCATCCTTTTATTTATTTTATTTTTATTTTTTTACAGAGACTCTACAAAGCCTCATATGAGAAGAACAGAGGAAACTTCAGATACACATGCGACACGCCGTACTTCGAGGCTACAAGGAACGCCTCGGTTCTGATCAACGACGTGAGTCCTTCCCTTCTATTGCCTCAAATTATCTCATTATTATCTGCTCTGAAATGATCAATCGTGTTTATCTGTCTCTTTGCTTCTCTCTTGGACTCGCTACATGGAGGTAAAATAATGTAAATGTTTTTATTTTATTAGATTTTTTTTGCTTACATCACTGATTCTCGACTTTGGGGGAGCTATGCTTTTTTGTGAAATCATTTCGTTGAACAGGCAGCCTAGGTGTCTACTTTTACACATACAACTACCTTATCTCAAGTGTTTTCATTTAATTTTAATCATATAAAATAGTAAATAGTTTGGAAAGATATTAGTCAGTTTTTTTTTACATATTGGTACAAACCCGATAAATAAAACTGGGCCTTTATTGACAAAGGCCCAGTTTTTTATATCCATTTTATATCCATTTTTATATCCATCTTGTTGCAGGTTGTTAGGGGAGGAAACTGGTCATGTGATATTTGTTTGGTCAGTGATGGTGATGTAGCTCGGGAATGTTGGGATTTAAATGAAATAGAGAAGCAGTGGAGAAGTCAATGGTTTGTTTTTTTTATTTCAAAGTGTCAACAGGATAGGGAAATATATATAAATACTAATATCAGTTATCGACCATTGCAGCAATATTTGAATTGGATCAGTTCATATGTCATCAGCCCATATGTTCATATCCATGCATCCTAGTAAATGCACTACATTGTTGCAAATGTAAATGTTGGAAAATGGTTGCTTGGATACCGATGGGATTAATTTCAAAGATGATAACATGCATCCCATCCCAGGACAGAGTTTTTTTTGTCGAAGCAAAAAACAAACAAACAATAAAGGATTTCTGGGGGAAAATATTTGAGAACCACCTTCAGCTGTTTTTCAGATGCATATTTCACATTTTTGTCCATTTTTACAGCAACATGTTATTATTTTATATATTTTTTTACTTTTGTTGCTTAAAGTTTGCTGACATACCAGAGACGCCGTTTCTTTTTCCCCCTGACATTTGTTTTTAACAACCTTCTGAAATTCTGAGCAGAGGATCTACAGAGCTAATTATGAGAAGACCAGGGATAAGTTCACCATAACCACAGACGATCCTACATACCAGCTGGCCAGGGAGAACAGGAAGATGAGCCAGGTAACCGTCCCGGACGTGCCGGGCGACCGGGCGGCCTCACCGTCCGCCGCTCGCACCCGGCGCATGAGGTCGTCGACAGACCTGCCGATGGGGCTGGTCGCCGCATGGCTGTGATGGGCTCCTCTGTATCGTTGTCTCTCTTCCTATTTGTCCCTCGCAGGTTCCTGTAATCCATGCCACTCAAACAGCAGCTGCTGTCTTGAGTGAGCATGACCTGTTTGCATCTGTTCCGTGAGAGAGACAGCTTGACTTCACAGGTTATCTAAATCATTTACACTTCGAACCTGGCTCTAGCGAAGGTGATCACTTCTGTCTCTCTCTCTGGAGACAGATGCCAACACTCGAGTGTCTTCCTCGGATTTCCGGAGCATTCCTCCAGTCCCTCCCAGTGTTGTTTCTGTCTCCTAGTTTGTTCTAAACTGTGGCATGCTTTGTGTGGATGTTCGTTATTGTGTGTGTGGACAGAAAATGTATAAATCCCGAGCAAAGGATCTGCTAAAGAGTGGCTGCAATGAGTTTCTCCGCCCTGACATCCTCACAGCCCTTTGCCAGTCGGTTATGGGCAGCAAGGTAAACCGTCAGAGACCAGTGAGCTATTGTAACCTGTCCACAAACACACAGGAACCGCGTTCATGATGTTAAGTTATTAGACAGTTATGAGATTGTGACATTTTTCATTTCAGCTTCACAAACTAGTGCTTTATGTGCCCAGAGTGCACCGTGTTGTGACGCTGTTTGACTTTTTACATTGAAATATGTTTTTGGATTCAGATGAAGTCTGCTGGTTAAGGGCTACACAAGTTGACAAAAAGATAACATTCTGTTCAGAAATGGCCTAAATAAAGTCTGAGCAGGTTAATTAATTAGTCATTTTTGAATGTATGTTTTATTCTAATAAGAGGTATATTTTTACATGAAAATTTGAAAAGTCAAAATAATGCGATTTCATTTTCTTGCCGTATCACTTGGTTTTCAAGTTTCGTGACGTTTCTTTTAGAGATTGTTTCTCTCTTCCTGGTGTTTGTGGACATTGATTTTGTTTTTCATCCATTTAATCCTCCTAAAAGTGGCTCTAAGTCCATGTATTCCCCCTCTTTCATTTCCTAATCCCTTCATCACTTCCCTCTCATTGTCCGTGTTTTACAAAGAGTTAAAGTTTCACTATGTCGTTGCACAGTTGAGACCAAACACAGAATCACAAAATGAGTTTGTCACCTTCTGCACAGCTTCTACATATTTATTGTTATATTAAATTAGGTGCCGATTTTAGCTTCTTTTTCTACATTTTTTAAAATTGTGTACATTTTTGCTATGTAGCATGTTACCAAAGCAACATTACATTGCATCACCAGAGGTAGTCAAAATTCAGAAAAACTGAGCAGCTACTTTAACGCTCCTAACTCCATGAGAAAGTCCAAAACAAGGGATAATTTATAATTCTGCTGTGGTTTTATGTAAAAATGCATTATTTTGTGGGTGAACTGTGACGTAATATTAAGTTTAGCTCAGTGAGAAGAGCAGCTGGTTAATGAGAAGAATGTGAGTGCTGCAGACTTTCATCACCCATCAGTGGTAACTTGTGTTTAATCGTCATCATTGTGTCTGTATGTGGCTCACAAAGCATGTTTTTGGTGAATATTGTGCATGCTAAGACTTCACTTGGTTCTTTTTAATGGAAGTTGATATGATGTTTCTGACTTTTCTTTAATTGGAGTCAGATAACTATCCAAAAAAACCGGAAAATATAACAATAGTAATAATCTAAATTATTACTAGAATTTAGTATTGTAGTAAAAAGTTTATTACAATAATAATCTTGGATAAATTATTACAAGTTTATTATTGGACTATTTCAATTTAATCTAAAATGTTAAGTATATGTAAGACATATGTTTTTAATTATCTTTGGCTTTAAAGATATTTCAAATAATTTTGTTCTTTTTTGGATAGTTTCTCTTTGCGTTCATAAGTTAAAAGCAAAAACAATGCCAGATTTGAATGTTAAACATTTAATACGCCGCCTTTTTATGAGCGAATCTAACTTTACCCGTCCTTTTCCTCAGTGGAAGTACAGGGAGCAGTATGAACGCGCCAAAGATAAGTTCACGTCTGTTCTGGAGACTCCTGAGTACGAGACTCACAAACGCAGCAAGAAGATCACTGATGTAAGTTTTAGTGGAGTTTCCCTGTCATCTACTACCAGTTTTTATTTTTTATTTTTTTAATAATTTCTGTTACCAAATTATTCTTCATCTCTCCTTAGGTCATCTACAAGATGGAGTACAACAAGACCAAAGCCAAGGGATACACCTTGCCTTATGACACTCCACACCAGCAGCACATGAAGAAGGTCAAAGAGATCACCAGCAACGTAAGTTTCACTCTAGCAACACATTTCTACATATGTTTTAGGATACACTTGTAGTGTTTTAGATACTCCTTGTATCTAAAACACTACAAGTGTTTTAGATACAAGGAGTTATCCTTGTATCTAAAACACTTATTACTATATGACAAAACTGAAGCTGTAGTAGCCTGCATACGTTTACATACTGCACCTTTAATGTAACAAATGGAAATATTATGGTTAGAATAGGGAATATTTTATTTATTATTTTATTTCAGCAGAAATACTAATGTTATAGTTTCTACGTGAATGTGTCTAGTGTCCAAAATCTGCAAGGATAATAAGGCCAATGTTAGCTGGCTAATTAGTCAGGCTATCTGCTCAGTTAGCCAGCCTTTAGTTGGCTGCTTAACAAATGTGCAGCTCTCAGCTTCCCATCTGCAGCTTTAAAACGCCTGTCAGTGTGTTTACTCTAAGCTTCATGCAGCTGAAGGAAGCCATTCGCTTCTTTCTTCATGCTTTATGGCATCCCATTTAAAAAGATTTCAAACCGTAGCAGCGCTGCGGTGAAACATTTGGTAAAATCTCATGACGATTGGCCACAACCAGCCTATTCTTTCTTGTAACTATTTATCTTGATTCCTCTTTCAGCTGAAATACAAAGAGGTGTATGAGAAGAGCAAAGCCCAGATCAACATGGACCCAGAGGCTCACGAGATCCGTGCTGCCAAGGAGGCCTACAAGAACATCAGCAACGTAAGCATCTACAGAGAGATAACGATGCTTGTTTGAAACACAAAACACCCTAGCAACAGTTAAAAAGTGCTTCTTATGTTTCTGTTATTAGCTTGACTACAAGAAGAAGTATGAGGCAACTAAGAACAAGTGGATCTGGACAGCAGACAGACCAGATTTTATCAACGCTGCCAAAAACTCTCTGCAGCAGAGTGATGTGAGTCCATTGTTGTTTTTTTTACATAAGTGTAATTTCTACATCTTTGTGCACTTGTCAGTGTTGACCTAAATATAATTTCACTCACAGGTTGAGTACAAGTACGACAAAGAGATGATGAAGGGCTGTGTGATACCTGTCGCGGACGACAAGTACACTCTCCTGTACAAGCAAAATACTGAGATGGCCAGTGACGTAAGTGGTTCTTGTGAAAGTAATCTGAGTTTAACAAATGAAACGGGTCACATCAACGTACCATTCACCTTCTTCAGGTGAAGTACAAAGAGAAGTACGAGAAGACAAAGGGCCACTACGTACCTGTTCTGGATACTCCTCAGATTCTCCACGCCAAAGCCGTGCGCACGCTAGTATCAGAGGTAAGGGCCAGTAAATAAAAGCGTACTCCGTTATTTGCACACTTTATGTTTGGAGCAAAGCGTATCAACACTGGGTGATGTGAGTCCTCACGCTTCCACATCCATTCTCAGAGCAAATACAAGCAGGAAAGCAAAAAGATCATGCAGTCCGGCTCATTCACCAAGCTGGCTGAGACCCGCGACACCGCCCACAGCAGGGAGGTCAAGAAGCTGATCAGCGAGGTACAACGTTTCTTTTACATTGTACCCAAATCAGACAATGGTGCCCAAATGATCTCCTCGTCCTGAACTGCGTATATGAAACTCTCTTGTTCTCCCAAACGTACAGAAACAATACAAACAGAAGTTCGAGAAGGAGAGAGGCAAGTCGGTGTACAACCAAATGATCGCGCCACCTGATGTTCAGCATGCCATGGACGTGGCGAAGAGTCAGAGCAACGTGAGAGTATTTCTACACAAACGTTTGTCTTTTGAGGTGCTGCTCGGTTTTTATACTGTACTTTCTCTCTGTCTCTCTCTGTATCGTTTCACAGGTCGCCTACAAAAAGGATGCCAAGGCCAACCTGCACTACACTACTGTAGTGGACCGTCCTGACATCATGAAGGCCACCCAGGCCGCTAAGCTCGTCAGTGATGTAAGCGTCAAATACACGTAGAAATCTTTTTGGAGAAAAAGGTTGATTCGATTTGAGCAGGTGAAAGTTCAAGTGTTGTCCCTGGACTTGTTTGTTTTTTGAATATGTAGAAAAAATACTTAAATGTCAAAACTTTTGTTTTATCTGTTCAAGAGAGTGGGGTGGAAGTATAAACGTATCAATGTTCCCACTCCTTATCCGCCGTCACATGCATACTCTGACACGTATTACATGTATAATCCATACATATGACAAATAAACCTGTACTTAACAGTTAGCAAATCAATATATTTTCTATTTAATTTAATTACAGAGGATGAACAATCATTATATCTTCTAATTAATGAAGAAATATTATTTAAAACAATGGTATTTCTTCTAATATAATGTTTCTTCTAAAATATAATGCTAATGGTTTTATGCTAGTGTTGAAGCTAGCATTAAAAATGCTAGTTTTAATGCTAAACACTAGCATTAATCACAAAAATACCAACAATAATTTAATTTTATTAATAATAATAATAATATAGTATATGCAGCAATAATCATATGTTTTTGGTTAATTTAAATGATTCAAATCACGTTTTACTTTAAGCACTTTGAGATATTACTGCACAAATTAAAGTATTGTGAAAAACAACAGTCTTCTTTGATTAGCTTTTTGTGTTTGTTTTCATGAGGCTGTGACCGCTCAGCCACGCTGACCGCCGTGTCTTCAACCGTCGCACGTCGTTCCCTGATGTCGATCTGAAACCAAAACAAACCCACCGGTGCATCAGCTGAGTTTGTGTCTGGTGCGCTGACTCTTGTTTCCTCCTCCGTCCGTCAGATCGGTTACCGTGAAAAGGCTCGCGAAGAGGCCAGTCGTGGAGGCTCCCTGATCCACCGGCCAGACATCGCTTTGGCAACCCACGTGTCCCAGCTGACCAGTCAGGTACAATGAGAGAAATAAATCATGTTCTCTTCCTACATCTCAGGATACAGACACATCTCACCCCTTCTGCTAACATTTCTTTGTTTTTTTTTGTTTTTTTACCTCATTGGTTTAGTTTTCATTCTACCTCGCTGCAGTAGATGTGATGCTTTTAGCAGCACTCCTCTTGGCACAACGACTGAACCAGCAGCTCTCTGATAGTGCTTCCTTCGTATTAAAATCCATGTTTTAATCTGTCACTGTGACTTCATAATGTTTATTCATATTTAACATGTCTAACTCCATCCTTAAACCTGACCTCACGTGTCTCTCTCTCCTTTCTCCACTCCTCTTCTCTCTTGCTAGTCATCCTAATCTCTTTCCTCTCATCTCCTCCCATAATGTCTTTGTCTCCTCATTCCACAACCTCGCTGGGCTTTGTAGGTGGAGGGCAAGGCCTCCCTCCATGGAGCAGCTTCCTATGATACCCCACTGATGCGGCACATTAAGAAAATGAGTGCGGTGACTAGTGATGTAAGGAGGCGCATGTCCTAAAACTGAAGGGATGCTGCTATCTGTCTGTCCCTTAAAGTGAATTGTATTTTATTTTTTATTATTATTTTGAGCTACAGGGGTGTAAAAACACTTTCTTTTTTTAATCCAGTGTATGAAACTATTTTGTGCCTTGATTTGTCTTGCTGTTTGTTTGCACCCTTCAGTTCTGTGTGCATCCCTTGTTTTCCTCAGTAGGACAAGCTGTGGCTCAACACTAAGCCTAGAAAATGCATTAGCTGCACTGGGATTCAGGCTGTATTTGTTTGGATGTTATAAAAAATAGTTTCAGGTTATTCTTCCTTGTGTTTCTGATAGATCACAGACTGAAACTGAAGCTTTTACTGCTGTATTTTTCTGAAGCGTTTGCTGTAGCTCAGAGAACTTTGCTGGGATTTATTTATGATTTGAACACTAGAGGGCAGCATAACCTTGTAGACTTCAGCTCAACTAAGCTTTGGGGATGCTAATGAGTCATTTCTAAAATGTTTATTGTATTCACTTGTTATTCATGTTCTTAAAATATTCTTTGTACACAACTAGTTCAGTGGAACATATTAGTCAACGTTTTTTTTATTTCTTATTATACATGAATTGAAAACAAAACTATCACCTCTACTGGCTATTAAATGAATCAGTTTGTTCAGATTAAAAGCATCAGAAGTAGATTTAAAAATATACTTTTTTTAACAAATCAACAATGCTTTTATGTTTAATAGCTAAGAGATAAATATCAGCTGGAACTTTAAAAAATTATTGTTTTTACATGTTTTACTTTTCCTGTCACTTATCAGCCTTTGGTTGGGGTTAAATATGAAATGTATACATGGAATAATAAAAAAATTTATGTTTGCATGCACAGAATATTTAAAGCACCAGGTACATTTATTGTCATCCCCGGATTAAAAAAAAAAAAAAATAGTGCATGATTGCTTAAGACAAATTCGTCTTTTATTCCAGGAACATAGTCTCAAGCTGAAAAAGGTTTCAAAAACTTTTAATTTTATTACATTTACTTCTGGGTTAATTACCGTATTTTTCGGACTATAAGCCGCTACTTTATTCTAAACTTTGAACCAAGCGGCTTAAAGCCCGGTGCTGCTTTTCTGTGGATTTTTCTTCAACCACCAGGGGGCGCTTTAGCGGGTAAGTGAATCATTGGAAGTCAAAATTGGAAATCAAAGAAGAAAGTGCTAATTTTCATTTAGAACAAGCACATGCTAGCAGCAGGCACGACGGAGAAATGTTTTCAAACTCATATGATGCAGCTTTTAAGTTAAGGGCTATCGATCTTTTTTCCAAAAATAATTGTAGGTGCGGCTTATAGTATGATGCGCTCTATAGTCCGTAAAATACAGTAGATGCTTTCAATAAAATCATAGAGGGTACAGTTGTTGGTAACTGTAATTATTTTCGTCACGATGAGTAAATGTACACAGCTTAAAGGTTGGATTGATGAAGAGTAGATATTACGCCCAAACGAATGTTTTTCACCATACAGATTCAACCGGGGGTCACAATAAATGTGGACTGGTACTGTCCACAGATACCAAATGTTACACAGCATGTCCAAGGCAAGGAACGTGTAAGAAATCTGAGTGACTAATCCTTTCGGATACACTTGCGTACCGTGTCTTTGCGTCACTTCGAGTCTGTAAATCCACTTGTTTTGTCCCGACTCGGAGCTCGCGCTGACTTCCAGTATGTGTCGCCTTTCTGCCTTACCAGGTGAGGTACAAGGAGAAGTTTGACAAGGAGATGAAAGGAAAGAAACCTCAATTTGACCTGAAGGAGAGCAAGATTTACCAAACCCTGAAGGACGCCAATGACCTGGCTAGTGAGGTAGGTAATCCCAGAACCGGCTTCACGTCCGTTTCTGTGTGTGAACACGTGGAGGTGGCTGTCGAGCGGCTCCTCGAAGTTTGAAGGAATATAGCAGAGCATCAAGGATCAAATCACGTTAGGGGTAGAATGATTTGAATGAATTTTACCACCTAAACGCATGACAATGTTTAAGAATTTGCAGTCTGGATTATATGGTCTCATTAGTTAATTGTGATATTTATCATAATGAGTGTTAAAAGGTTGCGAAATTTACCAGATGATGAAGTACCAAGTATGTTTTGTTAAAAAAAAAAGATTGTTTGTGATTTTAAAAAAGAGCTCTAGTTTGATTGCTTATCAATTAATCAAATAAATCACATTTTATTTGTATAGCACATTTCAGCAACAAGACATTTCAAAGTGCTTTAGATCATAAAAGCACAAAGTCCTGCAACATAAAATCAACAATCAAAACATGACATTAAGTCAAGTGCCATTGTTAAATTCTTAATCGATTGTTTCAAAAGCAACTTTAAACTAGTGAGTTTTTAGTCGAGATTTAAAGGAGCTCAGTGTTTCAGCAGTTTTCTGGAAGCTTGTTCCAGATGTGTGGCGCATAGAAGCTGAATGCTGCTTCTGAGGAGTCTGGAAGGTTGTCCTTTAAAATTATCAAAAGTTTTCAAAACCCAATGAAACAAACCAATGAAATCTTGACTAAACTAAAGTTAATTTGGTAAAAAAAACACCTCATCTCTGATTTCACGTCAGCTGACAGAGGTTGGGTGCTCACTGCGTTAAAACTTCGTCTCTTGACGTCTCCCAGGTGAAGTACAAAGGCGACCTGAAGAAGATCCACAAACCTGTGACTGACATGGCCGAGTCTCTGTCCATGCAGCACAGTCTGAGCACCAGCAAGCTCTCAAGTGACGTAAGATACCATCATCACCACCATCATCATCATCATCACGATTTAACCCTTTCCTGCTCCCACCCCGGCTGCCTTCTTCCTGTCCTCCCTCAGTAGTCTGTTGAAACAGTAACAGAACCAATTAGAAGCTTGTTGTAAACCATTCACCATCGCATACAGACTGAAACTCTAGGACCCTTCATCTAAACACTCATAATCTCACAGACCTCATCTGGTAGTGATCCCGACCCTCCTCACCTTTAACATCTAATGCTTCACTTTTACTCCTGTAGGCCAAATCAAACTTTGATTAAGGATCGCCTAACATAAATTACGTCTATCGATCATTTTACATCTCTCCATTAATGGTTGAAGTTAGCGTTTCCTGCTGTTTATGATATTTACAGTGCCTTGCAAAAGTATTCCTGCCCCCTTTTCACATTTTGTCATGTTGGAATCGCAAGCGTCACGGGATTTTATGTGATAGACCAACTAAATGTAGTGATTCATTCATAAGTTGAAGGATAGTTTTCAAATGTGTTGCAAATATAACTGAAAATTGTTGCATGCATGTGTTTTCGGCTCCCTTTACTTTGAAAAATCCTTTTTAAATTCGCCAGAAGCCATGTAGGAGACATAACATGAATAAAGAAGAAGAAAAAGAAGGTGTTAAAAATGCTGAGGCCACAAAAAAATTGAGACAGGGGAGAAGATTCATCTTCCGATGGGACAAATACAAATAAAATGGTTTAGCTCAAAGCTTGTTCGTGTATTAGAATGGTTTAACCAAAGTCCAGACTTAAATCTAGCTAAGAATATGTGACAGAGTCTGAAACTGTATATCCTCTAACCTCAACCATGCATAATCTGTCCTTGTACTTCACAATTTGCTCTACTTTGCATTGGTCTATCGCACAAAACCCCAATTAAAAAAAACCCTAAAATTTTATTGTGATAAAGTGTGAAAAGTTGTAGGTGTGTGAATACTCCTGCAAGGTCCGGCCTGAGCCCTTCATCTGAAATGGAGCAGGCTCTGGCCAGACACGTCTGCTTTAATGTACTGAACTCCCTGTAGTACCGCTACAAGAGGAAATTTGAGGAGAGTAAGGGTCACTACCACATGATTCCTGACACACCAGAGCAACTTCATCTCAAGGAGGCCTCTGAGCTGCAGAGCAACGTAAGTGGTACAAACTGCGGGGACCAACAAACACTTTGCCTTCCTGAAAGTATCTTCCAGTTTGTCTGAATTTCCACCCGACACTAGGGATGTCCCGATCAGTATTTATTTTGACACCTACAAATAAATTCTGCTCATTTAAAACTGCAGATATTCCCAGTTTGATCGTGTCGCTTCTCTGTCCTTTGATCCTGCTTACTTTGTTTTTACACTGAAAAGCTAGGCTGAAGTTAGCAATGCTAACACACACACACAGTTTGAATATGACTGAATATTTTACTGCTGGTCATGAGCAGACAAAACTCACAGGAAATGTTCTCTTGCTTCACAAACTTAGTACTTTTTCCTTGAACATAGTAGAATTTAATGACCGGTGTTTCAGCTGCTCTCTGCACTGCGCTCAGTTACAAGCAGCCATCTGGGTCACGTGAAACAGACTGAGACGATTCTGCAACGTCACACTAAAGAGGAACACAACTATCATTGTTCATGTCAAACTCAAGGCCCGGGGGCCAAATCTGGCCCGCCGCAGCTTTTTATGTGGCCCTCTAGACTCTAATGTGACACACAAATAGCCAAGCCAAGCCAAGTTTATTTATATAGCACTTTAAAACAGTTCCACTGACCAAATAGAACCGTCAAGAAAACGACCTGCTTAAATATCACTTTATCAGTCAAATCAAACCAGTTTTTATCTATTTTTTTTGCCTCCTGCTTCTTGCAAATTCACACAAAACCAACAAATCGCTGCACTTTTTATAAATAATACTGTGAGTTCGTTTCAGATTTTTGGATCTAAGTGACTGTTTTCTCCCACCTGCAGGTGGTGCTATTTCTTACTTCTACCAAACAGCTGCTTAAGATTTACTTGATAAGCTATAATCCAAAATAATATTTCTAAATTGATACCCCAAACACTTTGATTTTTATTGGAGAAAAATAAATCACACAAAAAAATCACAAAATACTTTAGGGACTTAACATTATTTAATTTTAAGAATTTTTAAATATTTTTAACAGTTTTGTTAGCAGGTTTAGTCATACATTTTGGCCCTTTATTAACATTCATGGTCTTGATTTGGCCCAAAATGAAAATGAGTTTGACACTCTGACTTTAGAGCAATAAAGTAATGAGCAGGTTGGCTAGAGAGATTGTGCTAATATTGTGCTAATTGGACAGAAAAACATTAAAAATATATATTTTACATTAGACCTCAATCTAACACTTGGGATTGGATTGGGACATCCCAACCTCGTACATTGGCTTAAATGTGAAAAATATACATGCAGATCTGAATCTTAGGATGAGAGAGTCTGCACACTAAGTATATTTCTCATGCCAACTTTTAGATAGCAACATTTAAATCAAACTTGTTTTACACTGCGCTCTGTTTGGGCTGTTTCAGGTTAAATACAAGGAGAAGTACGAGAAGGAGAAGGGCAAACCCATGCTGGACTTTGAGACTCCAACTTACGTGACGGCTAAGGAGGCCCAGCACATGCAGAGCCAGGTAAAGACTCTCCTCAGGCTCCTGCTGAAAGCAGCTGCAGACGCCAGCTTCGCTTCAACGACTCCGTCGAGTCTCAATAGATTCAAAATGTAGAGCTCCTTGTTGGCAGCTTCGAAGCTTTTCGGTTGGTTGGTAATCGCAAACTTACAGAAGTTGTTGGAAGTACTGAAGAATGATTTAGTCACTCTGTTTTGATTTGTAAATGACAGTTTTGACACCTACAAACAATCATTCTTGCATTCATTGTGTGTTTTTTATAGCCAGCTGAGCTCAGAATATAATTCAACCGAAAAGTGTTGAAATTTGAAATGTTTGATTTTAGTTACGATGCCAGGAAGTCAGCAGTAAAACGTATCTATGGTCTTCCTAAGAAGCCTGATGTAAAGACGCACAGCCGGCACTAACAATACACAATTTAAGAGGCCGCTCAGGTTTCCACTCACCTCCAGGAGTTTCCTTTGAAATGGTCACACAGTCAGGTTTACAATTATACAGCTTGAATCATCTGTGGTCATCCTGCAAGTTCTCAGTACTTATTCATTTCTGAACTTGAAAAGCCATGGCTAAGATCTTAAAAAAGTTATTTTAATGCTTTAATACACGCTTAGTTTATCCAAAGTGCTTTCAATAAATACATTTTGTTATAAAATGGTTGAGGAGTCAAAAAATGTAACATTTTCAGTTGTGGTGTGACAATATTTACCACATCGGTTTTCAATCTGTTACTTCTATTTTACATATTCATGTTTTCATTTACTCATTACCACCTATATTGATGATTTATATATTTTTTTAATTGTTGTTATTTGAAACTTGGATGTTATTTAGTGCAACACACACTGTTCACATGCTGTCAGTTATGTGTGAACTGGGAGGATTTAGCCTCGGTATCAATTAATCTTCAGTGATTAACTATATACAAACAGTCGCTCCCAAGTTACTGTGTTCAGATTTCCGTCAGGCGTCTCACCAGAAAGGCTAAAAAATGTCAGTTTTTGGCGGCCGCTTGGCAAACGACGATGCTGTAGCTGCACTTCAGCCCTGCTCTGCCTGCATGTGTTTGTCTGAGCTCTGTCTGTCTGTCTGTCTGTCTGTTTGTGGCCAATAGAAAGACTATAAGAAGGACTATGAGGAGTTCATGAGGGGGAAGAACCTCTCAGGCTTGGAGGTCACCCCTGCCATGATTCATGTCAGACACGCCACCAAAATAGCCAGCGAGGTAACAGAAGGATGGTTGATCCCGTTAATTTGCCCCCTTCTTCTTCCTCATCATACTAAGACTGTTCCACAACCGAAGTCCCTCTCTACCATCACACCTTTTATCCTCTGACTTTTCCTTTTCAGGGGTTTTATTTATTTATTTTTAGATGCTTGCTCGTTTGACCCAACAGCACCTCCCAACCCCGCCGCATGCTGTGCAGAGACATTAGTTCTGCATCCACTGACGTCTAAAGCTCCTCGTTTCGCCGTCAGTCTTTATGTATGAGTGCATGTGACGGTTTTATTGAAGAAGTGATGTTTTCTGTGAAATGCTGTTTTCAAACTCTGTTATGTGTTTTATTAGGGCTGGGCGATACGGCTTCAGAATAAAAGATCTGATATAGATATTTTTTTATACCAGATCTCATTTTAAGTTGTTTTTTTTTCTCTCGCTTTTTAAAAAAAATATTTTTCAATCTTTTATTTCAATCATCATTTCTGTGAGTTGGTCGAGCGTTGGGGTCAGACTACGAGATTTATTTTATTTGTTGCAATAATGTAGTCATAATATTAGTAGAATGAAGATTTTACTAGAAGATTATCTTAAAATTATGAGAAAGAAATTAATAAAAAAACTTGGGATGTTATTTTTTGTGTTGGAGTTCTCATATTAAGACTTTATTCTTGTCTTATTTTAACTTTACTGCCATATGACTTTATTCTTGTGTTCCTACAGCCATATTCTTTTCATCTTATGGCTTTATTGTTGTAATAAAAACATTAAGCTCATCTTATCCTGACTGCTACATTTGGTCATGGAGTTGATTGAATTCAAAGTCCAAACACATATTATCTGTAAATAAGACGATGATGACATCACTTTGAACTTTTTTTTTTACTTTGGCGAAACAAAAAAATGAAATCCAAGTTTTTCCAGAAATTAAATCTTCAGAATTGAATTGTTTAAATGAATGTATCGCCCAGCCCTCTGTTTTATCCTGTAAAATGTGTTTCATCTTGTCTATTTCCAGGATTCTTGCCAAAGTCAACAACATCTCCACTGAAAGTGTTTCTAGCTGTAATAATATGAAAGCAACTGTCTTTATTTTTTTTTTAAGTTGTTGTTGTTGAGATTTTGGTGACTTTGAGCCCTGACTGTCCGTATGCCTCGGCCTTGCCTGCCTGTGTGGCCGTCTCTGCAGTCTCTCTTGTCTTTCTTCCATGGTGTAGAAAGAGTACAGGAAGGATCTAGAGGAGGGAGTGAAGGGTAAAGGGCTAACAGTACTGGAGGAAACTCCGGAGCTTTTGAGGGCAAAGAATGCCACTCAGATCCTGTGTGAGGTACGACTGACCAAGAGCTGATGGCGATGGCGTCTCGCTCTCCTCTGACTTCCCCTAACACTCCCCCCCTCCCACTCTCACCTACGCTGCTCGCATCGCCTCACTTCCTGCTTCCTGCTTTTTGACAAGACTAACGTTCCATCGCGCTTTAGTTTGAAAGAATTTTCCTCAAATCTTGTTTTCCTCTGTGTATCTTTACATCTTTTTTTTTATATCACTTTGTGTGATAAAAACTTGAATGTGCTAAAAAATTTGTAACTTTCTTTAATAAATAAACATGTAAAGTGTTGCATTTTAGTGGAGTTAAACTAAAATTTTTTGAAATTCGTTCGTCGTATTTGAATTGATCTCAACAGAGAACTAATTATGTTTTAGCATCCTCTTGACTATCTTAACTCTTTTTTTATTTATTTAGCAGCTTTATTGGAGCGCCACACCTTCCTCCATCCCTAAATCCTGTCGCTAATTCCTGCTAACCTCCTCTGTTCCCCGTCCCCCTAGGGGTTTTGCAGCCTTCCTCAGTATGACAGAGTAATCAGTTTTTATATATCTGTTTGGTGAATAACAAAGCTGCTGTTTGTATTTGCAGAGGGAGTACAAGAAGGCGCTGGAGCAGGAGATCAAGGGCAAAGGAATGTTGGCTTTGGCTACCGACACGCCGGACTTTATGCGAGCCAGGAACGCCACCGAAATCCTCAGCCAGGTCGGCTCTGAGCAACATCTGCTGAATGTGTCGGGGTGTCTTCAAAAATATAAATACCTTTGCCAAATGTGTCACATTACAGCCACACAATTCAGTATATTTGATTGAAAGTTTGTCTTAAAATAAATAACACAAATTAATGAGTAACATTGGAGGTTAGAGTGTTACTGTGACAAAATCAGACACCGATACTTTTGCGAAACACTTGATCTAAGACATGCATGCCGAAATCTGCAGACCAAGTACAAGCAGATTGCCGAGATGGACCGAGCCAGCTACACCACCGTCATCGACACGCCGGACATCATCCATGCTCAGCAGATGAGGAACATCGTCAGCCAGGTACGCTGCCGCCGAAAACGGACCTGCGAGTCCGTTTCGACCCCCCCGTTTCCCCCCGGCGTGCCTTTCAATCTGCTCATGTTGTCGAAACAGAAAAAATACAAAGAGGAAGCCGAGAAGACGATGTCTCACTACGTGCCGGTCCTGGACACTCCAGAGATGCAGAGAGTCCGTGAAAACCAGAGGAACTTCAGCACCGTAAGTTAGAAAAGTCGCCCTCCGTCCGCTCACCACGACAGTCGCTTTTATATCCGGTGACGCCGCCTCGGGTTTGTAAAGAGATGTGAAGATCCTTTTGTTTCTCTAAGTCCTTTTTCGTGTTGTTCACCTTGTTAATCAGTGCGATAGAAACAGTGTTATTTTCCACTTTTGGCTACTGTGAAACGTTTTAACCACGCCGTTTTCCCTTCTTCTTATAGCATCAATACCAGATTGACCTAAAAAACACAAAGGGCAAAGTGTCTACTGTTAAGGACACTCCAGAAATGCTCCGTGTTAAAGAAAATACAAAGAATTTCAGCTTGGTATTTATTCCGTGATAGTTTTCTCTTTTTCTTTTTACCGTTTTTGATAACCTACTTTTACATCTTTAATCTTTTTTGGGTTTGTCTTTCCTCATTTTAACAAACTCTGACATGAAGCTCTCATCTCTTTGGAACGAGTAATTACATGATTCTTTGTTAAGATACAGCAACTAAAACTCTCCTGTAGACTAACGTTTAGAGCTGCTAGAGCAGAGCTCGTGTGTTTCCAGTTGGGATCTTTGTGTTTTGTTGTGTGCTTTGAATTTGTTTTTCTGTTTTTTTGTGTTGTTGGCGTGTGCTGTCAATGTTTTGTTTTTGCTTAAATCAGAGATAATTTAGAGTCAGATGGAAGATCAGGCTAACTTCTGGTTCATGCTTCTCGTCCCACTTCCACACAAAGATTCATTACAAAGAAGACGTGGGCGGAGGGACGGCTCTGCCTGAAACCCCTGAGATGGAGCGAGTAAAACGTAACCAGCGCAACATTAGCACGGTACTCCAGCGAGTGACCCGCCCCCCCCTCCATCGTCTCGGTTCTCCATCCATGCTCCCTCATTGTCGAGCAACTGGGAATAAAACTTGAACTGACTTCATATTTAATATCTTCTCATGAACATTTCCAGTTCAGCTTTTCATATGAAGCTAAATTTTTCTGCTGGTTCTCTTTGTAGATTTATTTGTTTTGTCCTAATCAGAGGATGAAGCTAATGAGCTAATCTGGCGAAAAATCTAGCGTAGCGGCTTTCTTCCACTACATGGCCTTAGGTGTGGATAGACTGATATCCACCCTTTTTACTTCTAGTTGTGCCAACCGATAATTTTTACTTTCATGGTTTTGGCCGTTCTGTGGAAAGTTTCTGGACAAATTGCCTCATTCGGGTTCCTCATTTACTCTCAAGGCTCTACAGCACCGGCCACATTTACTGGTAACCCTGGTAAAACAAAAACAAAGCAGGATTTAAGTGTTTATTTTATTGCTGCAGTATTTTAATCTCTCAACTCAAAATGTAAAAATCTAACTTTCATTTGCAGTATATTTAAAGTGTGTGAAAAATATATTGAGAAAATGTTTGTTTTTACCTAAACTGAGGCACATTTAAAAATATCTTTAACATAAATGTAACTGAAGCATGTTTTTATTGCACAGTTTTTAATGTAAGTTGATCAAGTTGGGGTATAAATCCATAAATGTGCAGCTCTGCAATAAAATAAGAGAGCACTTAAAATGATCAGTTTTTCTGATTTTACTCTTTATGTTTGAGTAAAAATAATTTTGTTCTTTTATTCTGTGAACTACTGACATGTCTCTGAAATTCCAAGCAAAAATGTAGTATTTATTTGCATAAAATGAGAAATGGTGAAAATAACAAAAAGATGTGGAGCTTTTAGACCTCAAATAATGCAAAGAAAACAAGTTCATATTCATTTAAAAAAAAAAACAATATGTCTTTTAACTCTGGAAGAGTTAAAAAAAATCTGTATTTGGTGGAATAACCAGGAGGTTTTCAATGAAGTTCAGTGCACTGGGATCTTCATTTGTTCCAGAGAAAATTGAAACAAAACAAGGCAAACTGAGAAAACACCAAATAGACCCGTTTGTTGTTGTTTTTTTTTGTTTCTTTTGACCTTTTTACCAGAAGTGCTGATAAATGTGGCTGTCACTATCTGTAGACTTTGTGGCAGGGACTCAACTATAACATAATTTGTACCCATGAGTTAACATTTTCATCACTGCAGGAACTTTGGTGGCGTTCCTACTAAAGACATTAACGTCAGTCATTTAACCGCTTTTCGTTATCCACAGTTATTGTGTTTGAACAAGAAAGAACGTGGATGGACGTAAGATGTTGTCTCACATTGTACCTTTGTGACGTTTGCAATGGGCAGATACAGTACAAGGAGTCTGTGGGTCAAGGCACGACCATACCAGACCTGCCCGAGGTGAAGCGGGTCCGAGAAACCCAGAAGAATATCAGTCTGGTAGAGGAAAACCTCTGCAGTGACCCTCCTCCTGATTGTCATCCCTCACATACACACAAAAAAAATCATTTTTGCTTTCTAGAGTTGATTTTTCCTCCTCCATCCTAACTATTTTCCATAAATCAATCCTTCTTTTCCTACCACAAACGATTCCAAACTTACTATAAAAAAAACCAACATTTTTCCCTCCGTTTATTTTCCCGTCTGGTTTTTGCTGTTCTTCCTCTCCTCCCGATCCGAACACTAACCTCCCGCCGGGTTGCGTCGCCGCCGTGTGTGACTGTTCCTGTGCTGTGTCGTTCAAAGCATCGTTACAAAGAAGGAGTGGGACAGGGCACGTCCGTGCCGGAGACGCCGGAGATGGAGCGAGTCAAACGCAATCAGCAGAACATTAGCACGGTACCTTACAGAACCCGACCCGCTAGCTTCCCTTCATCCGTCTGCCCACCTGCCTGACTCTTCACCCCCCCTCCCCCTGAGCACCTCGCCAGTAACAACTCTCCTCCTCCTAAACATCCTAGACGTCGAGAACCGACTCATCAAACCCTCTGATACATCCACTAATCCTGGACGCCGACGTCATGCGACTGCTGCAGTTTAAGTCCTGCATTTGAGTCGCGGGATGATTGTCCGACCTACATCATAAGTGATTGTTTTTTGAAAAACTGATAAATTCCTCAGTTTGACCTTAAGTCAACAGCTAGACGCTTCAAACTTGGACACGAGTTTTTCCAAGACGACAATGACCCCAAAACTCGCATCGAAACTGCTTTGAAACGGATAAATGAGGCTAAAATTCCCTTACGGTCCCTTAGGTTTTTGCTAAGATGCTAGCCAGTTTAGCTTGAAATCTGATGTTTCCAATTCGCTTAGTGGTCAAATATCCAACTAGAATTATTTCAGAAACTTGCTTAAAAATATTTGGTCAGATATCAGAAGTGGATAAAGTACCCAAAAATTGTGTTCAAGTGAAAGAGAAAAGTAGCCGTCTAAGAAGTTACTCTAGTGAGAGTCTGGTTAAATTTAATACTTAAAAATGAAGCCATCAGACAGATGAAAATGTGTGAAAGTTATGTCCAGAATCTGGTATTTTAAAAACCAAAATGTATACAAATATATTCCTCAAGTAAAAGTAATAAGTACAGAGGATTACAGCTGCTTCTGGAAGTACATTTTTCCCAAAAAGTTACTGAAGTAAATAAAACTGAGTAAATCTAACTAGTTACTAACCAGCAGTGTTTACATTTGAGCCTGTGTCGTTTTAGCCAGAGTGATTCAGAGAAAAATCTACAATAAATTCCAACTTTATCCACTTGTTCTTGTTTTGAAAAACTGCCAAAGTTGTACACAGTTTACTCATTTAATTCCCCAGGTTTTATTTTTTAAATTAATTGATGCTTTTATGGAAAAGGTATGAAGCGGCATTCGTGTCAACGAGTAGTGTATGGATACCTCTGACTGTCACTGTAACACGGAAACACCCGGAATGAGCTAAACCATTCCTCTAACACGAAATGCTTCCTTCGTTTTTCAGGAACAGATATTTACAGCATTCTTATTATTATTATTACTATTTTTTAACTTTTGCTGTGTCTGTTCGTCCGTCTCTGCTTCATCGTCTGTTGTTGATCTTCTGTGTGTGTGTGTTTTTGTTGTTGTTTTTTGTGTTTTTCTTCTGTCCCTCCATACAACCCTTCAATATTTGTCTGCCAGATAAAATACAAGGACTCTCTGGGCCGAGGCACGGCCATACCGGACCTGCCCGAGGTGAAGCGGGTCAGAGAAACCCAGAGGCACATCAGCTCGGTAGTGGACCGAAGCCGACCCCCCGTGTGCTCCTAACCTTTTGAGCGTAGACAGTAGTTTCCATCATGACTCCTCTCCCCTCCTCATCATCGCATCCATCTTTATTTAAGGCTCAGTCTGCAGATTCTTGAGCTCCACCTCATTTTGCTGTAATTTCCATCTTTCTCTCTCCTGTTCCTTTGTATCACGTGTGTCAAACTCGAGGTACGTGGGCCAAATCCGGCCCGCCGTAGCTTTTTATGTGGCCCTCCAGATTCTGGACTAAACACGAAGTGCGCTAAAATATTATGTTATCAATCAAATCAATTAAGTTTTTATCTGTTTACTGCCAAATTATACCAATCAATCCCTCCAGTTTTTTGAGAATTATTGTGGAAATTCACACAAAATCAACAAATCCCTGCATTTTTTTTTTTAATTTTACTTGGGATTTTATTGCAGATTTTTCTCAAACATTGTCAAAAGCTTTCTTACTTGTTCTAAACAGCTGCCTCTGCCATAATTGATGTCAGATTATAGTCCATGATCTTTATTATAGTCACATTATAGTCCATACAGTAATAAAAAGTTGCATTTACCATAATAAATAAGAGCAAATATCACAAATATTTCCAAATTAGTGCTACAAACACTTTGGTTTTTATTGTTTTATTGTAATTGTATGTTCAGTAATATCGTTTAATTTTAGGAATTCACTGATATTTTAACAGTTTGTGATCAGGTTTCATCAATACATTCTGGCACAACCGGCCCTTTACGAGCATTCAGGATCTTGATTTGGCCCAAAACCAAAATGAGTTTGACACCGCTGCTTTATTTCCTTTAATCTTCTACATCATTCCTGCCTCTTTGGCCTTTTTTAATACAATATTTCCTAACCTGCAGCTAAGTTTTTTTTCCTCCATGAACTACTTTTAACATTCCAGCAAAATGAGAATCTAAAATCTTATTGTCTGTTTATTGTGATTATTATTATTCCTCCAGCAGACATCCTCCTCACAAGCGTTCTCGGTTTCTCTCTCGTTCGTAACGAGTTCGCGCTCGAAGAGCCCAAACCTGTGAGCCCCGGCGTTTGTGTTAAGAGTTTTCTGATGTGCTTCTTGTCCTGTAGGTGTTGTATAAGGACAGTTCTGCCAAGGGAACGCCTGTGGTCTTTACTCCTGAGATGGAGCGGGTCAAACGGAACCAGGAAAACATTAGCTCGGTACCTTCCAGAAGCGCTCTGAGAAAATCCCTTTAACCTTTTCCTAACCGAGCCGACTTCCCCTTTACCCTTTTTGCTTTAGTTAATCTCATTAATTATCCCGACTGCACTGTTTTCCGAATACGTTTAATCCATAACCTCTTTTGTCCTCCAGACTGCTCCGTTTCATCTTTTTTAAGTCCCCGCTCCGAAGATTGGAGCATAACTGTTTTTTTGGGGTTTTTTCTAACTCTTCATCTCCTAATAATAATATGAAAAGAGAAATCTCCCTTGCTAATTCATTTGTCTGATTTCCCAGTAATCCTCTGACTTTTGTGCGTCCGCTCTCGATGCGTTCGCGGAGTCGGTATTGCTGACCTCCGCCCGCTGTGCTCGTCCCCATCCAGGTGCTGTACTCGGACAGCTTCCGCCGGCAGGTGCAGGGCAAGGCCGCCTTCGTTCTGGACACGCCCGAGATGAGGCGCGTCAGGGAGACGCAGCGCATCATCTCCGGAGTAAGATCCATTTATTTGTTCTCCGTATTTTTCACTTACCGCCAACGTTCGGCCCGCAGAGTAGAATTAGCTGTTTGGTGATGGAGCCGTCTGCCTGGTTAGTCTCAGATATTTACTTTATTCTCATGAATAAATGCAGATCAGTGCCAACAGGAAACCAGACCCTGAACAGGAAGTAAGATCTGGTTTAGGATCATAAAATAAAAAGCTTAACTCGCAAATAACCTTGATTTGACTCCTGCAGGTAAAATACCACGAGGACTTTGAGAAGAGCAAAGGCAGCTTCACCCCCACGACCTCCGACCCCGTGACGGAGCGCGTCAAGAAGAACATGCAGGACTTCAGCGACATCAGTTACCGTGGCATCCAGCGGCGTGTGGTGGAGATGGAGAGGAGACGCGCCATGGAGCACGACCAGGAGACCATCACCGGTACGGATAGCTGAACGCCAGGATGGAAATGATTTGGACGTCAGCAGTAAATATTTGAAGCTAATAAGCTAGCGTAAACTTTTGGATTGTCTCTAGGTCCCTAGGTTTGCTGAGCAGTTTCTATTTTCTTTTTGAAAATGGATTCGCTTCTATTCTTAGTGTCAAATAAGCAGGTTTCTTTATTTTACCCTCTCTGTGACGAACTAGTGGGCAGAAATGGAACCACTTCCTGTCAGTTATGTGTTGGCTCTAGTAGCTAGCTGTGTGTGTGTGTGTGCGTGTGTGTGCGTGTGTTTGTTTGTAATACCTTGTGGGGACCATTTCCCTGACACATCCCACGTTGTGGGGACCTGATCCTCCTTGTGGGACCGAAGTCTGGTCCCCACAAGGGGAAACACTGTTTTTGGGTCAGGGGTCAGATTTAGGACTAAGGTATCCTCAATCTGACACCAATCAGAATTATGCTGATTTTGTGAATGCCTTAAAATAACAAGCAATGTAATAAAATACCAAGTAACGGGACGTTTGCACCACGCTCTGGTTTGGAGGAAAACTATTGGAGCTGTAAAGGAGGAAACAACGTGGTCGGGTTACGTACCACAGAACTTCAAACTTATCAGTCTTTATGATCAACTTTTGGGGTTTGTTTTAGTTTTCATGTTTGGGTCTTTTTTTTAAGCACAGCCACTTTAATAAAGTAATGAATTGAGTTTTGTTTAGGGTTAGGTATGTAATGGTTAGGGATAAGATGAGGGTAAAGGTCAAGTTTAGGCTGTAGAAATGAATGAAAGTCAATGGAAAGTCCCCACAAAGATAGCCACTCAAATGTGTGTGTGCGTGTGTGTAGATCTGCGCGTGTGGCGCACCAACCCCGGCTCTGTGTTCGACTACGACCCAGCAGAGGACAACATCCAGTCCAGGAGTTTGCACATGATGTCAGGTGAGATTCACGTCCAGAGAGGAAAACTTTTTAAACAGGAATGATACTCAGACTGGAAAGTATTCAATTGATTAGCATTGGTGATTTTCCAGATATGCAAAAAGAAGAGTGTGGAAAAAATTTTACTTTCATGATTTTTTTTTTATCCATGTTGCCTCCTATGTTTTTATTTCTTCCTTTCTTTCTTGTATATTTCATTGTTTGTCTTCCTTTCTTCCTGCTCTCATACCTTCCTTTCTGTTTTTTTGCTTTGGGCCCTTGTTTACTTTCACTTCTTCCTGATGTTTTACCATTTCTCTTTCTGTTTGTTCTTCCTCTCTTCATCATTGTTTCCTCCTTCCTTACTGTTTTTCCTTCCCTGTCCTTCCTTTCTTTCCTTTCTTGATTTATTTCCTGATGTTTATCCTTTTTATTTCTCTCCTCATGTCCTTCATATCTTCTATTCTGTGCCCTTTATTTTTCCTTCTTCTTTCTCTCTTTCCTTTGATCACTTTTACGATTCATTCTTTCCTCTTTTGTCTTTGCTTTTTTTCCTCTCCTTCCTTCCTTCTTTGCGTCCTTCTTTCCTTTTTTGTTTATTGATTTGTTGTTTTGTTTGTTTTCTATTCTTTCAATGTGCCTCCCCACTTTTAGAAACATCAAATATATAATGAACTTTTTCATTTTATATTTCTTAATTAAATACAAAACAAATTCACCTCTAAATAGCTAAGTCTAGAAAAGTGAGAAAAAGAAAAACTAATAAAAATAGGAACCCTAAAGAGTATTTACCGTAATCTAAAGTGTCTCTTACCAAACATAATTGGGTTTTCCCTTGTAAAGCAAACATAAATGCAAGCAAATGTAAGAGTTCAGTTGCGAATAGTTTGCTGTTCCCGCTCGTTTCTCCCACTCTGACCTGTTCGCTCCGACCCGACAGTGCAAGCGCAGCGCCGTAGCAAGGAGCACTCCCGCTCCACCAGCGCCCTGAGCGGCGTGGCCGACGAGAAGTCCGAGGTGTCGCAGGACGTCGACCACCACCTGTCTCTCTACAGCAACGGCTTCATGGCCAGCTCCACGGGTCGCTATCAAATGAGACACTTTAGCCGTTTTCAGTTTTGAGCTTTATTCGTGCTGCGAATGTCCCTGACCCGGCCGTTTGTCGGATATCTGCAGGCTACCAGCAGACCAGGACCGTGGAGGTGCAGCAGAGGTCATCGTCCGTGGCCACCCAGCAGACCACCGTCTCCTCCGTCCCCTCACACCCGTCCACCACTGGGGTCAGTAGGACGCAGTCGCCTCTGGAAACACCAGAGACACTTCAGGAGGAATAAGTTCAGCTCACATGTTTACATGGGAATTAATGCTGTGTTCACTTAAGGGTTTACTTGACTTTTTTTTAAGGTGAAATGATACTAAAATATACATTTACAGTGATTTTTAAAGAATAAAAATAATATACATATTTATACTTTTCCAGGTATCAATTAATCCATCGATTATTCTGACAATTAATCAGATCAAAACTGACCAACCTGTGAAAACCTTAACCCTTTATGCTCGACTCATCAGTACAGTGTAAGGCTGAACTGTTGACTATATTTTACATTAACTGACTAAGAAGTGTAAAGTGTGCAGTAATTTGAACTGGATGAATTTAGTCCAGTTAAGTTTTGTGTTGAACATATTTACAGATGACTCTTTTTCCTTTTTCTTTTTTTCATTCTAATAGCTAAATGTAGATATTTTTGTACAGTTTTTGTACAAAAAAAAAGAACAAGACTTCAGAGTCAATCATTTTGGCACTAGTTTAAATTTAGTTCCCTAATTCCCCCCTGACAGTCACTGACGCTGAATATAATATTAAAAAAAAGTTTGAATCCATCCCTGAAAAGTCAAATATGAAGACATTGATTCCTCTGATGCCTACATGTGAGCTTTTAAGTCAAACTATATACAGGATTTCCGTTTTAGGCCCTCGAAGATCGTCATCCAAAATAAATCTTCCTCGGTTCTGAACGTGAAAAAACTCCCGACCTCAGACTCTCCTCAAACCCCTCCGTCTCTTTGTTTCCTGCAGAAAACCGTGCGCGCCATGTACGACTACATGGCGGCAGACAGCGACGAGGTGTCGTTCAAAGACGGCGACGTCATCGTCAACGTGCAGGCCATCGACGAGGGCTGGATGTACGGCACCGTGCAGCGCACTGGCAAGACCGGCATGCTGCCCGCCAACTACGTGGAAGCCATCTAAGAGACAAAGCCCGCCCATCGTCCCTCCAGAGTGGGCGAGACCCATCCACAGGACAAGCTGGCCGGTCTTCCCGCCGTCCCCAACCGTGGCTTAGTGCAATCTGCAGCTTTTCACCGTCTTGTTGCTTTTCGACAGTATTTGAATTGTGCTGTGCTTCTCGTTAAGTCCGTTGCCGTTCACACGCCGTTGCCGTGCTCCCTGTGGATGTGACATAAGCTTCATGACGTGACGTTTTAACACTGGTTTCACTCAACACGCCTGCTATAGATGACGGACTGTTTCAGATCGTTCCAAGACCCCCGCTGCGGGGAAACACGACTCGCTAGCAGACAACCTGACCCTCCCACTGTTTTGTACATTTCAACGATTTGATGCCGTAATTTAATGTACCATTTTTGTCCCGATCCACCGTTTCCTTCTGAGAACCCTGACTAGACCCAGTAATGACTAAGATCTGAATGCGTTTAGTGAGTTAGTTGTGCCACTTATCCTCCATGATTAAACCTCTCCAAAAGAGTTGTATGAATTAAGCCTCCTTTTGAAACGAAGGCTGGCTGACAGCATTTTATGTGTGTTTTGTTTCTTCCGATTATTTGGGTCCTGACTGAAGGCCGTCCTCTACGTTTAATCAGTAGTTAATAAAGCACACAACCTCCTGCAGCATTCTGCCTCCTTCTTTTCTTTTGTATCCATCACTTTTATTCACATCCAACAATTTGGTGACTGGAAATTGACCAGCTCACTAAAAAAAAAAAAAAAAGAAAGCCCTATAGAGATTTGACCAACTTCACTGTTTTCACTCTCCAAATTCTTGATTGGAATCAGTGGAAAGGCATGTAAAAAACACAAATGTTTCTGAATTTATGTATAAATCAAGGCTTTTATTGGAGTATTATTCAGTGTGGACAGTTCCAATGTTAAGGTTTGTTTTGTTTTCATCAGTCCCCGCAATTAATATCATCCAACCTGTTCATGATTTGTACACACAACTTTTGCCAGTAAGACCCAATTTATGACATTTTCCGAACTTGAAAATATTTGACCATTTTTGCAAATGTATTTAAATCACCTTTAATCATCCTGCTCATCCCACAGACCTTCTGATTTATGTTTGAGGCCTGGAATGGTTATGGAAGAAGATTATTTTTTTTTTTTTGGTAGATTCCACCCGATTTCTGGTATTACAGAAATGCCACGTCGATGAACACGAGAATTTTGTTTAAGTTGATTCTGTCTAAAAACTTGCAGCAATCCCAGTATTACCATGTGAAAGTAGGACAGAAAGGTGTTTTTTCTGGCATGTAGAAAAGTTGTGTACCACTTATTTTACTGGAATTGTTGCTTGAACCATGGATGACCCGACACCTTGGTGAATCAATGACCTAATAAACGGTAAATGTCTCAACTTCAATGAAAAGAATTAAATTGTTTTAAAAATGTCTTTAATTAAAAAGAGCATCTGGAAACATTTCCTATGACAGAAACAGAAGCACTAAATGAATACAAAAACTTTTTCTTTTTTTTTTATCTGTCCCATCGATTGGTAAAATGTTCTGATAAGGCAGGCGGGTTGGTGTGATCAAGGAGGTAAAGTAATTAACGCTGTCAGAGTGTGTAAACGTTGTGGAGAGCGGCTGACTGGAGCGTGGTGATCCTGAACGTTTCCCCGCCGGGCGTCATCACAGAGGAGCTGCAGGCCGTTCTGGCTCAAGCCTGTGGGATTCACGGTACAGGTAAGGCCTCCGTCTTGATCAGACGTCGCAGACAAACCGTCGTCCTTCTCACAGTCACCTGGTCCCTTTCTGCAGCGTGAGCAAACCCGCCCGCTGCTGGTACTGGTTCTGTTTGGCCTGTGCGATTTTTTCCGTCAGGTCGGCCGGCTTCTCAAAGAAGTTCACCAGCGCCTGCTCAGTGAGCAGCGAGGCCAGGATCTGAGCGTAGCTCACCGTCCACTCGTCGTCGGGGGCCAGAGCCCCGTCGGACGACGGCGTGGGTTTCGCCGGCTTCTCCTCCGACGCTTTGGTCTGTTCGCGGTGACCGGCCTCGCCGATCTGCAGCACGAGGCTGGTTACCGTAGCGATGGCCTGGAAGAGGTCGTTCTCCTCCGGGTCGCCGTGGAACATGCTGTAGAGCGTCTTGCAGAACTGGATGAACTCTCGCTGGGAAACGAGAGCAGATGTTCGATTTTACCACAGGGTGACTTGTCACTGCGTAGCAACAAGTTACATTTACTGTAGTGACATTTTTATTACCTTCACAGCGAAAACTTTCAGCTTTATATGGGAATAAATGGATTTGGAAAAATGTTCCTTTTGCCCAATTTTGTTGTTTTCCATCTGAATTTTCATTTTGGTTTTTAAAATACCAAAATTTCTACAAAACCTTATATTTTCCATGTGATGCTGTAATTTGTAAATATTAAATGCTTTATGTTTTGATCAGTTACTCGGTACTAGAGTAGCTTTTTATTTAATTTTTTTTTACCAATTACCTTTTTGCTCTTACTCAAGTAATTTCTCAGACACTTTTTCCTTTTGCTTCAGTAAAAATAATTTAAAATAGCGCTACTTTTACAATTTCTGGGTACGCTGCCCACCTCTGCTAGCAGCTAGCTTCCACATTAGCGAAGGAACAAGGAACAGGCTGCTCGCGCATCCTTAAAAAGTCTTAAATTTGTGTGTCTAAAATATGGCTTTAAAATGTCCCAATTTGACCTTAAATGCATTAATCACAGGTCTTAAACTTCAAGTTTCTTTTTTCTTTGAACTTTTCTGCTAGGCAAAAGTTTGAGTCACACACAGACATCCTCACTGCGTTCTGTGACAGGAGGCCATGGCTAGCTTAGGCATGTTGGCCAGAGTTTAAAAAAGGTCTTAAAAAGTCTTAAACGCCATCTGCTGGAACCTGCAGATGCCCTGGAAGCAGCTCTCGCTTTCAGCACCTGATTCATCAGCGGCAGAGGTTTGTCTGCGTCTTTCTCCTTCTCCTTGACCAAATCCTGTAGCATCTGCTTCAGCTGCTCCTGGTAGTCTTTCACTTCTTCTTCACTTTCTGAAACTGCAAGAGCACATGTAATCAGACCTGGTTTATAAGAGAATGCATAAGGTATCTGAAGAGCCTTTGAGGGAAACGTGTGTGTTGGTGAACCTGGAGTCTCTTTGTTAACGTAGAGGGGCCTGTTGGTGGACAGCAGGGGGCTCCTGAGGGACGGTTCATCCTCGCTCTCTGACAGAGCTGCAGGCATGCAAAGAGCCAAGCGCATCACTCACAGTCCTGACAGCAACTCGCATTGTTTCATCAGCTTAATAATCACCTGGAGGAATGTGGAGGCGGTAGAGGAACCTTATTTTCACATTCAGCTCCTCACAGTACAGCGTGTCTGGAACAAAAAGGAAAACGTCAGGAAGGCAGCTTTGTCTTCAGACGATCGGCTCTAGAGCTGATGCGCTGTCTGCCGCCCACCCAGCCAGCTGGCGAAGTCCTTGAAGGTGACCAGGTTGTCCCGGTCCGGGGCCAGCAAGGTGAAGGTGCGGTTGGAGAGCGTGTCCGTGTGCTGGCTGCACCCGGACGGCCACGGCACCAGCAGCCCGTAGAGGCTTTTGAACTGCGGCCGGTCCAGCCGATACTGCCGCTCCACGAAAGAGTGACCGGAGTCGCCGTGCTGCCAGGCCGCGGCTTCTGCCGCCGCAGCCGAGCTGCTGTCGCCCCAGTACAGAGTGATAAAGTGCTCCGTCTGCAGGGCGGAGCAGAGGAGACCACTGTTTTTATTCAGGAGAGATCAGAAGATATTTTAATCCGAGGAGGAACGAGAGAATACCTTAAAGAGGTCGTACAGGTCGGACAGATTCTCAGGAGAGATGGAGACGTCCGGAGACACCAGGCGCAGCTGCACGGCGACACACCGCACAACGAATGTCAGGATGGATACAAAGATGTGCGTTTTATGTTCACTCAAAAGAAAAGATCAGCAGCTCACAGTGTTTTCCTTGATGGTGTCTTCGTGGGCCTGCAGAACCCGGACTCTGCGCAGACAGCGAAGACGCTCGATGTGCCGCACCGACAGGTCTCTGAATTTCTGTCAGGAGAAAAGATGATGAACAAACAACCTTTACACCAAGAAAATGTCTGATGTCTCACTGTGTAAACATGGTGCATGTCAGTAAAACTATTTAATGCAGGGGTAAAAGTGACAAAAAAAGAGGTAAAAAAAATCACTAACATAAGGAATTTATTTTACCCTTAGTTTGTCGTCACGTTTAGCAACTTTTCAGACGAAACAACAAATTGTGTTGGCCAAAAATGAATTTTAAGGATTTTTAAAGATCAGCACAGCTTAATAAAATAATACAAAAGTCATTAAACACAAAGACCTCAAAGAAAATATATGAACAAGTATAAAATAAAGAAGTGCAACAATAAATCTGCCCAGAGTTTCTCAATGTTGGGCGATACATGAAAAACAGATCTTCTCCTACATTTAGCAACTTTGACAAAATGGTGTCGGTCGGAATCAGGCATCTTAAAAATCAGCGATCGGCCTCAACCAGCCCTGATGAAACCCTTTAATAACATGATGTATAACGTTCTTTCTGCGCTCACCACCAAGGCCTCGCTGATGAGGTCAGTGATGTTTATGTGTCTCATAGCGGGAGCATCGGTGTCGCTGCAGCTGTTTTGCTCTGCGGCAGGCGGCGGCGGCGGGACACAAGGCGACTCTTCACTCCCAACCTGATCAAGAAAACTGCAGAGGAAATGATGATGAAGGAGCTTCAATCAAACATAAAACCCTTTTTTATTGTCCTTTTTGTCCTGCATGAAGTCATAAAGAAACCCAGATTTATCAATAAACATCCATCCATCCATCCATTTTCTTCCGCTTAACCGGGGTCGGGTCGCGGGGGCAGCAGCTTCAGAAGGGAGGCCCAGACTTCCCTCTCCCCAGCCACTTCTTCCAGCTCCTCTGGGGGAATCCCAAGGCGTTCCCAGGCCAGCCGAGAGACATAATCCCTCCAGCGTGTCCTGGGTCTTCCCCGAGGCCTCCTCCCGGTCAATAAACCTCAATCAGCTGAAATATCAACCCACCTGGTGAGGATCATGAGCGCCTGGCCATCGTCGGTGCAGGCGGACAGCTGCGCGGCATTGGCGTCCAGCACGGCCAGGCCCAGCTGGAAGATGGATTTGATGCCCTGGAAGAAGAAGCAGTCCACCACGCAGACGGCGCTTTGGAAGGGCAGGACGCTGAGGAAGAGGGTGAGGAACCAGGACAGGGAGACGGAGGACAGCGTGGACAGGTCCGGGACCTGCTCCGCCAACTCCGGCAGGCGCTCCCTGATCAGCTCCTCAAACACAGACTGGTCCACCTGGGCTCCTGTAGGGGCACGAAACGAGACGTCTTACAGATGCCACACATCGTGAACGATTTCAAAAAGTGACTAAAATAAGTAAATAAACATGAAGCTGCTACAGAACCGGTCAGTCAAGATGGTGAATGTGACGCATTTTTAACTTTGGCGGCTGGAAACGCATTTTGTTATTATTATTATTTAATTTACAGTTTAAAATGAACATTTTTTTTAACGAAAAGGAGTAGTCAGATTAAAAATAATGTTATTTGACCTTCTCTCAAAAGTCACTTTGCTTTTATCTTTGGGTATTATAGGAAAAAAAAATAACAAAAATTATATCATATCTTTGAAATTATACAGCACTCAAGCATTCATAACTTGTTCATAACATGTGACATGTTCGTCTTAAACCATAAACAAATAAAAATAAACTGAAAATAAATAAATTCTATGGTATTTCTTAAATAAACATTAACATTTTCTGATGAATGGATTTGTAAATGACAAAAAAAAGCCACAGAAATTTTATCTAAATAAAAAAGTTCTAGTTTTATAATATTTAAGAAACGAACATTTTTAGTTTTTTTCCAATTCTGGCCACTAGATGGCAGCATCAGCGCAACACCGGCAGCGTTAGTCAGAGTCCAGCACCAGATTCTGTATTAGCCCCATGAGCTCCGCGGTTTAGAGGCAGTGATACACATTTCATGAATTACACAGGCAGCTCATCACTTAGATTAACTTGTTGTTGTTTTTCCCTCTTAGATTTTTACTTAACAGGATAAAAATGACTCCTGCTTATTATTTTCCGTCCGATCTGAGCCACACGGCCGGGTTCTCGAAAAGCAATCATTGCTGCTTTAAAGATGAAAAGAGCCTGTGGACATTAAAAGGAAGCGGAAATTGTTTCAAAAGCACCTGGCAGGTCAAAAATAAACAGCCTGTGAAACACAGGAAATAAGCCTCTTCGTTTAAAGACTAAAAATAAGCTTTTCTGGGTGTTTTTGGCGTCTCGGAAGCAAGAGTTTAGAAAATAAAACCACAACACAATAAACATCCTCTGGTGGAGGAGTTTAAGACAGATGGCTTACCGATGACCCTGCGGTTAAAGTAGTCGGGCAGCATCCTCTCACAAACGGCCACCAGCAGCCAGAAAGCTTCTTCTTCTTTGGCGTATAGCAGCAGAACGGACGCGAGGATGTTCATGGACTACAGAGGAGGAGGAGAACAACGAGGGAAGAAGAAGAAGAAGAAATTACTCAAGACTGGACAACTCAAAACTCAAAGCTGGAGGAAGAAATTGGATTCAACATGACAGAGACCCGAGGAAAAACATATCTGCCAAAAATAAAATAAATACTACAAAAACTTCAGAAAACTTCACCAACTCAAATTAAAGACTTTTTAAGATCACTCTGAATGACATTGTATTACAACAGAAATGTACAATAGATAGTAGCATATTTTACGTAGCAGAAGAAGAAGTTTTTTGTGCAGAACGAATGAAACCTTGAACGGGCTTGGAACAGAAGTGAGCCAGTGGCAAAAATGAACATCGTCCAACTAATTTACACTTCCACAAAAAAATCTAGCTGGCTAGCTGGGTAGATAGCAGGGGTAAATTAGCAGCTAGTTAGCGGTAGCCACCACCACTTCGAGTCACAGAACGCAATAAATATTTCTGCATGCGACTCAAACGTTTGGCTAACGGAGAAGCCTCACAAGAAAAAGAAAACATATTGAATATGAGATTAAATAGTCCTGCCACCTCAAAAATTAAGACCTGATTAAAGTATTTAAGGCCAACTTATATTTTAATTATTCAGTTTGAGACGTTTTAAGGCTTTAGTATTACATACTTGAATGTAAACTTTTATCAAGGATGCGCGGGCTTTTTTTAATTCCACTCCACAATTAGAAACTACTTTGTATTCATTGTTGTATCAACGTTTGAAAAGGTTCAAGGAGAATAAGGACTTTAGCGTAGCTCTCAACGCTCAAGAACTGCTCAGTCTACATCTTTTACCTGACAGTATCCGATCTTCGGGTTGCGGTGAGCGTAGGCGGTGAGGACTCGCCTGAGCGCGGCGATGCCGGTGGGGTTTTGGAAGGCCGGGTGGTCCGGCAGCGAGCGGTGCAGGTCACGCTCGATCTCATCCGTAGCCAGGTTGCTGTGGCCCATCGACTTCTGCACCAGGCCGGCGTAGTAGCCCTGGTGGGAGTCCAGCTCGGAGCACGCATCTGCACAGAAACAGACGGGGAGACGAGAAAACAGCTCTCACTACGCTGAGGTCACGACAAGCTTCGCTGCACCGCCAAAGGAAGCGAGCGATGAATATGGCGCGGTTTCAGACACGCATGTTTTGGCTTCTGAACTGAAAAAGTGAAAAACAATGAAGAATTCACCGCTTCAGCTTTATAAGGCGGGCCAGACAATCAGGACAGGGCAGATTTTGGTGACGTCACACCGTTACTCTTTACCCGCCTCAGTATTCCCACATTTGGAAAATTACAGAAACATTGATGCCTGTTCCTCAGCTAACAGCAGATACTGTTTAAAAGTTACAATTTTGGAAACAAAACTTAATCTTTTCCTTGAAAACTTTTCACACTTTGATTTGGTGTAAGAGGAAATATTCAATGAAAATTTTGCATGACAGGTACATCTTCTACTCAGTTTCAGGTTTTTTTTAACCAGTTCTCCTTCACTGCTGGCTGAGGCTGTTTCAATACGAGGAAGTGTGACTGAACATAGGAAGTGACCACAGGACAAAATGAACCTGCCGACTTCAGATCTAGTTGGAAAGGTGCCATGGGCTCTGAATCTGAAGGAAAGAAGAGGATGTGAAGGTAAGAACCCATCTCCATCTGCACTTCTCTCTGTATGCAAACCCAGTCATTATAAAGTGGTTTTAGTGACATGAAACTTTATTGAAGAGCTCAAACTCTGCAGGAAAAACATTTGCAGGCCGAAACAAGCAAATGTTTTTTCCAAAATGTGCAGTGTCCTCAAAATCTTCCTCGCCCCACAGATCCATCTGGTGATGTTTAAAAAATAAATTCTTGCAATAAATTCAGATTTATTTTTGCAGTTGTACTGAAAATGTTGCAATTCGATTTCAGTTTCATCTAGGAACCTAAAAGCTGCAGTACATCGTTTTCCTGGGGTATAAATGAGCTGTGACACAGCACACGCAAAGTGTCAATTAAACTTTGAAATGCAGGTAGATTTTAAATAAAAACTAGTAGACTCCACAAAAAGACTGAAAATAAGTCATCACTGGATTGTTGAGCAAAATAATGATCCAGAACACAGAAACAAGTTTGGACATCGCAATTCGGAAAACTAATAAATGTAATAAACGTTTTAGTATTTTCCAGATGTTTCATCATCAGCTGATGCTACTGGGGCTGAAACAACCAGTTGAATTAATCGTGATTATTCGACTATCAACTAATTTAGTAATTGATTAATAAGGAGCATAAGTCAATCCAAAAGTGCACAAAAATTATACACATTTTGCATTTAAGATAACATTTATCTGTAAAATGTTCAACCCAAATCTCCTCGTGAGGCAAAGTTTTAGCTTCACCCAGTTCAAATTCACCAAGAGAACGCTAAAGTACAGCATTTTAGGCAATAAAATGTTTATTTTTCTTATTTGAAAAAGGAACTTAATTACTTATTTAGTTTAGTTGATTTGGTTAAATAAAAAATCTACAGAAATTTAAACATATCAATCGTGCGAATAATCGTGAGAATAGCTGATGACTAAAGTAATTTGTTGGCGCTCTAGATGCTACAAAAATGAAAACTTGATTTATTTTAACAGATGTGTAAATACTTTTTAGGTTGCCGAGTATCAACATTAAACCTTTAAAGTCCACATCCTTCCCTCCAGCTCTTCTTCGGCCTCCTCTTACCAGAAAACGTCATCCACAGCTCCCCTCGCAGCGACTCTGGGATCCCCATGGCGACCAGCTTCTGGATCTTCTCGGTGCGAAACATGTGAACGCCGCGGCCAAACTCCGTGAAATGGTCGTCCCACAGCCGCTCCTTCACGGGCTCCATGCTCTGACAGAAACAAACCAACATTCTTACAAACAAATGGAGTTTTTAAGAAACGCTGATTTAAGGGACAGCGGGGAATCACAGAGAGATTTTCTTCTTCTTCTTCTCACCTTGTTGCCGTTGTCTCCCGGCCGGCTCTGGTGGAAGGCCGTCATGAGAGCTTCGCTGTTGACGGTGTTGCGGAGGACCTGCTCCTCCACCTCCTCCTCGTCCGAGAGGCCGGTGTCATAGTAGAAGGTGTAATAGGGAGTCGGGGAGGACTGAGGGAGGCAGTGGAGATGTTACGTTTGAGTTGTGTCAGCGCCATTGAATTTTAGGCGTTCATTTCAGAGAGCAGCTGTTGTCGACAGGTTCTCAATTTTGAAATTAACAGAGGTAAATAAAAGCAAACCAAGCTGAAAGAAGAAATCCCAGTCATAAGGAGCAAACCAGCCGCCTCGCAGTCAGACAGGAAGTGATGATGTGAAACGGAGAAAAACTGCTTCAAAAGCAGAAACCTGCGTTCTAAATGTTCTAAATTACGTCTCCATAAAACAGTTTGCTTCCTCTAAACAGAAGCTTTACTGCAACAAAACCATCATAAAATATATATAAAATCAAAGTAGTTCTCTATCAGGTAGAGTTCGGTTAGACCCGGATGGTGAACCGGCCAATCACATGGCAGCACCTGTATGGAGGCCATTTTAGCATAAAATACCAATGAATTATTAGAGATATACGCAATATCTACAATTAAATTCTGGCTACTTTAAGTGAAGTCAGATATTAATTTAAGATATCTACAAAACATTTCTGAAGCATACATTTCAGACATCAACAATTAACTAAATTATAACTGACCAAAGAGCTAGTTTTTGTTTTGACAGTCATAATTCTAATTGAAGACATCTTTAATGACGTCAATATTAAAAACATATAAAATCTATTTTAAGATGGGAGATAAAAGTCGACTAGTGCAAATTAAATTGCAAATATCTTGAAAGTAAAAACCAGGCAAAACTAAAACGACGTCTCGAACATTTTTAATCTGAACATCTTTTCTTTTCTGATATCTTGACTTGACATTCTGATTAATTTGTCCAATAGTGGAATGTAGAAGATATATTTATAGCTCAACAAGCTGCCTGCATCTGTATCAAAAACTATCTTTTGTGTTTGCTCACAAAAGTATCTTAGTATTTGACATCTCAAGGAAATTTTCAATTTAGTCTCTGGTTGTGTGAGACATTAGAATATTAAAATTGCCAGAGCAAAGTCTGTCTCGTTTATGTTCGTGTATTTGGCCGCTGGATGCTGTCAGCGTATCGCTGCTATGAGAAGACGTGTGATCAGATGATGTGGTAAAGTGACATGATGTAGAGTTTATGGGAAAGAGAAGCGGTCCGAGTACTCAACTGTGTGGAACTCCTGTGGTAACGAGTCATGTCCTGTGGCAACATTTGATTGTTTTTTTTTGTTTGTTTTTTTTTGGTGATTTCAAGCATCTAATAATCAGCTAAAATATGCCACATGTGGAAAAAATGTTTTTTTTCACTTGGACTCTTATTCTTCACTACTTACAGATTCTTTGAGATTTGTAAAATGCTTGATTAAAAAAAAGATTAAATTTTTACTTTACCTAAAAATATTTCTGAAACCTCGCTGCGGTCCGTCCTCATGAACCTGCTATCAAGTATCGTCCTGCTTCAACCGCACAACGCATCTCAACACCGGTGCTGATTCATCCAACACTTTCATATCCTATGAAACGCCCGTCTGAACTTTCAGGTCTGCTTCTATGTGCACTTTTGTGGAATCTTAAGTTAACGAGGCTTTTGTTGCTTAATGGCAATTCACAAATTTAAAGAGAAAGCAGGATACAGGGATTTTTACTTTAGATTGTGCATTTTCAAGTTAAAAGCTCTTAGATATTATACTCCTATGTCTTCCGTGTTATAGGCATGCTGTGCCGTCTCTCAGGACTGTGTTTCAGACTGAATGCCTCCTGCAGAAATATCTTCTGCTGATATTCAATCCTGCTCTTCTTGCTGCTCGAACCTCAAAAAGGGTCTGATCTCGCTACATGAGAATCTCTCCATGAACATGGCACAAATGCCCCAAAGTCAGGAGTGATGCTAAAGTCATACATTGTATTTTCTGCAACTGTTGTCAGGTAGATTTACAACTTCACAAGAGGGAACAGGGACAATCTGCAAGAGCAAAAATAGAGATGTGAAATCTCACATTTTATGCCCGCTAAGAAAATTAAAGCATGAGAAGAAGAATTAAATGGCAGCAAAATATATTTATACAATCTGAGCACAGGAACAAACGTTTGAGAGGGAGCAGAGAATATCTGAGATTAAAAAAAAAACTGTTTCTTGATTGTGAAATATTTGAGCAAGAGAAGCACAATTTACAGCGTTAAATCGAAAACTAAGAATCCCACTTCATATGCTTCTCTTGCAAATGTCAAGTGTGTCAGAGTGGCTTTGTTGGTGTGTTTAACGCGGTTCATAATGAGGGCCTCTTCCTCTCAGCAGGTTTTAACTACTGCTGCTGTGTTTCAATTAAAATCTCAGATCTAAAGCTACATTAAATACATCTATATGCTCTCAAAGTATTGCTGATATGTGCACTTTTAGATAAACGGAGGTAGAAATGCAGCAACGACGAGATCCAAATGTGTAGCTTGGAACGCTGTGCGAAAAGCTCCGACGTGAAATAATTAAAGGGAAAGTAAATCACAAAACGGTGAAACGGTTTTGCTGACATTCTCACCACACTCCTTCTGCTGTCCTTCCTGCTGCGAAACACAGAGTGTTTCCACTGCAGCGCGCGCAGTCTGGAGTTCATGCTCTCCACCAGGTCGTCGCGGTCCTGCAGGTCGATCAGCTGGAAGGCCTTTTTGGTCCGCATGCTCACAATGACCGGGTTGGGAAGGGAGCTGGTGCTCTCTGCTTTTTCTATGGACAAAACCTGGTTGGGGGGGGGAATGAAAGAAAATGGGATCAATTTCTCCACATGGAACCTAAAACAGCAGATTTCTTCCTGCCTTTATGTGCAAAACTTGTTCTTAGTTACATGAACCCAACTGATGTATAAAACTTATTAGCATTTTAAAGAGATCAATATTGCTGTTTAAAATCCTACAGAGGATTTGATTATAATTCAAGAAATAAAAATAAATCCTAATATAACAGCTCTTCTAACAACGTGCGATAGAAGAGCGCACGTCGTTTGAAGAACTGAAACTAAATTGAGCACTAATGAAGAGCTCATTTAGTTTCAGCACTTCAGCTAAAACTAAATGAGCTCATCCTTATACTTTTTCCTTAAAAATAATTAAAATAGGGTGTGCTGTGGTGGCGCAGGGGTTAAGCACAAACCACAGATGGAGGCCTTAGTCCTCCTTGCGGCTGTCGCCGGCTCGATTCCCAGCCTGGCGACCTTTGCCGCATGTCTTCCCCCCTATATTTTAAATATCCAAAATAAACTAAACAATAAATAAAACTGGAAAATTTCTGAATAAATTTAAATGGGGCATGCCAAACTGTGCCCATCCGTTGGAAACCAGCTGATGCAAAAAATTAGTATCAGTGCTAAAGTAAGCTACAATGTACTCAATAGCATGTGGAGAGTCACAAGCATAATCTATTTGAAAAAAACTATTTGGAAGCTCCAAGGCTGATGGGAAATGTTTAACTAAGTTTTACTTAAACTAAATCCACCGACACCGTTTCCTCTTAGAGCTCAATCAGATAATTTAACTCATAAACCTTCTGTGAAAACGTGGCAGGTGTGAGTTGGCAAACATTGCCAACCACATGAAGGACCTGCGTGTTACTCTTTAACCAGCACTCGGCAAAGTAAACACAAAGTCTCCTGAAAATAAACTGCTCACATTAACAAGGTTTTGTTTAGATAAAAAGTTTCTCTGCCCACAGAGGTGCAGCAGTCGGGAAGAAATGAAAACTTCACAGGCTTCAATGGAGATGAGCATGAACAAAGGAAATCATACAAAACCAGAAAAGCATTCCTCTATACTGATTCAGTTCGAATGGAGTCACATGAAGGTGTTCACATTTTAAAGCCTCAACTTGTAGATGAGCAGATGATGGCCGGAAACAGCCCATCGATCAACTGGAAACTCAAATATATATATATATATATATATATATATATATATATATATATATATATATATATATATTTTTTTTTTTTATTTTATTTTATTTTTTTTTTGATCATAGTACCACCAAGAATTTAAAACTACTTTCACCCCTGCTTATAGTTGTTAAAGAGAAGTTGGAATGGGATAATACCAGTATAGGTCAATTAAAGCTTGACAAAAAGGCAGACTGGCTAAGATAAACTGTACATATAAACAATAAAAATGATTTCCGCATCTTTTCAAGCCTTGCACTTTGTAATAACAAAAAACTGTGTGTTGATTAAAAGCTGGCTTTTCTTCTGTAAGAACATCGTACAGTAATTATTTGGTCAGGTTTGTCCAACAATCTACATACAGAAGAAGACGACGACATGTTCGGTACCTCAGAGAGCGGGATGAGCAGAGTGCAGCTGCCCTCCTCTCTGCTGGAGAAACACAGATAGCTGTCGGTGGTGTAGAGCGTCCCGGCCGTGTGGGAGCGGCTGTGCGGCGTCCACACCGAGCACGGCGCCACCTCGTACAGCTTCTCCGAGCGCGGGAGTCGGTACAAGGCCAAGACGTACTGTCTGATTGCCTGTTCCTCCAAGATTCTGAAGGAGAGGAGAAGACGGTCACAGACAGGTGAACCTGAGAATTAGATCAGATTAAAAGTTTTGTGATTTTGGAAATAAAGGGGATACACTTTTTTAAGACCACTGTGAATGAAATTTAAGACCTGTGTCCCAACAGAAGTGTACAAAAGAAAATTTCATATTTTATTTTGTCGTATTGTTTGAAGTTAGCCGGTGGCAATGGTGAATATCATTCGGCCAGCTGGCAATAATTTACCCTTGCAAATTTTAGACACCAAAAGTTAGCTAGCAAGTGTTCATTAGGAGCTAGTTAGCGGTAGCATCATCATCATCGAGTCACAGAACAGAATAAAAATGTTTGAGTCGGATTGAAATTTTTACCTGACAGAAAAGTCCCGCAAGAAAAATAAATTACGACAGACTTACTGCAAAATTGAATGTCTGTGATTAAAGTATTTAAAGGGGAGGTGGATGGAGATACAGACTATATGATGCTGGAAGAAAACGAGCTTTACCTTCCAATCAGGATGGTGGCCCAGTCAAAGTTCAAACCTAAATCTTATTGAGAATCTGTAACAGATGCTCCCCTTTCTATCTGATGGAGCTTGAGCTTTTTTATTGTTGCAATTAAACAAAATATAAAGACGTTTGTGGTCTACTTTTAGTATGTTTCCGAAGCACGACGTCACCTTAAAAGTCTCAGCAACATTTTTATACATAATCTTTATTTTTTGTAGTTTTATTTTTGTGATATCCACTAGAGCAGTCGTCCCATTCAATCTTGTAAAAAGTTTAGTTTTATTTTTCCACACACCATTAAATCTATTAAAGTCACATTTAGTTTGACATTGCTTTCTGCTCTTCAAACACTTTTTCAGCCTTCGTGTCACTTTTTTATAAAGCCAGTCTCTTTATTGACTCTAAAATACAGGAAGCTTCTTGATTCAATGTCAGCAGAGGTTATGGCCCTTCAGAGTGCTTCCACTGTGTCGGAAGTGTCTGAACTGCTTTTAGATTATGAAACTTCCTGAAAGTATCATCATCTTATCAAATCAAAATGTTTTGATCTCTGAATTTCTCACATTTTCAATCTTAGTAATGCAGTGCGTTTCCATGTTTTGGGTGAATTTTTTCTTGTCTTTGAGTTTAGGGTACAAATGAAAACTTATGTGTTAAAAAGTCACGTTCTGAAAGGCTGATGATTAAGATTACGCTTGTGCAAGGAAAAGAAAAAAAAAAGTCAAAAAAATTGAAAGAAATGTACCTTTAGTGACTCAAGTTATTTTTTTATAGTTTCATAAAAAAAAAGATTAATTGCAATTTGGAATAATAAAATATAAAAATTGCTAATTATGTACAAGTGCAATATGTATCCATCTCACCGTTATCTTTTTTTGCAGCATGTTAATTTCCTAGTTCCTGTTTTCTTCCAGTTTGGCGTCTTTGTGGTCAGTGTGTGCAACCGGTTTATTTTTTTTCCTTCTTCCTTCTTTCAGTTTTGATCTCATGCTGAAATAGAAACCATTAAACCCTAATAATAACAACTTGCTTCAAAAGTCATTTGTTCAATTTTCCCTGGTGGATTCATTAGATTGTGTGCAGGTTTTAGTTGAGAGGCATCAGACTTTTGCTTGATATTTTGAACACATAACTGATGCAAAAATATTTTAAACCAATAAAAGAAGAAAATTATTGAATGTTTTTGGTATTAGACTAGACTCTGCCATTAAACTTCTAAATCTTTTTTTATTTTTGCGTCAGTCGTTCCAGAAGCTTCTTAAACAAAAACGCTGCAGCAGCCCTGACCTCTTGGTGATGCGTGCCGTCTGCTGCAGCACTCGGTCCAGCTCCAGGCCCACGCTGTCCAACAGCCGCCTGAGGGTAATGTCAGCCAGCTGACCCATGACCCCGAAGGCCTCGTCCAGGTTGAGGAACATGGAGAACTCCCTCTGCCGCTTTCGGGTGGTGACCCGGATGGCTTCGGTCATCAGAGCGGTGGAGACCCGCTCCAGCCGCGTCACCTCCGCCCAGGGAATCACAAACTTCACTGGGGAAGGCAGACGAGCATCGGGTCAAGCAGCTCCGTTAACATTAATAGAATATTTAGACTTTTTTTGCTCCGACTGAACCCTTGGGAGAAAGGGTTTTTCACACAATAATTCGGTAAATAAAATTGCAATCTGTCATTTTTTCAGCTGCCGAGACTTTTACCCTGCACTTGGTCAAACAAACAAAAGCTTCTGAAAAACTTGTTCCCCTCCTCGCCTGTGGTGGCGCTGCTCCAAGAACCTTTGAAGAAGGCAGTGAGAATAACTTCCTTCTTTGTGAAATAAAAACAAAAACGGAGCAGCATCAGATTTTAGCAGTGGCAGGATTTCTATTCTGTTGTTGGTAAAAGACCACAAATCATTTCTCCCGTTAGCGCTAGACCAGGGGTGGGCAATCCTGGTCCTCGCTACCTCTACGCTAGAGGTAGATGTCTCCTGATCCAACACACTTGAATCCAACAGCTGAATCACCTCGTCAGTGCAGTCAGGTTCTCTCTGAGTCCTGCTAACGACCTCATTATTTGACTCAGGTGTGTTGAAGTTGAGACACATCTAAAAGTTGCCCTCGAGGCCTGGAGTTGCCCACCCCTGCGCTAGACTCTCATGTTGTTTTGATTGTATTTACCCAGAATGCCCTATGCTGTAGTCTACTTAATGTTTTTGGAGTGGTCTCCAGTCCACTTGCATTCGCATGTTCATTCGAATCGTGCCATTGTTCACTTCAACCAGACCGAGACCGAGGTTTGTAGGTATACCAGAGTTCCCTTTTTTCAGTCGATTGAAAAGGTGCTCCAGTCTTTCTAAGTAAACGAACTAGAGTTTGACTAAAGACGACTAAACAGGGCTGGTGTGAACGCATCCGTTTGGTGCTCATACCTTCTTTTCCCAGCAGGAACGAGTAGAAGGCCATGTGGTTGACGCTGAGGTAGAGGAAGCCCTGTCGAGGCACCCGGCCCTTCCAGCAGCAGCAGGAGTAGTAGGTCACCAGCTTCTCTGACGAAGGGAGGCCGAAGTGCAGCTCAAACTTCAGAAGGGCCTCTCTGAACTTCTCTGGATCCTCCTCCTGGGCGGCCTGACGCCCCCGAACCTCCTCTGCGATGAGGCCCTGCACCGGACATCACCTGTGCTCGTTACCTGAAGCTCACACTTTGAGCGTTGTTTTTTTTTTATACAAACATGGGCGTGGTTCACACCTTGACTTTTCCCTTGACAAAGCTGGCAGCATCCTCTTTGTTCTCAAACACAGACAAAGACTGGAGCAAGTTGTGGACCAGCCAGTCCCAGTGCTTGTTCACCTCCTCTATGGCGGCTCCTGTTGGATGAAGCGGCAGAAAAACATGTCAAATGTTTTTGCACCGTGCTAGAAGCTAACAGACGGGAAATGGTAAGAAAATTCTGGTTCTACTCACCGCTGGCGATGACCCAGCTGACTTGGGAGTTGGGAACCTGCAGCAGGATGCGGAACGGTGTGACCCTGGCATTGGAGTCCAGCACCGTGTCCAGCGCCCCGACCAGGAGACCTGCAGACATCACAAGAAGAAGAAATTAAGTCCTGGATTCCAGAGGAAGATCTCAGTAGGATGTGATGTTCATTTTGATATTCATATTAAAAACTCATTCATGTAACATGTAACAGGCAACTCATACAAAGTAAACACCAACAAACTGATCTTTCATTGAGGAAAAAATTTAAATAATGAATTTAAGCCCATGTTTTTCTGTTAAAGAGCCAAATAAAGTTTTATGAAGTTGTGGTTTTGGACCTGCTAAACTTTTGTCACGGCCTACAGTCGATGAGTCAGCAGAAAGAGCTGGACGAACCAGAATATTCTCCAGGTATTAGGAGCAAAAAGTAATACAGGATTGTCCCTCCCACATCTATTGCTGCACACAACCAGAGTCTCACTTTTCCCTTGAAGAAAATTGAGCTTTTGAGAATATTTCTCCTTATAAAAATGCAAGCAGTCGTGATGTGGAAACTAAATAGTGTCATCCATGACTGAGTCAATTGTGGCATGTTGAGCAACTGGTAGTGAGATTGTTACATTAGCAAATAGCCCAACTAATATAAGCTTGTTATACTTCCAGTGGTCCTCTATGAAGAACGGAGCAGCAAAAATTAATATTACTTTACTAAATCTAATCAAATAAGAATATTTATGCACAAATTTGCACAAAATGCATGAGACAACCGGTTATAAAAAGCTAAACAACAAAAAAAAGAACAAAATGAAGGCGCTCTCAACGTCTGCTCATGAACCTGTTCAATAAAAATGCAGAAGAAGCAAGAATTTCAAATGAGGAAACGACTAGAGATTAAGCTTTGCTGTAAGGATGAACATGCTAAAAATGTCTCCAATCTGGTGCAGAGATCAGATTCATAGTCACCAGAAATGTCGAGTTATGATGACCGTTTCCCACACCAGATATTAACCAATGCAAGAAAACAAAGCATCTGATTTCTGTTCTAAATAACAGTACAGACGCATGCTGATGGAAATGCCGCTCGTGTCAACTGTTGATTTTATGATTTTCGAAGCTTGTTATGGATAAAAAAAATATTTGTAAAAATGAGCTAATTCATGTTTGTCATGGATTTGTAAAGTAAATACATTTGCTAAATGAAGACCGAACCCATGTTGGTTAATAGGTTCTAATTGTTTAGTAGCTTCTCCTAATAAAAGTCGGATTCAGTGAAAAGAAACCTTTAGGTCATCTGCTTCAACAGATGCTCAGAAGATTAAACTTCCCCCGCAAAAACTAATTTAAACAGTTTCATGGCTCTGAATTTTCAGGCGAATAGAAACGGTTCGCTTACAAAAGCAGCCATCAATGGCTAAAGTGCCTCTTTAGCACCTCAAAAGGCCACCATCATTAACGCATCAATGCAGCGCAGCAGTTAAATCGACAAACGGTTGGAAACGACCACTCTCGACTGACTGCTCCCTCTTCCAGCGGAGGGATTCGCTCTCACACTGCAGGTTTAGGGGCGGCTTCCAGGGTCTCTAAAAACAGGATGAGAGGCAGATTCTTTGGTTTCAGGCTCCTCTCCTGCAAAACTGGCCCTCAGTTTGTCCATGAGCCAGACATCCTGTCTACCTAGAAGATGCAGGATATTGAAATACGAGGATATTAAACCTACACTGCTTTATTTTTATCACATCAGTCACTAAAACCGTTATCTTAAACAATGTCGACTGGAACGGATTCTGTAAAATAGCTTTTTGAAATTGCAGCCGTTTTGAAATGGGTGTAAACCAAAGGTGTCCAAAGTGCGGCGCATGGGCCGTTTGTGGCCCTGGGAATGATTTTTTGCGGTATGTCTGCCAGGACAAATAGCTGATGCGGAAAGAAACTGTTAAAGAACATCTTACGGTGAAAATTTCAAGCATTATCAAACAAGATGATGCATGAAATTTGCCAAAAACATTATGCACAATTCAAAGACTACAACTTTGGAAAAGCATATTTTGTTTTTCATAGTATGTACAACAACAAAGATTTGGCAACTTTAACTCAAAAACAGACGTGGTAACGTGGCTCACATACAGTTATTGTTGCTAGAACTGCTGAAAATTGTCTCTAGACATCAAAATAGAAAAAGATTCACCCAACAATTTAGGATATTCTTTTTTACGTTCACATATCCTTTCGTATTTTCACAAAAAGCCAGACTGTTCTGGTCATTCCACTAGACTTAAGTTTATTGCTAAGCATGTTAAGAAAAAAAGTAGTGCGTGTTATTCTTCCGCAAAAACAGAGTACCTGGTCAGAGTTGATAAAAAGATGGATGGAGATGAACATGGCATCACCGCTTAGAGCAAAGTGTTTAGGTTTTAGAACAGCGCAGACCTAAATCTGACCTTCATGTTCACAAATCCTCTCTGTCCAGTCTAACGGGGCTATTTTACAAAAAATAAAAAATAAAAAAGGTAAAGTGGTTTCCTCTAGTCGTACAAAGCTGTCAGAGACATGCTGAAAGACTTGCAGAAAAACATGCCACTTCGTTTTGACTCAGAAGGGGTGAATGCAAATGCATGCTGTAGTTTTCAGATTTGCATTTGTAAAAAAAAAAAAAAAGCATGTAAATTCAGCAACATTTCCCTCCACTTCATAATTACCTGCAACCCAGGCTTTCTATTACATATAATCCAAATAAAATGGACAAATGTCAAACAAAAAACAAACAAAAAACAAAAACTCAAGCGCTGTGACTGCATGATGTCTCAGCATCGTTGGATCGAGCTGTAAACACTTTAGTGTCTGTCTTTACTGCAGGTCTCTTTCTACACCAAGGTCACACTTCAGTCAGCAGTGAAGTGTTACTATGGTTTAAACCAACAAACTCCAACATAAGAGGCCGTCTCTGTGCTCAGGTTTGCTTCAAACCCTTAGCGGTCTCTGAAACAAACCACAGTGCTACGTTTTAAGCCCCAGTCCAGCTCAACTTTAATCTCCGAGCCTTTTGAGCCGTCTGAGTTGTACCCAGAATGCAGCAGCTGCATTTCAAAGCTCTGATGACGGCACACGATGAAGGTGAGCAGATCTCCATCTTTGCTATTTCCACCCCCTCATATGGTCTGGTGAACGAACAAATTAAAACTGAAACATCTAGACAGAACAGGAACAGATCGGACATCAGGAGATGTTGAAAGCTGAGTGCAGAAATCTACAACAAGAAACTTTAACCAAGTACCACAGTTTAAGCAAAGTTTGCAGAAGTCTTTGCCAGCAGGTACTTAAGGCTCTCAGGCAAATTTAAAGCCCAACTTCAGTTTCTGAAGCTGCAGAGACCAGCAGCCTGGCAACACGAAACCATCTGTTTGCCACCACAACCCCAGAAAAGCTTTTACTCTGCTGAAAGAAGGAAACCCATCTGCACGCACCGACCGCCGCCTGAACGCGCCGCTGTGACGACTGAAACCCGAACGTCAACTATCGCGTCTCTAAGAAGCTAAATATAAGCTTTAATTTGTCTGCATTGTATCTGAGAATTAGACAAGATGGAGTACCCTTGACTTTAAGGGGGGAAAAGAGGGGAGTTGTATGAGATCAACAGGCTGAAAGGCTGCAGATGTTTCGCTTCCCAGCTCCTCTCAGCAGCCCTGCTGAATGTGTTGGTGTGATGCAGGGGCCCGAGGTTTGTTTTCACAGCTTTGAGAGAGAAACGCGCCTACATTTCAACCAGTGTCGCAGATCTAGAAACTGAAATTCTTCTCCAATCTTCTCTGTAAAACAGATCAAACGTGTTCATACGTTGGACAGAAAAGACCAGTAAAAACATTCATGTTTTTTCAAGCTTCGTTAAAAAGCTTAAGTAAATTTATTTCCTGATAATAATCTCACCCATTCTATTGCTGTTTGTTTGGTATAATTAGGGCCACACTAAAAAAAAAAAAATTAAGTAAATTACGAAAATAAAGTTGTATTAGTAGAATAAAGTCATAATAGGACTTTTTATTCGGAATAAAGTCATAAAATTATTACTTTATTTTGGAAATATTACAGCAGAGCCAGGGTTTCCCCCAGTGTATTATAAGCCTGGCGGGCCACCAGGCTTTACTTCTAGGCTAAGCATTGCTTATGTATTTAAGTTTTTTTTTTAATGTTTGCATTTTTTCAAGACTTTATAGTTGGTGTTCAGGTGTTAATGTTCCAATCTTTCAATAACACATGATTATCAAGTGATATTTTCAAATTTCCCGTCAACTTTGAACATTTTTTAACTCAAAAACACGACGGGCTGCTGGATGAATGACTGCAATGGCACCCAACCACTGGACTTAGCAAGTTTTCTTGAGAGTGTCGCCCTGACAACAGGTTTTCCCAAATTGTTTTATTATCCAACTCTGCTTTTAGCTTCACTAATACTCTACCAAACCTCAGAGGCCTTCACAGAGACACTGGATTCATACTAAGATTAAACACCACAACAAAGGTGGGCTATTAAAAAATAAAAAAAGTGATTTCTAAAGAAATTGGTTGCACTGGGATTTAATCAGAGGAAGAGTAAAAAGCAGCTAAGCACATACAGTGAAAACTTTTTTTTTTCAAAAACTTTAAGACTGTAGGATGTTCCTTCCTCTTGTCAATAATACATTATTTTGCTTTCATCAAATAAAATCCTCTGAAATGTGAGATTTTAATGTAAGAATTAATGGAAAACTAAAAGTTTTTTTTTTTTTTTAAATACGCTCATTTCATACTCTGTACAGTAGGTTTCCTTGTTTGCTACTGGAACGGGAAAACCAAAGCAGAGGACAATGAAATAGTTAATCCTGAACAACAAGACATCAGGACTTGACCTTTCACCCTTTTTGCCATGGGAACAACAGGAACAAACACATATTTAGTGAAGCCCAACCAGGAAGTTCCCACTATTCTGTTTTATGAGAGAGAGAGAGAGAGAGAGAGAGAGAGAGAGAGAGAGAGAGAGAGAAAAAGAAGCTCCAAATGGGATTTTGCAGAAGGAGGAAGATGGCACATAAAGAAGGCAGTGTGTGAAGTGTGTGTGCCGCTCATATGACTGTAGGGACCAACTTCCAGGGAGTCAGTTCAGCCCTGATGCACAGAAACCAATTAGAGAAAGGAAACCAGTTAGAGGAAGCGGCAAACAGGCCGCATTGTGACGCGCAGATGGACAGGCTGCATCTGTAACCAACACCTGGTTTAAGGAAAGCAACGTTTTCAGCCCCGTACAGCAAAGTGTCAGAAAAACTCCCAAACCCTGTTATTGTCTGATAGTGAATTACAGCTGGAAGTCAGTTTCCAAGGGGGATTTTTCACCGAAGCCACAAAGAAGTTCCAGTAAAGACAGTGTGTCTGGACGTTATTGTTGTTAACTCATAGTTTGCCCTTGCCTTGCAAACTCCTTGAACTTTTCACATCACCAAAAAGGCTTTAATGTATTTTATTGGAATTTTAAGTGACAGAGCAACAACAAAAAGCAGCACATACTTTTGAAGTAAAAGGAAAATTAGACATGAATTATACATTTTTCACTAGCAAAAAAACAACAACAAAAAAATCTGAAAAGTGTCTTGTGTGTTTGGAGATTTCAGGAAGACAACAAGCCTAAACCTACGGGGAGAAAATGCAATGAAATGGTTAAAAGGGCCCAGTCAAAGGCCGAAATTGAACAAAATAAAAAATAAAAAACTCAGTGGCAGAATTAGAAATATTGGTTTTCACAAACACTCCTCAACCATTCTAACTGAACTGGAAGTATTCTGATAAGAAGAACGAGCAAAAATGTCTCTTAGTTGCATAAAATGACTCGTTTAAAAGTATAGAGATTAAAATGCAAAAAAAAAAGTCCTGATGTTTGTGGCATTATTGTACTCTATATTGTGTTAATTTTTGAATCTCTGATTTTGTTTGAGCCCCTGTCCCTTCAATGGACAGAAACTTTAAACTGGATCACTGGATGAGGGTTCAGCTTTGCTCCATTGGTCAATAATTCAAGGAATGTGGGGATGACTCCTTACTCAAGGAAAGCAAAATAATTAAATCAGAAGCATGGCAGGCATGCTGATGCTCATCTAAATGATGATGTAAATAGGCAACAGTAGAAAAACCCGTTTAAGCAGGTGCTTCGGGGACTTCTCCTTTTGGTGTTGCAACTTTGACGTGCATAAGGACACATTTCTAAGTCCTCTTTCGTGTGTTTTGACCAGACTTCTTGTTTTGGGCCATTTCAACAGAGTAGGAGAGCAAAACACGTCTGGTTAAAAACTTTCCTGGCCTTAGGGCCAAGGACCAACGTGGACACAGCTAGGTTATGCATTAAGCTGTTACCTGTTGTCAAGAGGTCAGCTCCAGAGCAGAAGATAATCCTCCGAGCTTTGCTGGACTTTGATTTTAATAATCGCTGTAAACTGTGTAGTGCGTGAACCACACGCCCCGAGATTACCGATAGTCTACCTGTAAGCCTTCCTTCCACTTTTATTGTTTCTCACCTGCTTCCCTCCGGCCTCCACCCCCTCTGTAAAGCGCGTGCCCACCCTACAACACGAGCCTGCTCCCCTTCTGTTGCTTCTTATGGGCTTTTTGTGTGTGTGTTTGTTTACCTGTTATCTTATTTGTGTGCTCTCCGTGGCCTCTCCTCTTCTGCAGCAGGAAGAAGTCGTTGCTCCTTACGGTCACCCAGAGCTTCAGAGCGTTTTTCAGCAGAACTTCCTCCGGGTTCAGCCACATTTCTTCCAGCGGGGAGGAACCGGAGGAAGCCCTCCGCCGTGTCCGTCGGTGCTGCGGAGGAGTATGAAGATTTCCGCCCGTCTTCCGGCTCCGGGAGCGGCCTTTGCTGGGGCTAAAGCGGAGGGTTTCGGGGTTTATCCATGACTATCCCGCTCGCCTGACAACAGCAGGCTTCGGACTTCCTCGCCTCATACGCGTCCGCTTGCTTGCAGCCTCTCCCCCACGACTTGCAGCAGCTGTACACACTGTTCGAAGATCGTCTATGTGACACAACGACGTACACGGTTACTATATCAAGTGAAAGTTTTTGTTTTGTTTTTGTTTTTGTTTTTTTATCAGCACCCACAACCTCAGTAAATAGTAAATACTAAAAGAACCTGATCGTTTTCTGAATAATATTTCAAAATCAATACAAAGATTTTGTTTTGTTTTGTTTTTTAACCACAATTTATTTTACACTGACTTCAAAAATCCAATATGGCCGTCTTGCATTTAAAACATACAACCAGAGTAAAAATCTTTTACTCGGCTTTCTTTCATGAACATGTTACTGTAATGTTTTAAAGTACAACAATATTGTATAGAAGCTGAATTTGCCAGGTTTCAAGTTAAATAAATCCACTCTTTTTTTTTTTTTACTCAATCTCAAAATACAATATTTCTGCTTTGCATGCAAAAGCTGATGACAGAAAGTTGGTGACAGAAAAATATTTCAGATTTTTATTTTAAAATGGCTCTACAATAGGTTCTACAAAATCGATGAATATGTGATTGAAATAGAACACAGGCTAGTACTATTATTATTATTATTATTATTATTATTATTATTATTATTATTATTAGAGCAGTTTGTTTAACAATCCATGATTATGAATGTAATCATTAATTGTATTTGGGATTGAGATTGTTTTAAAAAGAATGAGAGCATAATTATGGCCAAACACTTCCCAATAGCACAGGCAAAAGAAGAGGGGAAATGCAAAAAATATATTTTTTTAAATTATTTCATAACTGAAAACCAATGCTATATTTGAAAAGTTGGAAAAGCCATTACTTGAAATGTCCATCTATTTGTAGGTTCATTTATGCGTGGCTCCTGAAAAATAGTCAGAGTGATAGGTCTTCATTCTCTTATCCTATCATTTTCATTCTACCGACTTTCCCTTTCGCCAGTTCCGCTTCAGATTTATTGCCCCTTCAGTGACTGGATTTTCACTGTATTCTTTTTCTCGTTGTCACACAAACATCACTGTAAAAACTAAGCTCAATAACGCATGTGAAAAATATTTGGATAGTTCAAAACAGATTAGCCGTAAAGCGTATCTGAAGACGCAGTGTTTGTGAGTCGCTGTATAATATAGATTAAAATCAGAAACTATAATAACTACTGGAAGTAAAAATGTTTCAGACTGGAAATGTATTCGAAGAAAGGTGAAAAGTGCGTAAAGCCACAACATCCTGTTAGGATTTTCTGATAATAATACTTTCATAATGATTACAGGAAAACCCAAATATTGTCTATTGAGATTATGTCATCTGTTTTGCTTTTATCTATAAGAGGCTGCCAAGTCCATGCCAATATCAAAATCATATTTAATTCGTACTTATCAGTGTGTCTTGCTCATTGGATGACAGCCCAAGATATGTGATTTACAATCTGACACTTTTGTGATTAAAAAGTATTTAAAACATTTTCCATCAATGAAACAAAATCAACTTGACAATTGGAGAAACAGTTTTTATCAGTTTGAAAGTTTATCTGTATGGAAAAAAAATTGTTGCAAATCATTATGGGATTATAGCATCTTAATCTCAATGACCTCTCCATACACAGAGTAATCGATGCTGAGTAACATTACTGCATAATCAATTTTAATTATTGATTTGTGCATGGATGTTTTTAATTCTAGATATGTAGCAGTAAGTTGGTCAATTAAAAAAAATACTGATTGTCAGTGTCGCATAGTAACGAAGTAAAAACACTTCACTACTTTACTTAAGTATATTTTGGAGTACTTCATACTTTCCTCGAGTATGAAAATTTTTGATAACTTTCACTTTTACTTCACTATATTTCCAAACTTAATTGCATACTTTTACTCCGATACATTTTCAATGTGTGGTTTAGTTACTCGTTACAAAAAAGCGAGAGAGAGAAACGCTAGTGTTTTGACCCCACCTACTGATTGACTGCAACAAAGTCGGACACAAATGGAACCCCATACGACATGAACATATGTGGTTCATGTCAGAAGCTGGTTCAGTTGTAAAGCAGGTTAAGTTAACCTTGTGGTATAGGTGAAGCACCTAATTTTCTTAACTAAATGATGCCTGCAGGTATATCTATTAGCAGGTTTAATTTTGCCTGCACTATTTTAAGTGTATTTGACAAGTTCACAGGGCTGCACAGTGGCGCAGTTGGTAGAGCTGTTGCCTTGCAGAAAGAAGGTTCTGGGTTCGATTCCCGGCCTGGGGTCTTTCTGCATGGAGTTTGCATGTTCTCCCTGTGCGTGCGTGGGTTTTCTCCAGGTACTCCGGTTTCCTCCCACAGTCCAAAAACATGACTGTCAGGTTAATTGGCCTCTCCAAATTGCCCCTAGGTGTGAGGGTGTGTGTGCATGGTTGTGTGTCCTGTGTGTCTCTGTGTTGCCCTGCGACAGACTGGCGACCTGTCCAGGGTGTACCCCGCCTCTCGCCCGAAACGTTGGCTGGAGATGGGCACCAGCACCCCTCCTGACCCCACTGAGGGAAAAAGGGTGCAAGAAAATGGATGGATGACAAGTTCACCAAAATATAAAAAATTTAATTCAAACTGCATCTGCCTTGTTTTACTTTATACTTATACTTTTTATTACATTACTTGAGTACATCCATTTTTACAGTAATTTCCATACTTAAGTACAAGACGTTTCAGATACTTTAAGACTTTAATACTTTAAGACTTTCCCTCAAGTAACATTTCAGTCAGTGACTTGGACTTTTACCAAAGTCATATTTTGGAGAGGTACCTATACTTTTACTTGACTCTGAGATTTCAGTACTTTATACAACACTGCTGATTGTATCTTGACTCATTCCACGTTCCATGTATCATTTTCAAAATAAAAAAGTCAATAAAAAAAAACAAACACATTTTATGTACATAAAACATTTATTTTTTCCATGTCGTTCTACTCTGGTGACAATATTATTTTAACTATTAACGCAATTTTAGTGAGATATCAAAATGACGTTTCAGGTCGATTTTGTGCCTGGTTTTTCTGGTGGTTAATAGAACTGTCCTGTTGTGCGTTAGCTGGCAGATCTTTTAAAGCAATCTAAGAACAAGCTATCTAGGACTGGTAAATACTTGTTTGAGCAGGTATGCAGAAAACTGAAATGTAGAAAGTAAACAAGAAAAATGCTTCATTGAGAAAAAATATTACTTGCAAAAAATTATACCACATTTTCTAAGAAATAAACTAGTATACACTCCTGGTTTCTATCTAAATAGCATTTTTCTTTTAACTATTTTTATTTTTCAATATTCTTCAGTTGTATATAGAGTGAATGTACCAGACGAACTATTAAAAAGCATGTCGGTTTGTCTGCATCTGTGTGTCAGAATGGGCAACACCTGTTTGGTTTCGCTGTCAGCACCGTCACGTGGAATGTTGCGCTCCCACGCCTTATTTGGTCATATTGAGCTCTGAAGGAAGTCGGTGTCACCTTTATTTTTGTCGTACTAGTGAAGCAACAGTTCCAGATATTGTCAACTGAAAAACACAGAACTCTACAGCAATAAAAAAATTTACCTAGCACAGTACGAACATAGTTATAAAACTTAGACGAATATTAGAATGAAACAGCACACGTGGCATTACTTGGAGCAGTTTTGGGTTTTGTAGTTTCTTCCGGAATCACCCAACGTGAGCTCCTTCTGTTTCCGTATCGGGGAGTAGAGCAGTGGTGTGATTTCAAGGGACTCTCTTTACTTGACAAAATGCAGGTTAGTTCAACTTTTTATGGTTCCATAATGAATCCGGTTGACTTTTTGTGAGCCAGGCGATTCACTGTGACCAGATGTCGCAGCGCTGGATGTAAATTTACGACACTTCAGACTGAAGCTGTGACACCCAGCTAGCAGAGAGGCATCTCAGCTTAGAAGAACTTTTAAGAACGACCACAATATTAATGAAAGAGACGGTTTAAAATGATAATTTAACAGCTAAACAAACAATATTAATGAACAATAGTGTGTTTTTTCAGTGAGTATGGAACGAAAAATGTGAAACAGAGTAAGGTTTCGGCGCTCATATATGAATTTGAGCTTATTTTTTTATTACTACTATGTCAAAATAGCTAAACAAAAATAAAATGATCCACTTTTTTCTACCTGAAGGACCCGAACGAAGACACAGAGTGGAATGATATCCTGAGGAAGAAAGGCATCCTTCCTCCAAAAGAGATTCCTGAAGATGATGAAGAGGAGGAAGTGGCCCTTCAGCAGCAGTCTGTTGGTATGAGTTGTTTTTTTTGGGGGTTTTTTTATGGAAGAGACGCGAAGCAAATTATAAGGAGATGACTGGATGTCACGGCACAGAGGCAATTACTGCGTTAAAAATGGCTGTGATTGCATTTCATCATATTTTTACATACATTGATATTTGTCAATGCTTTAATGACTCATAATTGGAAAAACTAGATGATGTTTAGTTTGCAAACATCATCAATTAAAGCTAATGAATATCATGATGCATTCCCACCCCCAAAAAAACCTCTGATAATTTCCTTTCTGTGTTTTATATTATTGCTAAGTGCCATACCAACATTTGCCACCGTATGTTCATGAAATATTTTAACAGATCAAAGTTTTATTATTTGACTTATTTTCAACAAATAGGTGAGATGTAAGCGGTCGCTCATTGTTGTCTCCGCAGTGAAAACCTACGAGAGCATGACGCTGGAAGAACTCGAGGAGAACGAGGACGAGTTTGGCGAGGACGACGAGGCCGCCATCGAGATGTACAAGTGAGTAAAAGTGATTTGGCTTTCTCGCATCATGTGAAAAGATCTTGAAAACCGGAGATGTTTGAAAAATGTGGGTTTTCATCGTATTTGGTCCAGTGGTAATGCTAAGACGCCGGTTTATCCAGTCCAGTATTTACTCATGGCGTGTCGGCTGGGGGGGGATTTCTCCGACTCGGAGATGTTGACACACCGGTTCTCCCTTCAGACAGAAACGTCTTGCCGAGTGGAAGGCGGCTCAGATGAAGAACGTGTTCGGAGAGTTGGATGAAATCTCCGGGCAGGATTACGTGAAGGAGGTCAACAAGGCTGGAGAGGGGATCTGGGTGGTGCTGCACCTCTACAAGCAGGGGTAGGTCAGCCTGTAGATCAACCTGTACGTCAGCTGACGCGGTCGATGTAAGTTAAGACGCACTGCTTCCCACATAAATCTGCCCCAATTTCTTAAATTTTTTAGAGCGATCTTCTGATCCCCTGATCTTATTTACCTCTGCAAAGGTCTGACAATCAGCCTCTGTCTCCGTCTTCTTTGCCTTAACAGAGGGCTGACTGACAGACCAGCCCACTAAGGGTGGGAATTATCGTGTCGTTTATCATTTATTTTTAACAATTTCTCGTCGTGATAAGAATTTTGATTTATTGTTGTCACAATACATTCAAGTTAGTTAAAAGAAAAAGGTCTAAAATGTCTTTTTTTTACTATTTTCTCCTCTGTTTTTTCCCCACAAGAGCATCAACAAATGAGTAATATTAGTTTTATTTTTTATTTTATTCACTTATCATTATTATTATTTTTTTCCTCTCTTTTCATCAACTTATTCAATTGTGTTATTGTTTTTGTCCAGCACTTTGGTGCAGTTTTACACCTGCTTTTAAAAGTGCTTTATAAATAAATTTGACATTGACATCAGTACATTCAGAAAATGTGACTACATGTATGTACTTGTATGTGCAGCTTAGTGATATCACTGTTTCAACGGCAGCATTTATATACGTGGCGCCATGAATGCTGTGCCGTGCAGTTGCATAATAAAGAAGTGACAGTTTTTAATCATTTTTATCGTTACCACAGTTGTGCTACAAAGTATCGTGTTAAAAGTTGAAGTCCGTGTCGTCCAGCACGTCTGGACTTATCCGATTAACAATAATCGCTCCACCGTTGCCAACTTAACAACTTTATTCTAAATTTAGCAACTTTTTAGATTAAAAAAAAAATGTTGGTATCTTCCAAGATTGGAATCAGCAGGTCAGGCTTTTTAAAGACCGGTGATCAGCTTAAACAATTCAATGCCTATTTTTAATCCATGTTGGAACATTTTATTTTGTAAGTCTTAACCTAATAAATTCAGTCTATAGCAAAATATTTAGGTTGATGATACCTTTTAAATTTAACCACAGACATTACTGGAGGAGAGAAATGGCGTAAAGCTGTGTTTTATGGTGACTTTAAACATTAGGAAAAGACTAGAAAACAAACCTAAAACCAAAGTTTTATAGATGATAAGACGAGCTTAAAACAAGTCAGTGTTCCTATGGTAACTAAATTGGACCTGACTTCTTTTTGTTTACTGCTTCTTCAGACTGTCGTGACATGAATTCTTTTTGTACAAAGTTGAGAATTCAGTGCTGACCTCTGTGTCCGTCTGGTCTCGGCCCAGCATCCCTCTGTGCACCCTCATCAACCAGCACCTGAGCGGCCTGGCCAGGAAATTCCCTCAGACCAAGTTCCTCCGATCCATCTCCTCCACCTGCATCCCCAACTACCCCGACCGCAACCTGCCCACCATCTTTGTTTACTTCGAGGGAGAGATGAAGGCCCAGTTCATCGGCCCGCTCGTGTTTGGAGGCATGAACCTCAAGGTCGAAGGTAGGGCAACATTGTTGTTATTTTGTTTTTGTTTGGTTTTAGCCGAGGTTGGAAGTATACATAAGTCTGTGTATTTCAGATTTACAAACCCTAGCAAGTTTTTCTAAGGGTTGCTAGGAAACAGAAGCACAACATTTGACTCTGGGCTCTGTAACTGCTCCCAGCTCTCTGTCCTGTAAATTATTGTATCTGGAAGTGGAAATAAACTCCTGACTTTGGAAATCGTGTGCAGTTTTAAAAATGTCCCTTCCTGTATTCTTCTATTTCTTTCTTTTAGTTTGAGAAACTTCACGTAAAATTTTCCCTTTGTGTTTTTTCATTGTTTGCGTGTTTCTTTTCTTTTTTTTTTTCTTTCTATGTGTCCAGAGCTGGAGTGGAGGTTATCGGAAACCGGCGCAGTGAAGACCGACCTGGAAGAAAACCCCAGGAAACAAATCGAAGACAAGATGATGTCGTCGATCAGAAGTTCACTTCCGACGCGGAAGGACAGCGGCTCTGAGGACGAGGACGATTAAAGAGACACCAAAACACAAACAAAAAAACACTCCCAACAGAGGAACACGCCTTTAGAGACAGAACATTAAAGAACCGAGCAGGACCTCCTTTATCAGATATAATCTTCTTTTTTTTATTTTTACAGAGCTCAGTCCTGCTTAAAGGCACGTGGGCAGGCCACTCTGCTGGAACAACACACCTCTGTTTTTTGTTTTTGTAACCTTACACAACCATTAGACACAAATTTTAACTGTTTTTTTTTTTATTACATGGTAATTATGTCACAAAATGTACATGTACATTTCACCCTCCTTTAATTAGAGTTCGCCCCTTTTTGCCACATTTAGTTTCCAAAGTTCTCTTTTGAAATAAAAAAGTCACTGCTGATGAGAGTTTTAAAGTGTTTATATCTTGTTTTAGAGAGAAACTCGGTAACATTCGGAAGCATCGAGACGCAGGCGCGTCATCGCAGAACGGTTGTTTTTTTTTTTTTTGTCTTTATAAGTAATTTTCTGTTCAGGAAAAATATAATAAAATGTTTACGTCCACAGCCAGAGATGCTGCGTGTCACTCGGTATCTGAGACTCTTCATCCAGGCCGGAGCTGCCAGCTGCTCCTCCTCCTCCTCCTCATTGTGTGTCATTTCCTCCCCTGACTTTCTCAGATTCCTCCTCCTTTACAGCATTCCCTCTGGCAGGTTTCGGAGTTTCTGTTCAATTAGCAGCAGGTAATGAGAGGCAGAGAAATGTCAGTGAGAACCAGCAATGAACAAGAGCAGTGATGAAGTTGATGCGATTTATTTGGGCTCCTTCCTAATCACTTCTTCTTTGGCTGAAAGGTTAAGTCTTTAAAGACAGAGGAGAAATAATGGAACGAGTCCTTTTCTCTGACGGTGTCTGGACTAACATCCTGCAGAGTGATATATTATTGTAGACTGTGTTTATTTGCTCTTTGCTTTTTTGTTCTTTTTAAAGGAACAACTCAGAATTTTAATAAAATGACTTTATATGAGTAGAGATGTGGCTTCTGAGTCGAGTTAAGAAGACATGCTGCTCCATTCTCTGATTTTACTTTTTATAGGTATATGTTTGAGTAAAATAAACATTGTTCTTATTCTATGAACTACTGACATGTCTCCGAAATTACAAGCAAAAAAAAAATTATTTGCAGAAAATGAGAAATGGTCAAAATAATGAAAAAAGATGCAGTGATTTCAGACCTCAAATAATGCAAAGAAAACAAGTTCATATTCATTTAGAAACAACAATACTAATGTTTGAACTCGTAAATCAACGTTTGGTGGAATAACCAGGAGGTTTTCAATGAGGTGTCAGTGCAGTGGGCTCTGAGTTTTTTTTCCAGAGCTGTAGGAATGAAAACTTTTCTTACCAGAAGCAGCACCTTCTTCTTTCTCCTCTGGGATAGTTTAGGCGAAAGTCGCATCAAAGGGTGAACTGAGTGGGACTAAACAAGAAACAGAGATTATATAATTAACCGAGGTTAGACGAAACAAAAGGGGCTAAATTATTGATCCCACCCCTGAGTTTTGATTTTACAGAATAAAACAACTTTACTGTCATTAGTCAGTGTACGACCAGCGGTTTTGCTTGGATTCCAATTTTTTACATTTTTAAATGACTTAAGTGAACATCTAGAAGGAAATTTACATCTGGCATCTTTTTGCTCACCTCTTGTTGAACAGCTCCGACAGAGTTGCGCGCTTTGGAGTAATGAAACAGAAACTGCGGGGTAGAAAGAAAAAAACCCAAAACAAAACGTCAACATTAAACTACATGCTGCTGTTTACCATCCAAATTATAAGTTAAATATAATGAAACTAAGCAAATCTTACCCTTTTGAAAATATTCTGGACTTGCTCCTGAGGAAGAAAATAAACAGATTAACATCAGAAATATCAACTGAAAAAAACTGTTATTACTGCATCTGTCATAACTCTAGAAAACAAATATAGAAGAGGCACAGAGAGAAATTCAGAGGTGTTATCTGCTTGTCCAGGTTGTTGTACTTCTGCATGTTCTATCTATGTTTCCCTGTGTTTTTTGATAACTTCCAATAATTGTTCTGCATATTTTACCAACTCTGTGTTTTACCTCTGCACTGGCCCATCTGTGAAGCACGTCTTTGATTATTTGCCAGTTTCTTGTATTTTATTTTACCACAAATGTTGGATGCTTATCATTTCTGAGTGCTAAAAAACAAGGCCACCCTGAACTCACTGCGTCAGAAAGACGTAGGTTGACCTCAGCGTTAGACGTGCATGAACAACGTATCAAGTGAAAAGCTTTGACCCTGAAAAAGTCCAGGATTATAACATTTCTTTTACTTTTTTTTTAACCTAGCAAGCTAAAAATAAATTATCTCAGATAATTGCTACTTAATGTCAAAGCTGGTGGAGTCCACTTCATTCCCTGTGACACTGTTTGATTTGAAAATAAAAGCTGTTTAATTTTAACACGATCTCTTGAGTTAGAGAGGAGAGGTGAAGTACTGGTAGAAATAGCATCTCAGTGGTTATACTCAAAATAAATTTAGCTGTAAACTATAAATGGGTTCAGTGAATGGGCACAATGATAAAGCAGGAAAAGTGGTAAAAAAAAAAAAAAAAAAGATAGCATCAGATCCCTCTACACTAGCTTAACGCCATTGAAACAAAGTAGTTATTTTCTACTTTGGCATGATGGCAGTGTTTGGTGTTGGAGATACAGCACACTGCCCAGGGTGCCATTGTGACAGGGGGTGGCCCTTTTGTGAAAAAAGCTAATTTGTCAGTTTTATCACAAAAAGCATTATATTACTTATCTCTGTTTCCAGTCAAGAGATATTGGGAACGGCGATAGCTAAAACCTAAAATATCTACGCTGATCAAAACTTGAGTTGAATAGTTCTATGCTGAACAGATTCACTAAAACTCAGGTTGAGTTTGACCATTTCTGTTCTTTAAACCCTTTATTCTGTTTGTAAAATCACAAAACAGCTGAAAACTGAAAGAAACCCAAAACCGACAATTCATTTACGAAACTTTTGTTCGTCTTCCTCGGGTTTCTTTTTCCAAGAATGAAATCTGCATCACAGACTTTTTTTTTTCTAAAAAAAAGGAGGATCCACACTAATAGAAACTCCTCAGCTGATCCCGGCAGCCATTTGCAGAAAACGTCCTCTGAATTTGGTGAACAATGGCATCATCGACACACATTATCTCTAAGAGGAAAACACATCATCGCTCTTTCGGGAACCGAGGCTGACAGGAAATGCGGTGCTCAATCTTTTTTTCTTCTCCTCAATCTTAAATGTTTAATGTTATCACGGCAGCCCAATCGCTCGGGGAGTCTAGAGCGATTGTGATGTCGACTCACCTCGTTTTGGTCTCTCCACAACACATTACTCATATCGTCGCTCTGGACGCCTCGCACCTTCGGACAAACAACAAGAGCTTTTAGGATTTAGTTAACGGATTAAAAGAATACAGTGTAGTACTCAAAATAAATGGATGCTTTTGGAAAGTCCATAGGTTTAATTACAGCTCAGCGTCACTACTGTTTCATCTTGGTCTGGCTGCTACACATCAGAGTGACCTATTGTATTTAATTGGACTTTTAATTTGTGATAATTAAACAAGATGGCTGCTTCAGGGCCATTAACGTAGAAGGAAATGGCAAAAACTGTGAGACATCAAAGTGAAGAGGGACTGATGAGGGGTGGTGAGAAGGTGGATGAAGAGAAGTTATTTCGCTACCTTTCGTAATGCGGTGTCATCCCGCCACTGTCCAAAAGGACTGGCATCTGGACAAACAGGACATGTAAAGTTAGCATTCTCTCACTACGTTGCATGAGAAACAAAAATATGGCTGCATCTCCATCACTTTGGAGCGCACCGTTAATTCATCCCATAGCAGTTAGCTCCAAAAATGTAATTTGAGCCATTTTTAAATGAGATTTGCACACTTTCCTGGAGAATCAAAGACTGGGTAATTCTGTGTGGCTTCAGGCGAAATGAGGGGACTTTTAAGCAGCGGTTTCAAATCCAATCTAACTAAAAAATCCACAGGATCATTAAGAACTCTTAGGGAGAATCTAATCATTAGTGACAAACAGAACATCAGCTAAAAATTGGTTTCAGCTGACCCCCAGTGGCTAAACCGCTTAATGTCACCATAACGCTGACTTGTTGCTCCAGCAAAGTCCGCCCCTTACTATGAAGGGAGCTGATGAGAGGGAAGGAGAGGAACAAACCGTGTTGTAGAGACTGAGATTAGCTGTGGTGCTCTCTATTAGATGTGTGTAAGATTTGAACACAAGCTCATTCAAACTATGTTTAAATTAAGAATTAAACGAGCATGTGTAAAATGCTACTCTTGTGACTCTGGCAATTGTGGACAAGTTTGTCATTTTTTTTAATTTATCATTTATCTAACTTCATTGAGATCAAATATATATGTACTTTAAAGACTGCTCTGAAATGCCTAGAATTTCATTTTTTTAAATAAAAAGTGTTACTTATACAGTTGGTAAAGTTTATCCAAATTTCTCACGGCATGAAATTTGCAGTTGTGTTTTTAAACATGTTGATTAGTATCATAAATGTACTAAAAAGACACACTAAGTTGGAAAGACATCATATTTTATAGACAATAACAATCAAATATCATTTAACATTCCTTCACCACCTATATTAAATATTTTGTATGAACATTGGCCTATCAATATTACTTTTTCTATGCCTTTTTTTTGCATCTTTACTTTTGTTAAACACACATTTACCTCTCAGCTTCTACTTGTTTTTATTAGTTATTATTTTTAACTTCAAACAACTTCTGAACAGAGTTTGGAGAAGATGGCTGCATGCTGCACAGCTTTGAATTGTTCTACATTGTAGAGTTTTAATGAATACACTTTAGTTAGTATCATGTTATGTGTCTCATATTTAATATAAACCATTTATAATCCTAACAGCTTTCTTATGTAGCCTCCATGCTAATTTAGCCATAATCAGGGAATACATGAATTTGGATGAGGTTTGTTAGACAGATTAAAAGCTCTTTAGAAAACAACAACCTTTAAGCGGGTATTACATTTGGTTTTCATTAATCCCACTTCTCTGTTTGGTTTAATATTTTAACACAATCTATAATTTACACTAATTGGGGGAAATCTTTTTTTTTTGTTCTAAAATTTCTTGTTTTTTTTATAACTGCCTTTTTTTTTTAGCACGGATTTATTGAAACATGGTTTTCATGTGTTGCTGAATATTTTTATTTTTGGAAAATACTACCTACATTGCCAGTCTAGGTGTGTTATATAAAACATTTGGAGAAAAAAAAAGATTAAACCCCTGTTAGGCTAGCAGAGCCCTGCTAATATTAGCAATATTTTCTCCCCCATTTATGAATAAACATATTTATGGAGCTGGAAACCGGCGATTCATTATTATTATTATGATTTGCTTTTATTTATTCATTAGTGTGCTCAGGCATTATTTGGTATAACCTTAATAAAAGTACATATCTTAAAAGGACATTGTTATCTATTTACCCCCAGCAGCCTCCAGGTTACTCAAATTAAAGAGTTTTACACCTCGGACAGGTTGTCAGTTTGACACTGAAACACGAATTACAATTAAATTACAATTAAATTAAAAAACAACTACTTGGTAAAACCCTTTCGCTCACCTGTTGTGCTCAAACATCCAAAAATCCCCAACAAACACAGCAGGAAAAGTTGTCGCACCGTCGGTAGAGTCATCGCTCTCGTTTCCTCGCTCTTCTTCTTCTTCTCCTCCCTATTTGTGGTTCTGTTAATGATTCTCTGACCCGCTCGGCTCGGTTCGTGTATGCTATGACCACCTCGTTCTCTCGTGCAGCACTTTAAACTCTTTGCAGGCTCTCTGGCAACCTCGCCGTCGACCAATCACAGGCCGATCCGATAATCGGCCGCGTGCGCAACTCTCCACACTCACTCCTCCGCGCGCGCATCACCAATCCACACGGGCTGCGGATCACTGGGAATACCGGACTGATGTAAACCTGTGCTTACGTAAGGACATAGATGTGATTGTTGTTCGGTTGGAGGATGATCACAGTTTTAAATGAGCCATTAATCAAAATACTAGACCAAAGTTGAGCTGGAATAAGTGGGAAATAGGAGGAAGGTGGGCCGCAGGTACATCCCTATAATTGTAGTCATGCGTTGCAGGAACATGACAACTACTTCTCTTTCTCTGATTGCTGGAATTTTCCCCACGAACCAAGAGTTTATTTGTTTGAATTATTTCTAGATACATAACAAATGCACCTGTGTGTATTTGTTCTACTGACATTTTGAGAAACAACGAATTTGCACTTTGTTCATCATAAACACAAAAAAACCATACTTTTTTTGCTATATGTAATTTAAGTTAAAAATATTAATGCGTACCCTGCCAGCATGCCTAGGTGGGCCCCATGTGGGGGAAAGGAGGGCTTATAAATGTGTCCTATATGGGTTTGTCCGCGGGTTCCACGATGCCCCCATGGGTTTGCCCATGTAGGGCCACAGCCTACGTGGGCCCTACATGGGCCCTAAATGGACAAACCCATGTGGGCCCACCACCATGTAGGGCCCATGTGGGTTGTGGCCCTACATGGGCAAACCCATGGGGGCATCGTGGAACCCGCGGACAAACCCATATGGGACCCATCTGGTCTGCCCTCCTTTTCCCCACATGGGGCCCACATAGGCATGCTGGCAGGGTAGTGTCCTTCAGTGATTTTAGTTTGCTTTAAAGTTCTACAAATTGTAAGGGAATGTTTAGCAAGCACTTGGCTTGCAAGTGGTGGAGGTGTGCAATACTGCATATTTAGGTATTCGTTTGTTACAAAGTATCGGTATCAGTATCATCGATACTGATAGTTTCTAAGTTTGATGTGTCACAAACTTCTGACAATTAGGTGCTTTTGTGTTATTTTTTTCTTTGTGTAAACTCTGTTCTAGGTTTGAACAAAATAATTAAAAGTTCATGCATGTCTATAAAATACTTTAATACAATATTGAAGTATTTTGTATTTTGCGTGCATTTTTCCTAAATAAACAAACTGCAAAAAAAAGATAATTTGAGAGCAAATCAAAATAAAATCTTTTTTGAGATGCAATTAAGAAATTACGGCACAAAAATAAACATTTCAAGCAGGAATCTGAAACTAAAGTATCGATCTTGCCATGCTAGTACCAAACCAATACTGATACCAAATTGATATTGATATTATGTGCACTTTGGATCGATTCGCACACCTCCACTAAGGGAAACTGGGCTCACAGAGTCAAACATGGGAGCTTGCTGCACTCTAGCTCTTTTGACTGGAACCAGATGTGTTGATAATTTTGACTATTTTGAGCTTTTTCAGCAACAAACGCTCAGGTTGGGGTTCATGTGAATAACAAGATGGATGCATGAAAAAGCAGCTGAAGCCCGATGTTAAGTACAGTAGAGGATCTGTAATACCAGAGGCCTGTTTCTCTTCCTAACGCCTCTGGGAACTTATTAGAGGACATAGCATCATACATTCTTTTAAATACAAAGACAGTAGCCTTAACTTGGAGTCTACAAGTAAAGGGAAAATGGGCTACTGTTGGGCCTTGATCTAAAATGAGCCAAGATAGAAATGATTCACTATGGGGGGGTTAATGATCATTCCAAAAGAAAACTTGTAGAGCGAGACAGAGAGAAAAGAGCATTAAAGATGACTCATGTCCAACTAAACACTAAAGAGAAGGCATCTTTACCCGGAGTGCCAATAAATATGTAAGATGTTATAATTCCTAAGTAGCTCAAGAATATTTCCAAATAATTTTTTCCCCAACATTGTGAGCAGATGATTACATTAGAACTCTTAATCTGAATTAAAGTAAGGCTAAAAGCTTTTTGTTTATATATTCGTCTTGCCCTTCCAATTTGCATGTTCCCTGATACTGTGTTGGATGCCACCAGTCATTTTTATCACAGGTATTTCAAATGAATTCAGCAAACTTACACTTTCACAGATTCACGAGCTGGATTGGCTTTCACAACAAAACGGTAAGAAAATTATAAACTAGGGCTATTCGTATCAACGAATCAGTTTTAAACAAAGGAAATAAGAGTCGGAAATGCTATAAGTAATGAAAACATGCCGTCAGATGTCATGCTAAAACTGTCTGCGTACGCGCTAGCGTGTGTTTTTATTGGGATCCGCTTAACATATGCTGTCTGTGGAGATTAGAGTCCTGTGGGTAAGAACTAATTATCTGCAGATGATTCAGACAAAGCCATATTGTTTTTATTTGAAGCAAACGGTTCACACAAGGTTGTGGTTTCAGCTTGTGGCACCACCCGACTAGGCTGCCCAGGTGAAAACAAAGTATATTTTAGTATACTAAATTTTAACATACTTCAGTATACTTTTATCGATGTACTTAAACTGTACTATTTTGGAACAACTAATTTAGTGCTTAGTATACTTTAGTAGTATTTAAATAGTATTAAATTACAGCTAATAGTATATTTTAGTATATTATAAGTACTTTTTTGAAACAACTTCAAGTGTACTTAAAGTATACTTTTTAACTATCATATTTCAGAGCTTTATTATTATATTTTGATATAATTATATTTTGAGTGTAATAATTCTGTCTCAGAATAATATTAAAATAAATATTTAATAAACTTCAAATATATTTAAATATACTATTAATATATTAGTAATGTACTTAAATTACACTTATTTATTTTTGATTTCCTGCTATTGATAATAAACTACAATTTTAATTACTCGTGAAAGTCTTTATTCCTACGTACCTATTTTGTACATGACATACATAACTACACTGCAGTACTTACATTGTTTTAGGCTACAATTACATGGAAAGATTAATTACACAAGATGTTCAAGGTAATTCAAATATTTTGTTTTATTACCAACATTTTAAAATTGTCCAATTTTACTCAACTTTATGAACTTTACATAAATAATCAGTTTACACATCAAAAGTGAACACAATGAAGATGAAAATTTAAATGTGACAATAAAACATGAAAGTGAGGATCAACGAAGAACATTCCCGTTCACTGCACCTTACAGAAACCTGCAAAAAAGAACAATAGAACAATTAAACAGAGAAAGCATTTGTATTTAAATAATACAGAAAAATGGCAAATAAAAAAATAATACAATTTTAAGACGTTGTGAACTCGCCATGTATGTGACATCATAAGAACTGATGATGATTGGGACCGGATGCCTGGGGTGGAAAAACATTTCTGGGTGTTTTCTTTGCCTGTTTATGTTAGAAGTAGAAAGAAATAGTCAGCAATGTCATAGAATCCATTGATGTTGGCATTAACTATGAAGCTGTTTTAAGTGTGGACTTAAGGAGACAAACTACCTTAAAATCTTTCCATCCATGATCTGAACACACTGATCCTTGCAGGGTGGTGAGGGGGGCTGGTGGTGCCCAGCTCCAGCAGCCATCAGATCAGAGGCAGGGTTCATCCTGGACAGGTCACCAGTCCATCACAGGGCCCTGAAAGTCAACAACAAATAAAAAAATGAAAGATAAATGTTAGATTAACAAGAAGAGAAAAATTCTTTCCAGTTACCTTTAAATCAAATCATGTTCATTAAGCACTTAGTGTTGGCAACACAGCAGTTTTTGTTGTTGAAAATGTAGCTAGCTTCTCATTGAAAAAACAAACTTACATCATGAAGACGATGTGGAGGTTCATCCTTAGACCTGGTTGGTGATCTGGTGGAGTCAGAGCTTCTTCTGAGACAGAAAGTCTTTAGGTTTCCTAACACCCACTTTCTCCGGCTTCCTCTTTCATCTTCATTTGCTTAGTTAGACTGCAAACATATGTTGAAGATAAAATCATTGATGAACGAGTTAGAACAACCACCACAATTTGTCTTATGGAGCTTAATTAAAACCACGTTAGTTTATGAATTAAAGTGTAAGTCGCAACAAACCTCCATGCAGTTATAACATGAAGCTGAATGATTCCTATTGTAATAATCATACAAGTCACAATAAAATTGATAATTATTTAAGAAACCAACGTAAGTTATATATCTTTACTGCACTGTTTATAATTAAATGAAGATAATTAATAAGCAAACTTACCACCAGCTAGCAACACTTAGCAGCCTTCGTCCCTCCGGGCTCCTTTTGTGACACACATTTCATTTCCATCGGTTGTTGTCCCGTTGTGTTGTCGTCTAACTCGGATTAGGACGTCACCAGCTTGAATTTGCCAAAATTAGAAACTATTGTCAAGGCCCTCTCTACTTTTAAGACATTATTATGCGAGTATAAATGGCGAATTTGAACAGCATCTGTTATCTTCCCTGCTTCAAGTTTTTTCTTCTCTTTGTGGCGGTTTTTTAAATAAATGAAAGTGTGAAATACCGCCACCATCTGGTCTGGAGTATGAACTGGAACTAATGCCGTTGATTATAAGGTTTTGACATCACACATCTGAAAATTGATTGGATACTTTCTTAAAAAAATTACATCATGATTATCATTTTTTTATTGTATGCAATTTTAATAAATAGTAAAAGATTATTAAGGCACTTAAAAATTCATACATATTCATTCATATTTTGTTCACTTAAAGTATACTTTTAAGTGTATTTTTTTACAATTATGTTTAAGTGTGTTTAAAGTACTAATTTCGAAATTGGTACAAGTGTATTTTTAGTATACTTCAGATATACCTATAGGTAGTACACTTAATATTTAGTATATTTAAAGTGTACTTTCACAAATGTAAGTATGTTTGAAGTATAAAGTACCCTATACCTTTTTTTCACCTGGGTGCGTTTTATAGAAGAATCAGAAAAGATCTTCATTTCAAGCACAATACTGTTTTTTTTGTTTGTTTGTTTATTTTATTATTACTTCTTTGAGCGGTGTTATATAAGAAACAAGTTTTGATTTTATAACACGAGGAGATAACTTGCAATCATTGCCATAATTTTCTTAGATAGCAAGCAAATTGCAGCGCAATCTCCGGTGTGCTGTTTTCCCTTTCTCCTCATACGGCCTCGGAAAACCAAGATCTGGATATGAATACGTGTTCGTTCGAGACGGTGAACATCTGGAACTGTGCCACAGTGAAACCCGCCTCTTGTTTTTGTGGCATTTCGAAAATAGAAATAATTTCGAGCTGACCTAAAGCTGGTGAAGCTTATCTGATGTAACCTGAGACAGGGAGAAAATAAAAGTTTTTATCCACTTCTGGCTTCTACAGTCACGAAAAAGAAGAATATTTCATAATGCCGAAACACTGCTATTTAAGTGTATTATTATTATTATTTTTTTAAAGTTAGCACAATCAAACTTAAAATTGGTTTATTTTCGACTTTCAACTTAAAACGGATTACCACATAATACCGATGCTTTTCACATGCATAAATTACGTTTATGGGGGCCTGCGGGTAGGTATATTTGTTTTACGTTTATGCTAAGCTCTATTTTCGCAGACATATCTTACACTGATTACTATTTTTATCTCTTGTATCCTCTGTAGATTAAAGTTCCCACTCTAGCACCAATAACCTCCATCTTTGTTTGTCTTTCCAGTGAAACATTCTCCAAATCCTGATTCAAATGGCATCAACCAAGGACGTACTGACTCAGGATTTTACTTTTTTTTATCATTTAATTTCCAAAAGGTACCAATTGAGACTGATTAATATGCCAATAACCTTTGTGTTTTCTTTATGTAACCCGTGATGTTTTTGTTGTGGCGGGATGAAAACAGCTCCCTTTCCTGCTGCATGTGAATTTGACCGGCTGGCCCGAGTGTGTTCTTGTTTTTATTTAACTGATCAGATGGCAGGCCTTCTGTCAGGGGCTGTTTGGATGTGGACGCCGTTCGGCATGTTTTCATGCGTGGGGATTAACTGCTCCGATCAGTCAGAACCTCCAGGTGACTTTTCTGACCCCTGATTTCACAGCACTAACTCTCTGAGGGGGTCACATGTTCTCCCAGTATTTTTGGGCAGTTGCACAGGGAGGTATTAGAAAGGGACAGGGCACCTGAAAAATAGAAAACAAAATATATTGTATTTAGAAGTTGTGATAAGTACTGGGAGACTAGATTACCTACTTTCTGTTGAAAATAAAAAAAACACCAAGAATCACCAGTGACTGGACATTCACAGATACATAGACAAATAATAAGACGTAGAAGATTTTGAAAATGAATCCCATTTTATGGAGTCCACTAATATTTTCAGAGTGTGGAGAAGAAAACAAACTTTTCAATTTTAGGATTTCTCACTTTGAGAATCAAATAATTTCAATTTCTTTAGGATTTTGCCATGTTAAACGGCGACAAAGCAAAAATTAAAATGAAGAAAAAAAAGTGTAACCCAGGAGTTTATGAGCAAAGTCATGAACTTAAAATAGACCAAATCATGACTCCTCATCCACTGTCAGTGAATCTTTTTGACAATTCTGTGCACATTGGAAATATTAAACTACAGACAAAAATATAGGGTATTATTTTATAAAAAGTTTATGTCATTCACTAGGAGAAAAAGTTATAATTATTCTAATACTTTTACATTTCAGAATCCATTCCTTTGAATTTCAAAATATCCCCTTCGCCATAAGAGATCTGCAATACGCCAGGTCCAGTTTTATATTTCGGTGCGAAACCGAAGTGTCGGATCTTTCATCTTGCTCTTGTAGTCCTCGTTGAACGCTTCATTCTGGGCGACAGTGAAGTGGTTCTTCCAGTCACCAACTTTTCCTGGAAAAGCCACAGACACATCATTCATGTCTTCCTTCCAATTGCTAGCTGTCACTTTTTTTATTTCATCAAATTGAGTTTACCTTTCCTCATGAAGGGAGAAATTGAGAAATCAAAGAATGGGCGTTTGGAACAGTTGGTCATCTCATTGTTCTTCATATTATCAAAGTGCACCAGTTCAACGATGGTCTTTTTGTCTTCAGCTGACGGGGATAACCCGAGGAAGGAGCAAAGTTTGTCTATTTCCCTCTCAGTGTCCTGGAAACACAAGGTCAAATGTCGACTTTGCGGTAAAAACAGTCAGAGAAGCAGCCAGAACGTAAAGGTTCAACCAAATAAATTACCTCAGCTATATCTTCATAGAACATATAATGAAGTTTGGGATAGGTCTTCGTCTTATTCCACCAGTTTCCCACATGGTCATACCACGACCCATACAACACTGAGGCCACAGGACAACACAGAAAAGTAAGAAGCCTGTACAAAAAAGAAAAAAGCACCAAACACAAACTTTTTATGACAATCTGTACTCACTCTGCCCATCCAGGAACCTCTGGAAGTAGCTGCTCCATTCTCCAGGCTCCGGTTGCACCATGTTCATGCGATCAAAGTGGTAAAAAGACACCATGTTGTCCTTCGCGTTGCGTGCCACATACACCATCTACCAAAGGAAGAATGAACAAAAATGAACAACAACCATTACGGTTGCATGAATGACTGAACATCTTCAAACTACTGTAAATGTTTGTTTTGTAGTACTTGGTAGCAAAACTCTTTCTTTACATCAGAGTTGCAAGAAAATTGTAATTAGAATTTTATTGGAAAGAAACAACATGCACTTTTAAAACAATCAAGTCAGAAGTGTGGTCAAGAAACAAACCACATGTCGCCACCCACAGCCCTTTTCTTGTTTTGGACCTTTTTTTGGAGCCTGTTACATATAATCTTGTGACTTTAATTTGAAAGCGTATTCAAACCAAGCTCTTGCAACTTTACCCGACAGTTCAGATCCCAAAACGACTGAGGCACCAACTGAACCGGGAGGTGAGTCTTAATGAGCCGAGGGGAGGTGGGCAGCAGGTCTGCCAGCTCTGTTCCTGCGGACGGACAGACAGAGGCATCGAACGATTAGGGTGATTTTTATGAATAGTAAACAGAATAGTGAAGTTTGACCGTCAACCTGAAGCCACAGAAGAGACCGCTATCTCCAAAAAAGGAACTCGTTCAAAGACGGGGATGGACGACTGACGCTCTGGAGATACTCGTCCAAAATACAACAGGTCAAGGATGTAGGAGACCCACGTAGTTCCTAGGCAGTCAGCAAGAGGGAGGAACATGAAACTATTAGTTTCCTCGAAGCGCTACAAACTGTAAAACCTGATTGTACAGGTTTTACAGTTTGACTGTTTACAGTACAGCTGTTCGACTGACCTGCTTTCGGGTATGTCGCAATGAGTATGTCGTCTGGTCTGGCCTGAAAGTTTTTAACCTTCTCCCAGTTGTCGGTGACGCAGTGAGTCATCGCGACTCCGTGGAAATCGTACAGTTGTGGTCGAGAGCTCTGCATCTAGGAAATTAAAAATCAGCTCTTGACGCACAAGTCTGTCTACACAAATTCAAGATGTTTGAGAGACATCCTGCATTTCCTCGATCAAGCAATTTCAGACTTAAAATCACTTCAGCGACAAAGACTTCCTGTAGCACCGCTGGAAAACAAGTGTTTTACCTTTCTCGTTGAGTTCCCCAACTGGTTTGTGCTTCTTCTGTCTCTGCCAGCTACCTTTGTCAGTGTTCATAGTTAATATTTAACATCCCATACTTTGGTCTTACAGGCACATTTTTGCCTCTGTTTATTGATAACGGTTATTAGAGCGGTGGTTTCAGAACTCGAGGTAATCTCAATGTACAACCCACACATGCTGGACATATAGATATGTAAGAAAACATCACAGGTACTTTCAGTGGTTGTGGTGTTTTCAAACATGTAAATGAGTCAAAGAAAAACATTTATTATGTAACATATTATAAAACAGGTATTTTCCATACTGTGTAAGCCAAAGGTATGGACAAGATGTCGTTTGTTTTCCCTGAAGTTCTAACTGCTCTGTTGATAAGTAACCATCGTTCCATAAATCTTTCATCCACATTTTTGCACTCTGTGACACTCTGGTGATGGAAATGTCTCACCACACTTGAATGTTTTGCTTGACATTACAAACTCTGGAATGTACTTTTGCGTCCGTACTAGAAGATTTATCCACGAAAGCAGTCAAAACGTCCCGAGATCATAATGGGAGATTCCAGTCTCCCAAATGGGCTTATTAGTGTGCAACATTATGACCACAGGAGTAATGGTGTGTTTACCCCCCTTTGCTGCCAAAACAACCTTTATTCTGGCTAGCAATGGTTTCCATTAGATCCCCCAAATATATATTGTGGTCTCTGGCAGCAAGGTGTTAGCATCAGGTCCTTGAAATCGAGAGTTGGGATCAGATTTTGTTGCGTTGAACATCTGATATATACCTAACTGGATGAAGATTTGGTAAATTTGGAGATTAAGACAGCACTTTATCCAGCTCCTTGGAATATTATTGATTCATATTTGGTTTGTGACTGGGAGCCACAGTCAAAGGATTTACATGGTATAAAATTATATAATTTTTACGTTACCAGGACACGTTACCAGTGTCCTGCCTTTGGTTTGTGAACAAACCAGCCTTTGGTTTGTGAATCAAACTCTTTGACAGCGGAAACTGTCTGAATTATTCTTATGACTCCTGCCTTCCCAGTTCATTGTTTCATCACCGTGTCCGAAAGTCAAAGTAGCCCTTCTTCACTACCAGAAAAATCTTAAGATTTAAAAGCAAAATTTGGACGGGACAACAGCCAAATAAATACCTTTTACAAATCTGAAAGTTTTTATGAGCAAGCTTTCGCTTTATTTAATATAAACTCTAAACAAAATATTTATTTCCTGAGCTTCATTATAAAAAGTTGATCCATTTACTAGTAGAAAAGTTTCAATTATGAGGGGAAAATGGTCCACACTTTTAGATTTGAGATTCAGTTACTCTAAATTTCAAAAACATCACCTTTGTTATAAATCATCTGAGATCTACAATACGCCAGGTCCAGATTTATATTTCGGTGCGAAACCGAAGTGTCGGATCTTTCATCTTGCTCTTGTAGTCCTCGTTGAACACTTCATTCTGGGCGACAGTGAAGTGGTTCTTCCAGTCACCAACTTTTCCTTGAAAAGCCACAGACACATCATTCATGTCTTCCTTCCAATTGCTAGCTGTCACTTTCATTTTTTGCATCATAATTTACCTTTTCTCAAGAAGGGAGAAATTTTGAAATCCAAGAAGTTGAGTTTGGAACAGTTGGCCATGTCGTCGTTCTTCATATTATCAAAGTGCACAAGTTCAACGATGGTCTTTTTATCTTCTGCTGATGGGGATAACCTGAGGAAGGAGCAAAGTTTGTCTATTTCCCTCTCAGTGTCCTGGAAACACAAGGTCAAATGTCAAATTCGCGGTAAAAACAGTCAGAGAAGCAGCCAGAACGTAAAGGTTCAACCAAATAAATTACCTCAGCTATATCTTCATAGAACATATAATGAAGTTTGGGATAGGTCTTCGTCTTATTCCACCAGTTTCCCACATGGTCATACCACGACCCATACAACACTGAGGCCACAGGACAACACAGAAAAGTAAGAAGCCTGTACCAAAAAGAAAAAAGCACCAAACACAAACATTTTATGACAATCTGTACTCACTCTGCCCATCCAGGAACCTCTGGAAGTAGCTGCTCCATTCTCCAGGCTCCGGTTGCACCATGTTCATGTGATCAAAGTGGTAAAAAGACACCATGTTGTCCTTCGCGTTGCGTGCCACATACACCATCTACCAAAGGAAGAATGAACAAAAATGAACAACCTTAGCATATTTATTTTGTATTTGATTCACTTGCACTACATAAACATAAACTTGATATTTTTTCATGTCTAAAATCTAACAAGGAGTTAAATAAACTTTAAATGCTCCAGTTTTAAGTATCAAGAAACCTCAAGATCATGACAGTCTGTAGTAAATCTCACCTGCACCTTTCCTCTGTTTTTGAAAAGGGATCATTCCTAAAACAGTTCTGACTCACAGAGGCCCTCTAGTGGTCAAGTTAAAACTGCACCTGTTTTAACTGACTATTTTTAGAGTGAAGTGACTTTTTAAGGTCAAGCAACTTATTTTTGTTAGAAAACCATCAATATCAGCTCTTTTCAAAATAACAACTTTAACGATTCATTACTATATTACATTTTACTCTTGTGAAAATAATAAATCAATTATGTGTAGAAAAGTCAGACTTTCAGCTGCTTCCATTCACTGTTCTTTTTTTTTAGCAACCAGTGTGTGCCTTGAGATTTGGCTTTCCACAGACAGACAGAGGCATCGAACCACTAGGGTGATTTCAAGTGAACAAGTATTCAACAGAAATGTAAAGTTTGGGCATTAACCTGGAACTACAGTAGAGATCGCTATCTCCAAAAAAGGAACTCTTTCAAAGATAGGGATGAACGACTGACGCTCTGGAGATAGCTATCCAAAATACAGCAGGTCAAGGATGTAGGAGACCCACGTAGTTCCTCTACAGAGCAGGAGAGCGGGTAACACTTTATTTGAAGGGGTGTGCATAAGACTGACATAACACCTGTCATGAACATAAAGCAGTCTTTATGAATGTTTATGACAGGTGTTATGTCAGTCTTATGCACAACCCTTCAAATAAAGTGTTACCGGAGAGGGTAACAGTTCCTGGCATTTGTGCTCTACAAACTGTAAGACCTGTTTGTACATGTTGTTAGACTGACCTGCTTTCGGGTATGTCGCAATGAGTATGTCGTCTGGTCTGGCCTGAAAGTTTTTAACCTTCTCCCTGTTGTCGGTGACGCAGTGAGTCATCGCGACTCCGTGGAAATCGTACAGTTGTGGTCGAGAGCTCATCTGCAAAATGATAAATCAGGCCTTGACACAGGAAGACTCGCAAGACACATTCAAGACGTTTAAGCCAAAACCAGCATTTCTTGATTGAATGTTGGTTTTTAACAGTCAAATTAATTAAAACATAAATCACTTCATTTAGCACTGCTGGGAAATAAATGGTTTACTTTTCTTGTGGCGTTCCCCAGCTGGTTTGTGCTCCTTCTGTCTCTGTCAGCAACTATTGGTCAGTTTTTATAGTTAATATTTAACACTCCACACTTTACTCTTGCAATGTGACAAAGATCAAAAGAGCAGAAGATTGACAATCATCTTATGCAGTTCAAAGTTATTCTCCGAGTTGCAGTTATATAAACGTCACAGCTTTTTTGCTTGATATTAAATATTCTGGGATTTATTTTCGTTGTCTATGCTTGCTGCTTTTATCACCAAAGCGGTCACAGTGCCCTACGATCATAATGTGACGCTCCAGTCGCCCTGATATGCTAATTAGTGTGTGACAGAGGACAACAGGTGCTGTTTAAATGCAGAATGTCACAATTAGGGGTAACATTTCCTGCCTGATGGTGTGCTGATCATCTTTTATTGTCAAAACGGACTGATGAGACATGGTCTCCTTCAGACCCCTGAAGGTATGCAGTGGTATCTATGTATATATGATGTTTTATATATCAGTGAGCTTGGTTTCTTTACACACTGATCTTGGTAGAAATTAGAGATGGGTTGAGCGCAAGGCAGCAAAGGTGGTGCAGTACCTCTCTGAAAATGTTTTTTTTAGTCACCGTGCTAAACGATGCCTCCAAACAAATATTGATATCTCAGAAACCATATAAGCAGTGGTGGAGAAAGTACTCAAAAAATGTACTTAAGTAAAAGTACAAATACACAGACAAAAATTTACTTAAGTAAAAGTCAAAGTACCACATTAACATTTTACTTAAGTAAAAGTAAAAAAGTACTGGTTTTTAAAAATACTTAAGTATTAAAAGTAAAAGTACTTGCTGAATGCATTACCTAATCACTAATATCATTAAGTGTACCGATCATATGATCATATGCCACAGATAAAACATGTTTTTATTGTGTTTACTCTGTAACATAGTTTAGACTTAGATATGTGATTCTATGCATCATAATTTCAGGGATGGAAACATCTCGTCTCCTGTCCTAACATAACATGAACTTCACTTTTTTTGCCACACATTTATTTTGAAAGAAATCCAACTGGCAGAGGAGGACATGGAACCAAGGAGCCACATAGCAGAGTTGTAGTCTAGACCACCGAACCCAAAACCAAATCAAAACCAGCACCCCGTGCTACATGACAATAAAATTAAGTGCACCTATCAAAATTGCTTCTCAAATTGATCTGAAAGATTTACTTTCCCATAAAAACACCTAGATATTAAATACTTAGAGCTGAAATAAATTTAACCAGTGACAATTCAAACTCTTCTTCATTCTGTTTTGCTTTCATCTCTGTGCCACAATCCACAGAGGTCTCCTGCCATCCCTAAAAAAATAACGCCCTGGGCGGTTGCCCATATTGCCAATGTCAGAAATAATAATTGTCTGCACCATTAAACATAGCAATTAACAACGCTCAACTATGAACACTGTCCAAGGCCCAATAAGCAAGAAGTAACCAAGCAGGAGGAGCACCGTGACTGTTCTCATCCTCCCTCCTGCTGCAACGTCTGCCACCATGACAGGTGACGAAAACAAAGAGCAATGAGCATGCTCTGTGTTCTTACGTTCTTGTTTTATTTATTCACCAATTAAATATAAAGATATTTTAATGAAATAAAATAGCTACTGCAGTGTACGCAGAGCATTACAAGAACAAAGAACGGCTCTCAGTGAGGCTTCAGCACTATAGGACTTAGTCAAGATCCGTCCAGAAGAATCGGATCGTCCATGAATGTCATATTACAATATTGCACTTTGGTCACAGCGTTGTCCCATATATGCGACATGTCAGTCATCGCAGATGCAACATGTGTCTCAGTCAATACAGCTAGCTTTGCTAGCATCACGTCCACAGAGCTTACCTTTCTTTAAGCTTTCCTTCAAGGTGACGTTAAAAATTGAACGAAGTCCCACCGTCTGTGAAAGCGAAGCGCTGCTGATTTTACACGTCGCCATATCTTATGATTTATGCAGCGCTATTATATTACTGACACTCAGAGGAAACCACTGCGCATGTCTGGAGCTCCGCGTGCGAGTAAAGGGGGAGCCGATGGGTGACAACAGACACTAAGTCAGGTTATTGCTTGGATTTTACGGCGCCACCTTAAGTCCCTGAACTTCACATTTTAACGGAAAAAAAAACACAATGCGACTTGGATGTAACGAGTAACGAGACAGTTTTGTAGAAATGTAGTGAAGTAGAAAGTACAGATACTTACTGTAAAATGTAGTGGAGTAAAAGTAGAAAGTATCCATTATTAAATCTACTTAAGTAAAGTACAGATACACGAAAATTGTACTTAAGTACAGTAACGAAGTACTGGTACTTCGTTACTTCCCACCACTGCATATAAGGTATGGATTTCATTCACCCACTGTTTTTATCAGAAGGAATAGGGAAACCTTTCTGTCCTTTTCACATTTTAGGGTTTACACAAGTTTTTTTTTCTTTACATTTCATGGAATATATTACTGTAACCCAGCATGCTAGTGGTAGCATATTTCCTATCATTAGCATTTTAGCTAGTTTTAGCTTTTTTTTTTTACTTTTACCTGGGTTTTTCACACTGCATGGACTATTGCAGTGTCACAATTGCAGCCTACTGCTGCAAGTCTGCAGCAGTAGGCTTCAAAAGCTTTTGCCATTTTCACCAAAAGCATTCAGCATTCACACTTGAATTTTCTAGTTATTTCTTAACTTTTTTTTTTTTTTTTTACAAATGTGATGAGTTTGCTGTGCTCCCAATACATTTGTTTGTATGAGAATTAAAAGTCATTTCTCACAAACACTATAACAGTTGTCATTATTTTTGGCACTTTTTTCTTCCCTGCACTTTGACTTTTAGTTAAAAGTTTAATTCCCCGTAAGCCGTCCCAGCTTCCTGCCGGTATAATTTTCCAACAGGTTAAATAACATCCACAATGACAAGGTTAATAAGAGGGAGAATCGTAGTGCTTTGAAGCATTTTTTTTACTTCACGTTGCATAACGATGACGCTCCTGAAACAGCTCTCTCTCGTTTGTTTCGTTACCTTCTGACTGTAATTTCTCCCCTTGTTTTCTGAGAAAAAAAGAAAGAAACAGATTGAAACTCCTGTTGGTGAGCACTTCATAACCACGCTTGTTCTCACAGCTGTACCTTCTACATATGTATAACATAAGTGTGAACAGGGAAGTGTTTCATTTACAGATTTTGGCTTGTCAAAAAGTTGCTTTTAAGTAACAAAGACAAAGATAATTCAGACTGGATTTTAAAAAAAATGTTTGCATAATCTGTGGCAAAAATCAGTCATATCTTGATTAATAATGAAAGAGGTAAATATTTCTATGCCACGACAGTTTTAATAAACAAAGCAAACAACAATGATTATGGTTGCTGCTTCTCATGCTTTCTGTATCTTACTGTAAAGTTAGATCCCCTGGAACCAAAGAACAGTCCAAACCTGTTTTCTGGAATTAATGTTAACGGATGACCGGTAATATGGAATACCTTTACCGGGTTTTAATTTTCCTCCAGGAAGTCAAAAATGTCTTGGGGAATTTCCATCTTATTAAAAATGAATCTACATATTAATTTCCTGAATTGCATAAGCATGTTGAGGGCCTAACAAACACTTGTTTTCTTTCCCAGAAAACAAACTTCTTCCTGGTTGTTTGAAAATTACAAATGCAGTAGCTGCTATATAAGAGTTTTTACTAAAAGAATGACAATTTGAACTCTAATAACAGTATTTAAACCCGGTGACCCTTAACATGATCATGATAAATCTTTGCCCATCATAAATCACTGACATGCAGAGTCATTGTGAGTCGGTTGTTTTAGAGCCATATTTTTTATCGAGCTGTAATGATTTAGATGTTTTTGAATCTGAAAGAGAAAAATCATCAGTTCATAATTTAGTTATTGTAGGCAGACTTTATGGAATGCCCTAAATTTGCCAACAAGACAATGGTGGTTATATGGAAAGCTGTCTAAAGCGTCTAATTTTAAAACCTAATATCTTTTGAACAGGGGAATTGGTTAGTTATTAGTCTGCTTCATTAGCAGCTTCTCAACAGAGATTTGCTGTAAAGAAAAGTTCAAAAACTATGTAAAAACTGAAACTCAGGGATCAGGGTTGTGTGTGTATCAGACTTATTTGATACACACACAAAACTGTAATACATTTACAGTAATACTAATAAAATTACAGTAAAACTAATAAATTTACAGTAAACTGTAAAAAACAATTACAGTAAATTTACTGAAACGTTTTCTTTAAATATTACAGTAATAGCTGGCCACCCTTCTGCAGGTAAGTTACTGTAAACTCTACAGTGACTTTTTTAAGAGTGTATTCAAAGCTCATCTGCCCGTCTACTTACCTGGTACTGTATCAACGCAGTTTTAAAAAAATCTTCACCGGCTCCCAATTCAACAAAAAATATTCCTCGCCAGAGTCACCACCTGGAAAGCCCTCAACAACCTCACCCCCTCACTGACTTCCTTCACTGTCACTCTCACCACCTTCGTTCCTCTGACCCCCATCAGAACCAAACACCGTACCCTGCGGGATCAAACTTTCTCTGCCCAACACCTCTGGAGCTCTCTTCCCTAAGAAACATCAAGAACTCGGACTCTACACTGGAATGTTAACTTTGGCCTATATGCCTCTTCTAAATTCTCAGCCACTTGTTTTATGTCGTTTGTATTTCCTTGTAAAGCTTCCTTGAGTGTCCAAAAAAAAATTTGCTGTATAAGTTTGATGTATTATTATCATCAATTGCTTCTTTTACCTGGAGTACAAAGTCGTCCATCTGCCTGACAAAGGAAAGAAAACGGTCTGTAATTTACATTGCATAATGTGTGTGAGGGGGGAACTGTGTATTTGATATAGATGCAAGAATAAGGTTTAGTCTTAAGGGTTTAAGAACTAGTAAGCTGAACCTTCGGTGCATTGGAGCCTCTTTACAGCTCCAGATCCACAGGGCAGACGCCCGTTTTATATAAATCTAATGGCATGTGTGACACTCATGCTGTCGTCGGCGTCTCCAGACAATATGGAGCACAATGCAATCCACCACAAATATTGCTCATTAAGTTTCCCAGGCACTCCCCCCGCATGCCCCTGCGGGTCCCATAGCCTGACACATGTGCTCTGCCTGCACAGCTGCTCGGGATAGACTCGTTAGCAATGCGTTGTGATGGCTGAAGCGTCCTGCCGTTTGGTGGTTTTCAGTGCAACCTTTTAGAGTGATTGGTTGATTTCAGCAGCTGCCTCATTTCTGCAAATGTGCTGAAGTGTTCAGACGCAGGATGGTCCTCGATTGCCGACTCCTACTTGTGGTTTGGAGCCGTAGGAATGGGAAAGGCACAATGTTTCTTTTCCCTGTGACTTTGAGATAAACACTACTTGTTGTTTCATCTTCTCTTTGTTATATCTACTTACGCCCCATTTTTCTGGCCGTCTTTGAAAATGTTTAAAATCCAGTGAAAAGTCACAAATGTAGTAGATAGGATTTCATTGATTTTTTTTCTTTTTTTGCTTCTGTTTTAGTCTTTTTTGAGCTTTATATCATGTTGCAATGTTATTCCCTCATCAAAAACAAACCTGGAGTGTTGATTTGATTCTTTCATGTATGTTTGAGGAATCCTTTAATCTCCCGTGGAAACCATTCAGTTGTGCAAAACGCCAGGGTGCACCTAGCCCCGCCTTTAAGAACCCCTCCCCGAGTAAACACCTCCATTCAGCTCCTTTAGACTAGCCAGCAGCAATTAGCAACCACCTGCCAATGTGCATCTGCTGAGCTCATTATACGATGCAATGCTAGTAAAAAATGTTGCTGAAGCGTTAATGGAGGAATGATTTTGTGATGATTTCCTGAAGGCTGAGTCTCTAAAAGAACAGAACATGTTAAAGAGATAGAGGTCCAATGTCAAGGTGTTAAATTATGAGGTCAAATTTAATTTAAGTCCAATTAAATCTATGTAGCATTTTTATACCAATTGAAGGCAACGTGATTATTTGATTTTGCTATAAATTGGCACTATGTGCCTGGAAAGTACATAACACTGCCCTGGTAAAAGCTAAATTATATGCATTTTTTTCTAATTGCATAACAGACATGCCTGGACAAATCAACAGATGATCAGAAACAGTTTAAAATTGTTGGGGTTTTTTGTCAAATAGAAAATAGTGTGCAAACACATTGAAATGACTCATCTCTGCTAAAGATATCAGTGTGCTGCCCATGTTTCTCTTCTCTTCCATCACAAAGTCTCTCGTTTTATCTAGAACTGGTTGGAGTACATAAAATCACCCAGATGTAAAAAAAAAAAAAAGATTTTTATTTGGAAAGTTCAATGTTTAGACTGCAGCTGGGCTAAACCCTACACACTAAACAGTAATTTGAATGATTTTTTAAAAAGGCTTCATCTTCTATACAGACTTAACCTTTAGGGTCATAACAAATGTTTTGCGAGGGTATTATATTAAATCTCTTATTTTGAAAAGGTTAATCAGATACAGGATCCTGTTTGTTCATCGGCATCACTGGTAAAATGTACTTGACGGTGATGGAAATACAAAAAAGCGTCTCAAAAATGACAAACATTGTCAAAGGTTCCTTTTCCAGCACAGTGATCATAGTTTGCAGCTACGAGAAGGGTAAACCCTCCAAAGGTCAATACTAAAGTATTTATCAAGTGGGATTGCTTTGTATGGTCTCGGTAAGATGGTGAGTCCTAATTTCTGAGCTCTTCAAAACTTAATTAAAAGATAGTTAAATATTGAACGGGGAGATTTCAGACCAGGATAAAGAACGGATTAAGATTGGATTGAAAGATTTTCAGGCTAACACTTAGGAAATATTTTATTTGATCTAACAAGAAACACAACAATCTCCCCACCGGAGCTTAACTTTAACGGACAACAGGGTTCGCAGTGTTTAATTTGTTTGGCTCTACTTGTTTGGGTGTTTATCACAACCCCTGCGTTAATGAACGGCTCCAGCATCGCTTTGTCGCAGAGACACATCAATGTTCCTCCCCTTATTAGCCCCATAACTCAGCTTTTCCCTGCGAGCTGACCTTACCTTTAAAAAGGCCCGCTGTGGAACATCCAACACGGTCGATGTGGCCCGAGGGCTGCTCGGGGAACACAAGACCGCTTTCAGCTCCGACGACATTGCTCAACACCGTGATCGAATTACGTTTACGTGATTGGAGACAGGTCGCACCTGAGGAGTCTACTGGAGGAGGATGTTCACCTTTGCATCCTTATAACCTCGGTTGGTCCTGTCAGGTTTGACGGGTTGGAATCGGAATGCAAAACTTTGATCACTTTCTCGTCAAGGACTGGATGATTATACTATATAATTTTTAAAAATCAAAGTATTGATGAAAAATACATGTTTTTTTTATAATGAAGTAAGCTACGTTCAAATTGGGGAGTAATTTATAGTAAGTTATTTAGGAATGTGGGATTGAAAATTGAAGAAAACATATAATATTTTACAAAGACAACAAAAAAAATCACACGGATTTACATTCAGACCCAGTCAATAAATTTGATTATTGAAAAGTCAATTTATTTCAGACACATTATCTCCTAATGGAACGGATTACGTAGATTAAATACACACAGATGTATATTTGAAAGCTTTACATTAAATGAAAACGTGACATTTAAAATTAGAATCTTACATCAGACAATAAAAAAATATATATTTGGGGCCTGCCCATAGCAATGCTTAGGGAGAGCAGTGATTGACTCCATGCATTGCATGGCAGGCACCTATTGTTTTTCACCCAATAGAATGTCTGTTTATTATTTATTTTTCTTCCGTCAATCTTAACGCGGCTCGTACCGCTGCATGCACCCCCACAAAAGTGGTATCAAAACGTTCAGCTTGATGCCGAGAAGGGAGCTATTACTTTTAGTGGGATTCTGAGTTCAAATGACAACATAAATTAAGAAAAACGAGAAAATTTGAGGCTGAGTGTCTCACAGAATCAGTAATATTTCTCTCTGAAACACACACACACAGCACTGTGGATTTCTGACTCCAATACTCTTTTTAACTCCCCCGCATGGGCACAAATATCGCCCTATTGGTCTCAAAGTCGGTCATGACATAGAGGCACATGCCTGCTCCTATAAAATGTTTTCAAAAATTTGCTAGGGCTTATGGTTTTTTGTCAGGGTCCTTGACACTGACGCTGGGTGTCTCCCAAGTATAGAAACTCCAGCATACTCTGACAGAGAGCCAGAGCCCAGGGGCAGATAATTAATTACCATAGCAACGGGTCCCAGTCAGAGGCAGTGAGTAGCCTCACAAACACCCGCAGAGAGAGGTCTTACAATGCATTGAGGGCAGAATACATATTTCCTGTGACTATTCATATTTTATTTAGATAAAATTATTATTTCTCTGAATTTTAGAGTATGAATTAAAATCCTTAGTGTGAAGGCTGAAAATTTTTGAGAAATAAACAATTACTGAATGTCTTTATTTTTTTTTATTTTGGACCGTGAGTGAGAACCGCATGTACGAAGCTTATAGTCAGTCTCGGACTAAATCCTATTGAGCATTGGGTTCTGCCATTTTGCTGCTGTAGTCAATCAGCTCATCCATAGAAATATGGCGATGGATCTGGCAAGAGCTTCAGTCATTGGACATTGTTGATGAACCAATGAAAGCTTATAACAGTGTGTGTTTCTTCTCCCTATTCTTTTCGGGTGTAAAGAGCAGTCCAGTTGTGCCAACTATAGCTAAAATGTTTGGTTCAAGCTGACGGGCACACTTTGGCAGGCCCAAAAAATTTCTGCAGGAAGTTTCTAGTTTTAACACAAAAATGTCAATGATTAACAGTTGTTCAAATGTTATAAGTTAAAAAAAACTTTTAATATGTCAAGGGAACCTCATCACAATGCATATTTATATTTACTGAATCTGACACAAAGTGGCACGTAATTGTGAAGTGGACGCAAAATTATGCACAGTTATCATTTAGAAAGAAAAAGCTAGAAAGTGTGGTGTGCATGCGTATTCAGGACACTTTAAGAACATTCCATTTTTTGTTTTTCATGTCATTCATTCAATGATAAATACCAGTAGTTCATGTTACAACTACACAACTACAAAAAAATCATGAATGAAAAGGCGCAAAAGGATGTATACATTTATAATATATGCCTTGTTAATAAATAAATGTCACTGATTTACATTTTTGACAATTTCTCTTAGCAAGACATGTGAGGCTCGCTCACACTGAATAGAAAGTCTCTCAACCTCAGTTTTTGAGCATTGACAGAGATTCTCAACTCGGTTTTTGTCCAATCTTTATCCCGTTTTTCCAAGTCTAACTCCAACCTCTTAACAGGATTTCTTGCCCTGTATTTAGCTACATTCATCTTCCACAGAAACTGAACAGTAATCTGTGAGATGCTCAAGGCTTGGCGCATTGTTTTAGACCCCGACTCTTCTCCACAGCTTTATCCCTGACTTGTCTAATGTGTTTTCATAATGCCGTTTGCTCAATATTTCCCAACGACCCCTTTGAGGCCTTCATCAAACAGCTCTACTTACCAATTTGGTGACTCGTGGTTACAATTTAAATAGGGTTGTTGAAATTAAGAGCGCTGAATACACTTTGGTCAAGTAGTGAAATATTGTTGGAGAAACTTTCAAATGAAGGTGTTTCAAGGCGCATGTATGTATTTATAATTGTTAGGCATGAGAAGGGATGCATCACCATTACTGTGCTTTGTAGCAGGCTGGTACGACATGTTCAGCATGTCTCCACATCCAGTCAGCAGGTGCAAAACAGACGCTTTGTGTTAACGCCTGACGACCGGTGCAGGATGTGTCACAGGACAACAACACCCTGGGCAGGTGGAAACGAGGTGAAAACAAGGAAGCTGACAGCCGCGATTTGCATCCAACGGCTTCTCAAAGGGCTGTAACAAGACCAAAGAAACCCAAGACGCCTTCTTAGTGTGACGATTCGTTAAATCTCAATGAAACGAGGGGATTGAAACGGAAAGCTGATAAAACCCAGAGCGTGGTCGAAACTTTTTAGAATCATTGGAGAGGTTTGTGGAAAGCCCAAGGAAGTTGAACAGTTTTCCTAATGAGGAAAGCAACTATACTGACTAAAATTTTCATTTGTGTATATTTAAAGGAGCAAAAATCGAGAAGTTTGTGACGTTTCGACTGGGCATCAAGAGCATAGACTCATTTGGGGAGTAGGACTCGTTTTAAATCAGCCTTACTTGTGAATCAACACTGTTCCCGTCATCTGGGCTGGAGGACCGGAGGAGTCAGTAGAAAGTGGGATGTGAGTCATGAGTTAAGCTACCCTGCACCGTCACTTTGTCAGAAATAAAAGCAACACCTACTGTCGACTGTGGGTCAGTGTGTTACTGCTGGTGCCACCAGGAAGCTCATGAACAGAGCAAAAGCCGGTGAAACCCGGTTCGACTCGTTGGTGTGAACTCTGGTGCCCCTACCTCTCCAGCACCCGGCAAAAACTCTTGGATCAAACAAAAATAGATCCTAAAACTTTCTCAAAATACTTTGAGACATTTTTGGCTGTTGGGTCAGAAAACAGCAGAGAACTTGCATATCAACAATATCTATTTAGAAGAACCACCATGAGTGGACTGTCTGACAGAACCCAAAAGGCTTGACCCAAGCCATGCAGTTTAAAAGACAGTCATCCCTGACTTGTAAACTTTTGAATTCAGGAAACGTTACAAAAAAATGTAAAATTATCGCTAAGTTTACTGGCATTTAGCAAACAGACATGATTTTGGTAATTCTAACTAACTTCTTTTTTTAAATCAGACCAAGAAAAGTTTCGTCTGATTTAACTTCAGACAGTGAGGAAAAAAAAGTGTTTGTGTCTTTTTATTCAGCAAACATCTATTTAAATATGTAGGGTCACTGTGAAAAGAAAATCCCCCCTCAGTGTGTGAAATGTAGTTTCTCCACACACAGCTTCTTGATTTTATTTTAATAAATACATATTGACAGTGTGGAAGCTGTGTTTTGTTCTCAAATCTAAGATTAAATTTCAGTGATTTTAGCATGAACCAGCTCACGGTTTGACGCTTGTGACCCCAAATTAACTGATTTTTTTTGTTGTTGTTCATGGTAGTAGCATAACAGCAGCAGTGGGCCTGAGTTTTTCACTATTTTCCCAACCCGTCTATTATTTTCTGGCCAGATTCCTGCAACCTGCCAAGACGAGGAAAAGCCTCATCTTGGCAGAGTCGTTTGTGAGAAAATCGTAAAATCCCAAACATGCTCTGCATGATTTGCACGTTCAATAAGCGAACGTTCCGAGTCCGCCGAGATGAGCCGTAAAGCATCACACATAAACATAAAGTCGGCTCGGGTGATGAAAGTCCCCCTTCACAGCCTCAATAAAGAGATTTTTGCAAAGCACAACTGAAGTCTGATGAATAATCCAGATGAATAAGTAAAACCTCAGTGCCGTTCTAAAGCAGCTTTGTTTAAAAGCAGCAGGTGGACGTGCCAGACTGAACCAGGTGATAGTCTGTGCCTAAATCATTCACTCGGTTGTTTTATGGCAGCTTTTTTTTAATTCAATGTAGCACACACAATGAGATTTTAGAGATTATAGTATGACAATTGTGGAGCTTTAAAAAAATGTGTGCAGTGAATCATCCTTGTGTACTGTCCACATCTTCCCTGTTGCTCTCTGCTATGTTACACCTTCTTCCTTATTGGCATAGCCTACCGGGAATGCTCAGAGTAAAGAGCATTCCCGTTTTTAAAAAGTAAAATACTTTATGCTTCCCAACACACTAAAAAGTGGTTTTACTCTGTACTTGGGCTGTAGTTCATGTTATGGACTTATTTATATTAGTCTCTCTTAATTCTTTAGGTTTTGTGATGACAACTTACTGCTTTGTGTTGAATTAACTTAAAAGTTAAAAAAAAAATTTTACTTAAAGGAACTTTTTACATAAGGAGGCCTTAGTCCTCAATGCAGCAGTTGTAGGTTCGATTCCCTGCCTGATGGCGTTTGCTGCATCTCTTCCCTCTCTCCTTCCAGTTTAACTACTCTTAAGGAAAGGCTGCCGGGGCCAAAAAAAAGATCTTTTAGTTTACTTCTTTATTTGAAGAAACTAAATGATTTGAGTAAGACTGAGTTAAATTTGTCGAGTTAAACCAACTCACTAAATTAATTTGAATAAACTTCATTGAATTACTTGTTAACAATTGAAGCAATTCAATTAAGTTTGTTCAACTGTTTTCGTTTTTCAGTGTGGTGGATATGCGCTGGAGAGTCGGTCACTGCCAGTTTCTCGGACTTGGACATCGATGAAGACGAGTGAAGGTGAGGCGACGATGGAAGTTTAGCTCTGGTGACTTTGAGGAGGAAAAGTTGACATATAAAAGCAAAAAAAAACAAAACCCTGCTGGACAACCTAAAGTCTACATCACCTCAGGGTGGCTAATCTGGCCTCATGAGGCTCACTTTGAGGTGAATCAGAGGTGTTGTCAGTGTCGCATGCAAGCTGTAATTAAGGTAAGGAAAGTGCGGGCGCTGCAGCCTCTGGAGCGGACTGTTGATTGGTGGCACACGGCAGAAGCATTAGGCTACCTGCGACGTGTCGCCAAGCAGCACACTCCTGATGACTGGGCCAAACGTTCACACCCGTCCCCAGCGGTGTTAATGGGTCAGTCTGCGAGGATGTGTGTGGGAATCCTATTTGCTGCTCGTTGTTCTCACAAAGCGAGAGGGTAATGCTGCGTTCAGTCTGTCTCGGAAATCGGAGCTCGCACCTCAGAATGACGCCGCGCCTGAGTTGAGCGAGTTGTAGTTGGGGAAACTGTGGGATTCACTGGTTGCTTTGCTGCTGCCTGCCAGGCAAGGATTGGAAGGAGCCAATGTGTATTTGTCTCCATCTTATGGAGTTCAGACACTATAGAAACAAAATTGCAAATAAAGCTGCAGGATGTAACTTTTATAAAAATGTGTTTTTTCCACATTTGTTCAAACTGTCACCATGTAAGGACAGTAAAACATGAGGCAGATAATCTGTGAAAAAAAATCGATTGTACAACTCTCTGTCAAAAACAACCAATCAGAGCCAGGAGGAGGGTCTTAGTGCTGTCAATCAACCTCCTGTATGCCGCTCAATATTGTAATGGTGGAAAAACAGCTTACCGTTGTTCATCCGTCATCTGCTATGCTGTTGAGTTTGGTGAATATTTATTTACATGCAATTTGTAACTCTTCAAAGTGGAGAAAGTCCTTGTCACTGTGATTAATGTGAAAATTGTTGGAAATTTCTTTTATATTAGTTGCTGAATATAGGTCTGGCATAGCTTTTCAATGTCCTGTACGGAAAATACTTTTTTTTAAAGAAGTAAAACGAGAAATGAGAAACTCAAACATTATGTTGGATGAACTGTAGTTTGTAGGGCACTAGTTTGAAAAACGTTGGGATGTGTATTTAGTCCTCAGTCAGTTATAATCTGTGTTGACCGCAACCCAAAACTGGTTCTACTCCACATCTGCTTATGAATTCACATGGTCTATAAATGCACACATGCATATTTCATTTCTATCCATTAGCCTACTAAAATAAAAATGTTTCCTTTTTTTTTCTTTTGCTTTTTAATGGTTGCGTTGCCATTAAAAGTTCCTATTTTACGCAAATGATAAGCTACTTAGGCTGCACAAAATGTCATTCACCTTATCTACTTGTATTGTGTGAAAATATGAATATTTAAGGCTGTGCTGTTTTTGTCCTTTGACTTCTGTCATTATACATGTTTTAATGCCTCGTCCAGTGAAAGCAGTGGGAGCAGAAACTTAATTTAAACATTACTTTACCTAGAAATGTACCGCTTGACCTCTCAGTAACATGTTTTTATTCCCCCCGGTCTTCTTTCTGTACTTCGTGGGGAGGTTTGTGTACGATGCCAAGATCATTAATAAAACTTATACTCTGCATATTGTGTATTGTGTTTTTACTTTGAGACTCACCGGTGATGGAGCACGTCGTTACACCACAGTCTCACAAGGTGGTATCCCCAAGAAACGTACATTTCAGTTTTGCTACTAATGCATCAGCAGAACCGCGACACGAAGGGGAGCAACTAATGCTGCCATTGTGGGTAAGGCAATGCATCGCTCCTCCCCTGGCATGAGAAATGTGCACTGGATGTGATGACTGAAGTCACTCCTCGGGGATGTGGGTTGGGGAGTGGGAGGCTGGTAATAAGTTTGTTTTCTCGTTAATCATGCCTGACTGCACCGTGCAGCTCCAGCTGGCTTTATGGCCCGAGAAGCTAAGAGCACGGGTTTAAGAAATGCATTCTGTTCTTCCTGGCTGTGATCTGCTAATTCATACAGTCATCCAGTGACTCACGGGGCAGCAGAGCCAAGTGGGTTTCTGAATCCTGCAATGACGACATCTTCCGAGAATTACCTGCGAGTGTTGTGGGGTTGTTCTGGAATTTTATCGGCCTGGAGGAAAGACCATTGCACATAGAGGGAGTTTGTTCTGTAGAGAAGATGTAAAGTGTAGTGAAAAGAAAATGTGAGATTTTCACAATCCTACATTACATAGAGCAGGTGCCTAAAAAAAATGCATTGCTTCTTTCCAAATTCTGATTTAGAATGAAATTGTCTGTATAATCCAAATTAAACGTGTTTTAAAGCAGTCAGATCAACAGATGAAGAGCTTGTCATTTTTATGTGGTTGTCTAACAGTTTCAGTTATGTGGGGTTGCCTCATTACTCAGTTGTAGAGCAGGCTGCACCATAGTACAGAACATAAACCTCAACGCAGGTTTCCCCTGTTTGAATCCCGGCCACTGGCCATTTTATTTGCTACACGTCTTCTCCTCCTCTCTCTCTAGCCTTGTTCCTGTTAATAAAACCGTTTCTTGAAAAAAGGAAAAAAAAAGAAAAAGAAGACTTTGGCAGTGTGTAAAGCACATTTTTATAAGACTTCAGACTGCCATCTAGTGGTTCAATCTGTTCTGCTGCCTACCCTAATCCTTATTGTTGTTGTTAAATGAGGTCACGGTATAGTGTTTTAAAAACTTAACCAAACCAATGTGATTTATTTTTTTAAAAATGTGCTTCATTCATAGCAAACAAGTTCTTAACATACTTGATCTGAGTTTATTCAAATCTCCAGGCGGAAATGAATTGCTTTAAAAACTAACGGAGACTTAAACATATGTCCCAACCGACTGGAAAGAAAAAATAAATAAATAAAAACATGTGCAAAAATACATGTTCAGGACCAGGTTTGGAAATAAGGCTGCATGAGACCATGAACAATCACTCACTTTCTTAAAGAACATTATTATATTCTTAATAAAAGTCTTAAAAGTGTTTGTATTAGGCCCCCATCACTCTGATGTCCCAAAATCAAATTTAGCACACTTGTCCGTATCACAGAAAACGGACTCCACATGCGTTTCTTACATGGATTCAGTTGTAATTGCAACAAAAAGGGTAAACAGATGAAACCGGATATTTGCATACAATAAAGGGAACACAACCTTTTCATCTCTCTAACAAACAACGGATCTGATTAATATTTTTCTTTCATGTTGTTTGCTATTTCGATAACGCAAATACAAATCAGGTTGTATCGAAATGGCAAACGATAACACGAATATCATTTGCTATATTTGCGTTATCTTTCTTTTCAATAACGCAAATATCCATCCATCCATCCATTTTCTTGCAGCCTTGTCCCTCAGTGGGGACGGGAGGTGCTGGTGCCCATCTCCAGCTAACGTTCTGGGCGAGAGGCAGGGTCACCCTGGACAGGTCGCCAGTCTGTCGCAGGGCAACACAGAGACACACAGGACAAACAACCATGCACACACACACACACACACTCACACCTAGGGGCAGTGGCGCAAAAAGTGGGTATGCAGGGTATGCAACGCATAGGGGCGCAGCCCCAGAGGGGGCGCCAAAACCCCGTCTGGAGGGGGCGGCGCGCCGATGATGTTTTCCGTACACTTCTGCGCGCCTTCACCTCGCGCACATAACGAGGTAAATGTAGCGAGTTTTACCCTTCACGTATCCTCGCCTCGGGGGGGGGGGGGGGCTGAGTGAGTGTCGCTCCTTCACCCTGACGTTCCTTCCCTCGGTCGGGGGGAGAGGGGCGCCGATCTATGTTTTCGCATCCACCTGATTAATGTGTAGTTGCGCCACTGCCTAGGGGCAATTTGGAGAGGCCAATTACCCTGACAGTCATGTTTTTGGACTGGGAGGAAACCGGACCGGAGAAAACCCACGCATGCACAGGGAGAACATGCAAACTCCATGCAGAAAGAACAGCTCTACCAACTGCGCCACTGTGCAGCCCTAACGCAAATATAGCAGACGATATTTGCTATAGTTGCGCTATCAAATATAGCAAATAACCTATGTATATTTGATATATTTTTGCCAGAATTCTTTCTTTTTGCCGGATGCCACAAAAATGCGTGCAAAAAAATTCATTTAGAGATGGAAAAAAAAATTATACGTGCATTTCATTAGCATTTTATATATCTCCCTTTTAGACAAGCTTCTCACATTAGTTTGACAAATTTTCTCCCACTCCACCTGACACGACTTCCGTAAACGAGTAGGTTTGTCGCCGCTGGGTCAATTTTATTTATTTATTTATTTTAAGGGCTGTTCAAAATTATTTTTGTGAATGAGATGGTAAAGATTTATACTGATTTATTGTAAGTAAAAAAAAGAGCAGGATATGTGTGTCTTTTTTCCTTATGTAAACTTGAACTAAACGTGTTGCCATGGTCACCGCAACATCTCCTTCCCTCCGCAAGTGTGCGAGACCCAGCAAGAGCAGCCGGCTTCACGTGTTACCCGCTGCCCGCTCTCATTATTAACTCACCGACTCCACACACACACACACACACACACACACACACCTCCCTCCGCACCCCCACCCCCACACACACACACACAGCTGCCTCAACACACACAAAAACCGGACGACAGGTGACGTTCAGGGGCCTCGGCACATGTGTTGATGCTGGGTGGAACTGGAGCCACGTGAACGCAGTGGGAAGCATGGCGCTGCACAGCGGAGACGAGTGAAACTGGGCAGTTATACAACGGTACCTGCTGTGTGATGTCGGTAGCAGAGAAGAAGCACTGAGGAGATGAATACTCGATGAAACGATCTGAGGTGGCGAGGGCTCAATAGCAAACCTGATACACGTTTTCCACAAAAGAGCTCACAAGCAGACAGAAACATATTTTTTAGGTTGTATAGTCAATATTGATCCCAGTTTAACGTGTTTCTTTTTTGTACCGCTGAAGTATCTGGAAGAATCTCTTGTTATACCTATGTGTGTTAACCAACACCATACAGAGTCATGACCATTAGCTGAGAGCCTTACCCCTGTGGGTTTTCTGAGGGTAGAGAATTACTCCATAGGTTTTCCAGCTATGCCTAAGGGAATGCCATGAAGCTGGTGAAGAAGTTAAATGGCAGCAAAGAGACTGAAAGACAATACGAAGGTACAGAAAATACAGAGAGTCTCCTACGAACACCACAGCTACCTCTGACGGCAGAAAACTGACAACATGAAAGTGTGTCGTACCGTATCCATAACGTCATCATCCGACAATCATGATATTGTGAGATGATTAGGCCGATTAGTTTTGTTAAATTATGCAGAAGAAAAGAACAACCTGCCATCGCTCAGCCTCCAAAAAAACTTTAAAAATGCAGACACACTGAGTTCCTTTGAATCGATGAATTAAAACCCCATTTGCTTAGGGTTGCCTTTAATTAATAATAACTGCAACACCTCAAGGTTCAACCCTGGTGCCCCTTTTGTTTGAAATTCACATGCACTTCCCAGCTCAGATTATAATAAGTAATATGATTAGCTACCATAACAACAAAGATGATGCACAGCTCTATATTACGATGTCACCGGGGGCTACACGAACCCATCCAAGAACCGAACGGATACTTAGAACAAATCAACGTGTGGGATGTGCCATAATGTTCTCAAAAGTGAAGCAATAATTTTTGAATGATCAAGAGTCAGCATGCTGCTAGACACAGCTAGAAACTAGTGATCAGGCCTGAAATCTACTTCAGTGGTGGATTCAGACTTGAACCTTCAGAGTCACATAAAGACAGTTACAAATTCAGTCTCCTATCACCTGAAGACACAGTAAAGCTCAACACCAGAGTGTTACTTCTGGGAGAGAGAAACTAAAGCTTCTTCCACTCAAGTGGAATTGTTTAAGTTACTGAATTGCTGGGAGGGGGGGCTGACTAACATGAGATTCAAGCACACTGGACGGAATGAGCTCCTTTTTCTCTTTCTCCCCGTCCTTTGAGAACAACATAGATAATCAGAAAGGTGAAACTTCCCCACACTTCTTACAAGTCTTGGAGCTGGAACTATTTGAACAAGTATCCATCCAGTCATTTTCTTGACACCCTTGTCCCTTAGTGGGGTCGGGAGGTGCTGGTGCCCATCTCCAGCTAACATTCTGGGCGAGAGGCGGGGGTCACCCTGGACAGGTCGCCAGTCTGTCGCAGGGCAACACAGAGACACACAGGACAAATAACCATGCACACACACACTCACACCTAGGGGCAATTTGGAGAGGCCAATTAACCTGACAGTCATGTTTTTGGACTGTGGGAGGAAACCGGAGTACCCGGAGAAAACCCACGCATGCACATGGAGAACATGCAAACTTCATGCAGAAAGACCGGGGCCAGGAATCGAACACAGAACCTTCTTGCTGCAAGGCAGCAGCTCTACCAACTGCACCACTGTGCAGCCTATTTGAACAAGTAGTTTACCCACAGCTGACACAAAAACATTGGATAAATCTTTAAATATTTTAGCTGAAACATGTGCAAGTTTCAGCCAGTATCTTCTTTGAAATATATATATATATATATATATATATATATATATATATATATATATTTTTTTTTTTTCTTTTTATACAAAGGAACTCAGAGCTCGTTCCAGTCTTTTTCCTGCAGCGCAACAGAAAGATAATTCTCCTTATTTTGATTTAATTTTGGCAGCATGGAGCACAATGAACTGCACTTTGCTCCCGTCTCAGGCCAGCTCTGTGATCCATTATGGAAGGTGGAAACATTGTTTCCTATGATGGGTGTGGACAGTTAAGTAGATTACCAGTGAGCTACTTATCAAATATAGAACGTTGTATGGATGAGTCACAAAATTTGAATAGCATAAACATAAAGCGTTTCTTTGCACCCCTGTGTAATCATCATTATAAATTACTTATAATTATTTAACCTGATTCGTATTTGACTTATCGAGATAGCAAACGTGTTTTCCTCTGACACAGAGACTTTCCCCGTACTTCTTCTAATGAAAGTAGAAAATGTCTTTTGTCATTCTTATCCAAACCACACGATCCGACGGCTGTGAAATGATCCCTTGCTGAAATCTTATGCCCCCATACCGAAGAAGCTCTGCTGCATTTTAATGTTAGACTACAGAAATTGTGTAACAGGGTTAAATGTTTGTGTAAGTCGCTAAAAGCTGTTTCATAAGGAGAAAAAAAACCCAAACAAGCAAAAAACACAACTCAGGTGTTTCAGAGAGTTCACTATCATCAGACATCACTCAGATCTGAATATGAATTTCTGTTTGGACGTACGCGGCCATTTTGTCCAAACTTATCAAGCCACACACAGACTCCCCTCCATCAGAGAACATATAGGACAGACGGTGCTTTTACAACCCGGCAGAGAATGACTCACAAGCGTTTTTGCAATCATTATACAACTTTACACTTATTAAACCTGCCGGAGGGGAAGGGAGGGGGAGAGGGAGAGAGAGAGAGGAGGGTAATGAAGACGATAAAAACTAACAATATGTAAGGTTTCTCCTTTACTGACTGCATAACTTTATGGCTTAATTGTGATACATGTAATGTTTTTGAGTAGTGGTTATGAAAAGGTTGGGTTCAGAGCTTTATGTTTTAACAGCACATCCCATTTCTTACAATTCACTGAACTGTGCTTTATCTAAAGGTACAAAGTAAGTGCAAAAATCAGATTTAATTTATGAATAACAAAATGTTATGTTACAGAAGAAAAAAATTATGTTTTATAGTGTTTCTATGAGTTGTACAAATATGAGCGTTTGCTTATTTCAGGCTGACATACAGTGTGTAGGTTTAGGGTTAGGGTTTTGTTTGTGTAATTTGAGGGCGTCCATAAATGAAAAGCTTAAATTAAGAAGCAAATGTTCATTAGCGACAATTTTCCCCCCACCCCCCCAAACACAGTCAAAACAGTGATCCAAGCACTGTGATTACAAGGCCACAACCACCAGCTGTTCAATTATTTTATTACATTTTCATGCCTCACACAATGACATGCAAAAGTCACATAACCAATAGAACGTGCTGATCCAGTACTGCTGAGATTAATCTGTTAAACTACAGCAAGGTCCATAAACCAATTAGTCTCACGAGATGTCAAAATAAATGAATAAATATCAGTCTAAAATAAGACAGATTCTTCAACTTTTGACTCATTCTTATTACAAAAAAAGAAAGAGGACTTCTGTCTGTTAAAATCTAATGAGGGCATTTCAAAGAGGCTAAAAGCAGTTCTTGTAGTAAAAAATAAGTCTCTGAGTGTTCAAGTACATAAAAGCAGTGAGGGTGAACACTACACTGGTGAGCACATGCGGTTTTTTATATCTAAAGAGATTTTTTTTTAAATGTTACCCACACTAAAATGAAGTATTCTCCTCTGAACTGTCAAACCCTTTAGACCAGCGTTTCCCCATCCCTGGTCCTCAAGGCGTAATTGCTCTGCATGTTTCCCTGCTGCAGCATGCCTGATTTCAAATGATGGCTGATCAGCAGGCTTTTACTGAACAGCAGCCATCTGAATCAGGTGTATTAAAGCAGAGAAATGTCCGAGGAAAAATGGGTTGGGAAATGCTGCTTTAGAGTCAAGGCTGAAGAATAAAGATTTTTCTAGAAACTCTTTGATTGCACAATTAGCTAAAACTAGAGTTTTGTGTGTGTGTGAAGTTTAAAATGAGAACTAATTTAGTTTAGCCTGTTGTGTAAATGATTTCTAACTCTGGGAGGAATGGCAAATGTTTTACTTCACAGCAGATCAAACAAACTGGGCTACTGCACATATTCAGTGACAACTTTAGGCTATTTTGAGGAATTGGGACAAGTCCCTCATAAGGACTTCATATATAAATGTACTGCTTCTGTCCATTTAATAACTATTTGGACTCATCAGAAATGGCTAATGGATAGAAGTTTAAAATTTGTGGAATCTTTAAATATCTAGTAAAATTAAAATGAGAAGATTATATTTACCAATTGAGTGACTTTCCAATCAGATATTTTACAGAAGCTGAAAATAACATGAAAATCAAAATAATTTATTATTTTAAAGTAAATAAGTATCCAAAGAATAGGTACAAGCAGTTATATGCAATGTCAAAAAATAATGTCTGTCTGTCTACTTGTGTTACATTAATGGGTAATATAAATGCACAATGTGCATTGTACTGTAAAATATTTGACTATTAAATTATTTAACGGTATTTTATAAACTGACAAATAATACATTATAGAAGCAATTATTTATTTATCTAAAGCATAAATGTAATAGCCATTTCAACAAATATTAATTTGACATGTATTGAATTGTGGCACTTTTTGTACTCCATACATGGGTCACGACTGTTTTGGTAACTAGTTTCTGTGGTTTTGAAAACTTTCAGGCTTTTGATACATTTATTTTTAAAGCTATAACCATGATATGTCTTCAGCTTTTTTCACAACAAAACAAGAACTGACACTGTGCTTACATAAAACATTACATAAAACAATGAATCAACCCCACAACCAGAACAACTGTGTCCCTAATTCAAGGGGCGAACTGCTTGACCCACAGCAAACACGACGCTTTCTCCTAGTTTGCCCAGAAGTGTCGTGCTGTAAAATCACGCGGGGAACATCTATCTCCACAACAAATAACTGTGAACTTATTCTGCCAAACCCAAAAACAAGCCATTCGCTGCTGTCAGCGAGAGGGTTATACAATATTATTAAGTTATATAAGTGAGCCACATAACGAGCCAATAGAAACTCTTTTCGCGCATCACGTGGTGTCTTGCGCCTGCTTCGGCGAATTGTATATGAAATCCAAAGCAGCTTTATCAGCCGGACACAGTTAGCAAGCATATAAGATGTTTCTCCTCGGTGGAACCTTTGGTTTAATTCGTGTTTTTTCGGTTTTTCGTCGGGAGCTATGATTATCGGAGTCGTTAACGGACAAGGATTTGGGAATATTGTGTCTGAAAGAGTTCGTTTGAGGAGTTCGGCGAGCGGTAAAGGAGCAGTCGGTGTTAGCTAATCTATGTTAGCTAAAGCTCCCTGGTTGTCTTATATAAACACAACAGGCTCGTAGATCTGTAGCTAATGTTTATTGAATTCCAATTCCTGATTTTGTTCAGGTAACTTAATTATCGGACACGAGTTTGACATTCAACTATTAGTTTGTGCTCGTGACCAGGTGCTGAATAAGTTTTTCACTTCGGTTCAGCTGAAAGGATTTAGTATTGGTGTAACAAAACACCTCTGGGGCAATTTAATGCCCCTTAAAAGTGCGATTTTTCTTTTTTTTGCTCGTCTCCTTTTTTAGTAGTGGGCAGCATGATTGACATGGAGTGGTTAAAGAATGCATTTTCTGAGAAACCGAAGCCTATACTCTTAATTTATAGTCATATTTTTGGGGGATTTTCTTTTTTTATGTCGCCTAGATTGGAAAAAGCCTCAACCTTGCTCCAATGGCCGTCATTGCGGGGCAGCCAGAGAGGTGGTCTGTTTTAGGATCAAAACTTTTAAATGAACATTTTGGGAACAAGGTGAAATATAATAGTAGAGAACTTTGTCTGCTTTGGTCAGACCAGCATTGAGCTTCTCGTGTATATATATATTTTTAAGTCACTGTGAAAAGAGAAGATGGAGACGGGAGTTCTGCATCATCAGGGCGACCTGCTCCTCCACCCGCTCTCCAACCCTGGAGCCGCGGGTCTCTGCCCCGAAATGCTGGAGGTGGCCGAGGAGGCCAGCCGGGCTGGGGACTTTAACCTGGCCGTAGAGATCTACAGCTCCCAGCTCGCAGACCTCCAGCAGCCGGACCGGGGCTTGTGTCTGCGGAAGGGCGACTCTCTCGCCCGCGCCGGGCGGATATCAGAAGCGCTGGAGGCGTACTGCACAGCGGCCAACCTGGGCAAGTTGCGCCCGGAGGAGCTGGCCGTCCTGGTGGAAACCATCGCCCGGACGCTCCGCGGGAAAGAACTGGGTCTTCCCGTGACCCTAAACGGGCAGACTAAAAGTGGCGGCGGGCAGGACGGGGCTCATAACGACGGGGAATGCGAAGAAGACGAAGCCCTGGATTTGTTTTCCTGTCGCCTCTGCAAATGCCTGCTGCAAGAGCCCGCAACTTTGGAGTGCGGGCACACTTTCTGTAAGCGATGCGTGGAAGACGACGCCGTCAAAGATTGTATAAGCTGTAAACAGAAGTCGAGCAAAAGCGACCCGAGAGTCAACGTGGTTCTCAGCGGCCTGCTGGACAAACTGTTTGAAACTGAGAGCAAAGCCAGGAAAATGTGGATCGAGGGGGAAGTTTTGTGGAGTAAACAGAACCTGGCGGACGCTTTGGAGCGGTACAATGCAGCAGTAGATTTAGGTAAGTGTGGAACTTCTTTTTTTGTTGTTTTTTCGCTTGTATACCTTGCAATAAAAGCTCAAGTGACCTACTTTTAGTGCAACTTCCTCGTGTCAACGATAGCTGGCGCCCTTCTGCTGGCTCGTTACGTGACGCACTGTCCTTCGTTACCTAAGTAGCACGCGTCTCATAATGCTTATCAGGCCCTCATTCATATTCTTCTATTTTTAGAAGATAGGCTTTTTATTGAGGCCCTGCATTGATGCCAGTTCCTTAGTTTTCCCACTTACCTTTTACAAAACGTCATTATACCACATTTTATTTTTGTCTTGTAGCAAATGTGACTTTATTTTTGGTTTTGAGAGACAAAAAAAAGGTCAGCCTCCCTGGTCTCTTGTAGGGGTGTTTCACAAGCTGTGTTAGATAACAGCCAGAAAGCAGCTTTCATAACATGTAAATGCTGCGCCTTCTTATTTAAATAACTTTACAAATATGTGCTGTGTGCTGCTCTTTTTTTTTTTTAGTATTTGTTTGTTTTAATAAATTGTAAACCTGCTGAGCCAAAATGCAGAATGGTCTCCTATGTTCTGGCATTATATAAAGAGTGTCAGCACGCCTCAGTAACCACAGGCCTGGGCGGGGCTCACGTTGCACAATTTGAATAGCCAGAGAAAATCTGAGCTGAATCCCTCCCCAAATCTTTCCTATATATTTATATATTTACATGTTAAAATTATAGATTTTTTTTCAGCAGTTTTCCCTCTTGGTGCCTGAAGTTGAAGCCCAAAATGAATGTCTTCCAGCGCTCTGTTGGCACCACTGTAGATATTTTCCTCTTCGTATCAATATTGATTCATGCCTTCTGCGTTGTAAAGACCTCTGGGTGACAGAAGGATGGAGTGCGTTCACAGTATTGTCACTGCCAGCCTCTGTTTTCCCAATACAGACAGCAGGAGGCCTTCTGCTGTCTCATATAACATGGGTGTAACTGTGCCATAAATAAAAATGCACCTCTTGCCTAAAGTATTCCTTTTATTTAGGCTATTTATGCCTCTTTAATAGAGACTGTATGTAGTCTCAAGTCCTCAATGGACTTGAGGTAGTAAAAGTAGTAGGAATTGATCCGTGTGTGATTCTCACACTTTGATAACCCAAATAATATTAGCAAAATTCTAAAAATAAAATTGTGTGTTTGTTTTAAGTGAAAGCTTTGATATGTTAAATAGATATATTGATGCCAGCAGTTGGCTCATTTCTTGTAAGTAAAGGAGAGGAATGAGAGATGTATTACAAGCCTGGCAGGCCACCAGGCTTTTCTTGTGCCCCCACCAGGCTAAGCATGGCTTATTTATTTAATTAAGTCTTTTTAAAATGTTTGTATTTTTAAGACTATAGTTTGTATTAACATTCAAACCTTTCAATAACACATGATTATCAAGTGATTTTTTGACATTTCCTGTCAACTTTAAACATTTTTTAACTCAAAAACACGACAGGCTGCTGGATGAATGAATGCCCTGGCACCCAACCACCGGACTTGGTGGGAAGAGGGAGTTCTTCTCTCTTGTCCCATTTCTTGTTTGGTAACTATCGATAAAGATCACTTTCGCCACAACAATCTTAAAAAGAGATTGTGCAGAAGAAGATGACTTTTGTACAGAGCACTGCGCTTCTACGTTGTTGTTTTTTTTTCAACCCTTCTGACCATGTTTACAGACCGTTTACATTTCCGTTGTCATGCTGCGCTGGCATCTCTTTGAATAATGCCTTTTAAACCTGTGACTGCCTCAGTGAGTCAGCTGCTTGTAATCGAAGACATCGGACCTCTTGTAATAATAGACCTTAGAGGTGTAATTTTATCCCCAAACATCGCTGTTAAGAAGCTTCAGATCTTCCCTTCACTCTAGATAGCATAAAAAAATGTGACTGTAATTTTATCCATAAAACGTGATGCTTGTGCAAACAGGAAATGGATTTCCCCCTGAACAAGGTGATAACGTAATGTACTCTGAATCATAGATGAGGATTTATCACTTAGAGGGTGGGAGCGCATCCATTTGTTAGTGATCATAAAAAAAATATATGGCTTAAAAAAATAAATAAATTGAATCCTTGTTCCTGGTGCTAACTCTAGCTGTCTCAACACGGGGGTTTGTATTTAGAAGCTAGTCCATTGTGTCGTCGCCGCATTGACGTGTGAAGGTGTTGTGAGAACAGCCTACAAGCCGCTGCTATGTTAAGGAAACCTGAAACTGCCGTGCTATTAATAAAAAGAAATCGCTCAATAGAACAACAAGCAAACCAAACTGATCTTGTCATGTCAGCAAGATAAAGTTTATTTTTTTACACCACCAACGTATGGCTGGACTCTGCTGATCTGTGCCATCTGATCATTGAACTTGACACTGGGTCACAATTGTAACGCGATGCGTTCCGCTCTGAGCAGCTCTTGGCTGAATATCCAGGTTACACTAGAATCCATGATCTGTGTTTCCAGCGGCGGCCATCTTATGCTAGCCTCGGGTGTTGGAGAGTGATTGGCTGAAGCCTAAAATTGGAGCTATTTGAGCATCCTGATGGCAGGGATGTAGATATTTTAGTTTGTGTATCAATATTGAGTCATTTCCTTCTGTCTGCTTTGGGCGACAGAAGGAAGCGTTGTCACCTCAAGCCTCTGTTTTCCCCGAAACAGGCAGCAGGAGGCCTTCTGATGTAGCACGGGTGGAACTGTGTCGTAAATACAAATGCAGATCTTACCCAAGACTAGAAATGATTGTTTTATACTTCCTATAATTGGTGAGATGCCAAAACGGGCCTTTTAGCGTAGGCTGAGTTGCATAAAAAAGGATAATTTCATCACTAAAATAATGTTGTACAATTATTTTTGGGAAGTTGTGTGACTATTTTGTTTCCATTCAGTGGATGGTAACAAAAGGATGTGTTCAACACTTTCCTGTTAATATGATTTTTTTTCTTCTTTTTTTTTCTGAAGACGTGCCAACGTTTGACTCCATAATAAGTCTGCAAATCTATATATAAAAATTATAAATTGAACGAAATAACAGACCTCGGCATACCACTACACTTGGTTTCGCAGATAAAACCAGTCACTAAAATTGTAATTCTAGGATCTAATTTAATATACTCTATTGGAAAGAATCTAAGAAAATGTGGAAGGAGTCCTGCACCGCTCACAGAGCAAAAAACACCATTTAGCATTTGGCTATTGCACTTCTGTTGTAGGGGTTTTGCTGCACGAGGGACTGGTGCGCTTCATATAATTAATACCTTCATGCGGAAAGTCTGTTATGCGGAAATATTGAAGCAACATCTTAAGACGTCAGATGTAAAGCTAAACGCTGACCAGATTAGCTAATTGGCTACAAAATGACCAATACAAGGAAAATAAGTCAGTGGTTTTTAGAGGCCACCAAAGCTTTGACCTTTGTCCCAAATTCATTGGCAGCGATAAAATAAGGTGTTTGAATACAAGGCGGTCTCCAAGCCTGACTCACTCACACCATTTGTGAAAAAGGGCCAAAATTCCTGGAAATCATTGAGATGTTTGTCAAAGAACACCCAAAACATTGACACGAGTCATACAGTTCAAACTGGGGCAACTGAATGTGAGCTTCTGGCTTTGAAGGAAGCTGTTATGCGTGTTGGTACGTAGCCTCTCTGCTTTCAGCCGTGTTCAAGAGGAAGTACAGTCGGCACGTATCAATCAGGTGTTATTTGTTGTTCCAAAATGCGTGCATCCACTTTTTATTTGGGACACGTGAATTCTTCCATCTGCCGTCAGTCACAGGTGGTTAACAACAGAAATGTTAAGTCTTTTGAATTCAGCTCTTAAAGTGGTACCGTAATCTGTTTGATCCTACATAATATTAGTTTGATTTTATTCCATCTATTATTTTTTTTAAACCAGGGCGAATGTTATTTACTTTGACTCAGATATTGTAATGGTCTGCACACAATGTCCCAAGCTGGTGACGCTCCACTTTGTTGCTTTATTGCCTCACTTGTCTGACCTAGAAAAAAAAGGTTTATCCCATGGAAGACTGTCTGACATTGCTCTATGGGTTTTTTTTATTCCTGTGTCTACAGCGCCCTCTTCAGGCAGACTGCTATGTCAACGGGCTGAACTGCACATGGAGATGAGGAACTTCAACCAGGCGGTGCAGGATGCCAACAGTCTGTGCAGATTAAAACCGCTATGGACAAAGGTGAGTTTCCGTTTTGTAATTAATGTAGATGACTCAGTTGGATGCATAAAGAGCTTTTTTTCCCAGGTGCAGACAGGTATGAAAGGACAACATTTGGAAAAAATTTTAAAGTTTCTCACTTTGTCACGTTATTGTACACAGATTTTTAGATTATATTTATGTTAGCAAATTTGCTACTAGATCTATTTCAGTTTTTCTTAAAACTAGAGCCAATATTCCTCAGCTCCGGTTAAGTTCTGTCAAATCTCAAATAACCATTATTTCAGTAATCGATTAATCATGAATAATTTGTTTCGTCTGTATATCTGGAACTTTAGATATTTCAAATTAATTCAGGTCAAGCTGTTCTTATTTTTTAAAATTTATGCCTTACATGGGTTTTCGTGATTTAAGATGAAGGGAACAATTGCATGTCTAACAGAGCGTTTGCTAACAGCAAGTTAGCAATCGCAGTAGATTTGGTGAAGTGAGGTCAGTCGGCCTTTGATTGTTTGAAATGATGAGTTCGGTGGGAATGCCGTGTTGCAGTTGCTGAATTTTTCCTGTGCGTTTCAGGCTCACTGCCTTAAAGCCACGGCGCTGAGTAAAGTCGACCGGAACGACGAGGCCTTGCAGGAATACTTCCTGTGTCTGGCGCTGAAGCCGGACTGGACCAAAGTGAAGCTGGAGGCCCAGAAGGTCAGACAGACGACTCAATGGCAACAAAGCAGCTGGTCGCCGTTCTCCTCATCCCACGTAACCGATTGAGTTGCTCTGGTTTTGTCCGCAGGTGCTCAGCGCGGTGTTCTCCTCCGTGTTTGAGAACGAGGACATGCCCACGCCGCTGCATCCCCTGCAGGGCGGGCTGGCCACCCGCCTGATCAAACCCCCCGCCCTGCTCCAGTCGCTGAGGCCGCTGACGCAGAAACCGGGCTGCTCCTCACAGGTTAATGCGCACACAGTGCAGCAGCAGTTGACATGTTTCCGTTTCACTCTCCGCACTTTCTTTTAAAATTCTGCACATTTATATCTCAGTTTGACACTTAAACTCACTCTGCAGCTTCTCATTCTGTCTCCATTTGTAGGATTCAGAGTTCAGCGTAGCAAAAAGCCCCCCCGTGGACGGACCATCTTCCGAGCTTTCTCCCATGTCTCCCGCTAAGTCGGACCTGGCTGCAGGGGAAGGCAGCTCCAAAAGTCTGGCCAACGTTTTGGCTTCACTGCCGGCGCCTCATGGTGGCCTGAAAAGGAAGCACAGCGGTGACTGCGCCGCCGCGCCGTTCAACCCTCCGTCCAAGCTCTCCAAACCCGGTAGGAGAAAATCCCACGGCAATCTGACAAGAGGCCTGTCACCAATACAAGTTTTACTGGGCGATAACTTGTTTTATTATTTTGATAAATGCTTATGTTTTGAGACCAGTTTCAAGTAATATATTGACAGTGGCATAATGATGCAAGTAGGTGGTTTTATTAGCTGGACAGATGTGTCATTTTGTCCAGCTTGGTCATCTCAAGTTGTAAACAAACCCCCCAAAAAACAGAGATACTGTCATGTTGGAGCGCCCTCTTGTGGTTTCTTACATGAACTGCATTCATTGGATTTTCAGATAAAACGTGCTGCATTTTAAATGTGCAGTAACGTGTTTCCTTTTGTCAGATCCAACAGTTTAAGCTTGAATGTAAATAAATGGAGAAAACGCTTCACATTTTAGAGAACCAAGCAGAAGCAATGCTATGAAAACCTGTAGCACATGTATTGTGGTGCACTAAAGCACCAGAGGACATGTTGTCTTTAAAAACGTATTATTTATGTTTTTTCTCCAGATGATGTAAAGGCGTTTCAGACGGCTTCAGTTTGCGGAGGCAGAGTGGTTCCTGTTGATTTACTGGACAGTGGAGACCTGGAGTGCTCACTCTGCATGAGGTTAATACAGTTTACTTTTCATCATATACTGCAAATTTAATAATAAGATGCAAAGACTTTACAGCTTTAAACAGGCAAACAGAGTGGACAGTGTTGAACTCTTTGCTTTTGTTTTTTTTTGCGTTGTGCTTCAGATTGTTCTACGAACCTGTGGCTACTCCCTGTGGTCACACCTTCTGCCTCAAATGTCTGGAGCGCTGTTTGGACCACAACCCCAACTGCCCTCTGTGCAAGGAGAATCTGTCTGAGGTACACAGCTGAGCTACGCTGCAGAGAGCTGAACGGAAAACTGGCATCAGCTACAGATTCGGTTCTGTGCAGCTTGGGAAAATGTGGAATTTTGAAAAAATCCTGTCTTTCCAGACAGATTTCTATTTCTTTTGCTGTTTTTTTACTCTTTGTTTTTTGTTTCTTTTTTTTAAAAACTTTTTTATAGCTTTGCTCATTCTTTCATTTGCTCTGTTTTTTGTTTGCTCTGTTCTTTGCTCACTTTTTCTTTTGCTCTTTTTCCCCTTTTTTCTTCTTTCCATCTTTTTTCTTTAGATTTTTTTTCTTTTATCTTTTTCTTTTTCACTCTTCTTTCACTTGCTTGTCAGTCCTTTCGTTCTTTTTTGCTTTTTCTTTTTTCTCTCTCTCTTTTTATTTTTCTCTGTTTCTTCCTTCCTTCTCACTCACACGTCTCTAGTGAACCTCAGTATTTTGTGTTTGACATTCAGAACTCTGTAAAAGACGTTCTTTCATAAAACCTTTGCAGCCATCCTGTCTCAGGGAACGAACTAAAGTAGTAAAGCATTCTCTGTGTTTGGTTACAGTTTCTAGCTACCAGAGGTTACAATAAGACCTTTCTGATGGAGGAAGTCCTACAGCGTTACCTTGGAGACGAACTGACTGAGCGGAAGAAAATCCATGAGGAGGAAATGAAGGAGCTGTCCAAGTTAGTTTTCCACAAATCACAAACACCTGAAAGCATTAAAGGGTTAATATATGTAATTAATTCAATTTGAGAACAGCAGTTTGGGGGAAAAAATTTTAAAGTTTAAAGATGATCATTTTTTGCATTTGTATTGTATCCTGGCAACCAAAGCACACACTGGCTATCAGTTGCAAACTTTCCAATTAGTAAACAACATTCCTCCTTCCAGAAATTACAAAGGAAGAATATTAGCGACTCTTTTTCTTCATTTTGTTTTTTAAGCTACTTGAGCTCCCTAACGATAAACTTGCATAGTTGCTGATTCTCTGCAACGCTTTGGTTTTAAATGGAGCCTTTACAGGATTTTTAAATCTTTGGAACTTAAAAAAAAAAACTGCATTCAGTGGTAATTATTTCTCCTGTCTGTGTTTTGCAGTTTGAACCAGGAAGTGCCCATCTTCGTGTGCACCATGGCATTCCCCACCATCCCCTGCCCGCTTCACGTCTTTGAGCCGCGCTACCGCCTCATGATTCGCCGCTCCATGGAGACGGGCACCAAGCAGTTTGGCATGTGCATCGCCGACGAGCTCAAAGGCTTTGCTGACTACGGCTGCATGCTTGAGGTTGGTAACCAGATCTTTTCCAGAAAAATCCACCTTTAAAATCCTATTCACTTTTGCAGATTCTCCTCATACTTCACGCGACTCAGACCTGATTGGTTGGATTGTTTTGCAGGTGCGTGACGTCAAGTTCTTTCCCGACGGCCGCTCGGTGGTCGACACTATCGGAGTTTCGCGGTTCAAGGTCCTCAGCCACGGACAGAGAGACGGCTACAACACCGCTAAGATAGAGTACCTGGAGGACAGGAAGGTGAGCTGTCTGATCATTTCTGCAGTAGTTCTGATCTCGCACTACAAAATCTCAATAGAAGCTTTTTTTTTTTTTTTTTTTTAAGTTCAGAAGACGAACGATGTCGTTCAGGTTTTTTTAGTCTGTTATTGTCCAAGTGATGTTTCTTCTGTTGTTCTATATAAAATTACAAACTGTGTTTATAATCAGGTTGAGGGGGAGGAGCTGGTGGAGCTCCTGAAGCTGCACGACTCCGTGTACGATCAGGCCAACAACTGGTTCACGTCGCTGAAGGACAACATGAAGAGTCAGATCCTCAGCCACTTTGGACATCTTCCCAGTAAAGATCCAGACCCACAGGTCAGCGCAGCACCGGTTTTCAGTATCGAATTGGTCAATACTGAACCTCAGATTTCGGTATCGGAAGCGGATCGTTGCGTCCCCGGCATTTACCGGTGTCTGTTTGGTTTTATTCCCCTTGCAGGCGGTTCCTGAAGGCCCGGCCTGGTGCTGGTGGCTGCTCGCCGTCCTTCCGCTGGAGAACCGAGCCCAGCTCACCATCCTGGCCATGACTTCCCTCAAGGACCGCCTCATCGCCATCCGAAGGGTCCTCATCTTCGTCACCCGCAAGAGGCCGCGGTGATTCGGCCTCGTGTCGACCAGCACGGGCGTCTATGCAGTTCAGAAGTCTGATTTCCCTTCACGCTGTCTTGACTCCACCCATTTACGTTTCGGTTCATTCCTTTTAGTCCCGTGTTGGTCCACTCTGAGATGTTGATGAACGTGTAGCCCGTCAGAGCACATCCCTCAGGTCGGTTGAGGGGAAACAAAGAGACTTGAGTCATCATCATCACATCGTTTTGTAAAGATGTGCCAGACTTTTTTATTGAAAGAACAACTTGCAGAAACATCGAAAGCAAAGCGCCGTCAGGATGAATGACGACTCCCCTCCTCCCGCACACTAAGCAGTATTCACCAGAGAGGGGAGCAGGAGATGGCCCACTAAAGAAATCTGCTGAAAAATTGTGCAAAAGCATAAGATTTTTTTTGCATAGCGACGTATATAATGAATGTACTGAACGTTTTCTTCCTTTTCCGTTCCCCCCCCCCCTTGCCTTACTAACTTTACCGAAATACGTTCAACAAATTTCCTTGTAGAAGAACTAGCAACTGCTGCCTCACTTTAAGTATTCCTGACGGAGCCAAAACCAGGCCAGGCGTTTGGCGTGTAGTTGAGGACGATGTTGTGATGACAGACGCACCGAGCCGAATTTTGTACCCAATTTCCACTTTTGGTAAAAAGTCTTATACTATTTTTACAGACTCGGATACAGAACTAACAGCATTAAAGTATTTTTTTCTCAACTTGCTATGTGAGCAGGAGGCAGCTTTACACTACGTGTGTGTGTGTGCGCGTGCGAGTGTGTGTGAGTGTGAGGAAGAGAAAGTGTGCAGTTGCCTGGAAACAAGATTTCCAAAATGTATTCCAAATCCAGCCTGTTTCAAGTCAAAGGGTAAAAGCTCTGAATAATACAACTATTGGTGCACCGATCATGATTTTGGCCGGTACCGATTATTATAATTTTTAAAAAATTGAACTGATGCTGTCAGGTGTTATGAGGTCACAATACGCCTTTCAGTGCTCCAATTTTATTTTATTGAAAATAATTTAACCAAAGACGAGACTCTGTCATAGAATCTTAAATATTTTCTGACGTATTTGACAAAATTTATTTATTTTTTTTTACTTTACTGCTAACTACTTGAGACTTCTTCCCTCTGTGACGACGTGCACACCAAAGAGCGTTGACGGTAGCGCTACCTGGTATGTAGGGCTTTATGCAAGGTGTGTTCAGAGATTTGGAAAAAAGAACCGATTTCTGAGTTTCCTACCAGCCAGGACCAATAAGATTAAAGTAAATAAAAATCTACCAATTCGTTCACCAGTCAATTCCTCGGTGCGTCTCTTGTCATGGCAGTTGTCGTGGGCGAGGTTGTGATTTAGACTCCAGCGTGCAAATGTGTGTTTAATCCTGGCTTGAACAGATCGAAGAACTTGCGTTGTGGTGAAGCGCACAAACTGGTTGCATTAACGGACAGACTGATAGAAACTCATCCAGATGTTGCCGATGTGGCACATTGTGTCCTATTGTAGCAGACCGCCGGGACAAAACAGACGTAGGTTTAGGTTGTAAGTGTACTCTTCTGTTTGTGTCTCTCTGCTCTGCCTGTAGCTGGGTGTCTGTGTGTATAATTGGGGTGAATTATATGTATATCAATGTAATTCAGAGGCCTTTTTAATGTCTTCAAGGAACAACTTCATTGTCTTCTTTCTCTTTTACTGTCTGTAATATTACCTTGCACACAATAATAATGCAATTCCCACCCCCTGGGGGTTTCCTTATAAACAATAAGACTTATTTATATTTAAGCAACCTTGAAAATGTTTTTTTTTATTTATTTATAATTCTGCATCATTTAATTTTTTATTTTGTATTTTTTGCTTCTTCAGATATTTGCTTTGAACAAAAAAAAAAAAAAAAAACTAAACTCACCATTATGGCCCAGTTACTACCTTAGTTTTCATTTTATGTGTAAGTCTAAAATGCATCTTTTTGTTTTTTAAATTGAAGAAGCAGAGATTATTAATTTTTTCTGTCATGCAATTTACACAACCTCTTACACATTGATGAAAGCAAAAGAAAAAAAAAAGCAGAAAGATTCAGTTCAAAGTAAAGCTGCAGAGATCTTTTTGCGAAATACATCAGCACCTTAATTTTAACTGATTTTGTAAACTTTCACTCGCCGGCAAAAGCCCGTATGTATGCAGAATGGGGCCCAAATTGAATTTGCGTGGATTAACTGTCCAAACATCCCGCTGGGGACGTTTTAATTGAGTTTGCGTGACATTTTGATAAATGGTACCATGTGGACATATTCATTATGAGCTGCCCCCAGTTTTATCTGCACGCACAAGGAATACTTTTGGGGTTTGTGCCAACAGTCTGAAACTCTTCCACTAATAAGAAATTAGTCGTAAATTGGGGGAAACGAGGGTTCCTGGCTTACATAAGCAATATGTTAAATTAGCAGACCGGTGGGGTTTTTAAAGAAACTTTAGAAACTGCAATATACCTATAAAGTGGCACGTGCTAAGGCTGATCCAGCTCGCGAGGTAGTTGCATTATTAGTGTGCATTATTCTCTACGTTATTCTGTTCCTTCAAGAAGTTTGAGACTCCTGCGGTTTTCACAGCGTGCTGTGATTCTCTAGTATATTTGTAAAGGGAGCTCTTGTACCTATTTTTTATTGCAAATAAAAGAAACTTCATCAAATCCTGTTTTTGTGTTTATTTAATTTACTAAACGAGGGCTATAATAAAGAGCGGGCGATTTTTCAGACCTTTGTAGACAAGATCTTGGATGTTAGCTCCTGAAAAGCAGACGAACAATTTCAGAAAGTGTTATAGGAATATTATTTCTGGATCAAATTCTCCTGAGATTATTTGGCAAATGAGGGCTGACCTAATCCGTACTGCGAGTCTGTTGCTAGGTGACTTTTAGACGTTACTTCCGCTATTCTTGTTCCGGTCTTCCACGCAAGAGGGCAGTGTTTGCTAACTGGTGGCACGAATTGAGTGGACGGTGAGTACTTTAGAGCCCGAGTACTGGTCAATGCTGTTATTAGAAAAAAACAAAACACTTTTTTTATGTTCAAAAAGAAATGAAACGTTCTAAATTTAGAAAAAGTTAAAAAGCGTTGAAGCAAACTTTCAAATGCTAACATGTTTTTCCTGTCTGAGCCAGCTAACAAATTAGCTGTGTGTGAGTTTATAGGTTTGGAGCACACTCTGTAATTAAGACGTCTGTCCAGCCTGAAATCCTAAACATATTCCAACTAATGATAGCACATAAAAGCAGTAAGCTGCACACAGTGTCTTTATGCTACAACCATTTCAAGGACCTCACCCAAACAAGCAGCAAAAATAATTTTTTATTGTCTCCATTCACAATCCAATAACTTTTGTCGGGCAAGATACTTCATTTTGACAACAAAACTGGCCGAAATTCCTCCACAGCACTGTAAATACCCAAAAACGGAAGTTATCACAGATACTTGATTGTAGCAGTTGATTTTTTCTCCTATAAAGATAAACATCGTCATTTAGAAACTGCTTTTTGCGTGTTGTATATGACTAATATTCAAAATGCTTTGATGTTCTGTAAAACGTAACTGTGAAAAACATGCAAAAAAAGAAAGGAAAACACATTTTCACTCTATTGTAGATTTATAAAAGTGAAAATGGATGAATACAAATGTTTTGCATATGTATATGTATATATAGGTGCTGTAATGTCAATAGCATCACTGTGGCAGCTGAAACATCTGTTTTGGTGAGACGAGTCCACATTTAGTTCTGTCTTTTTAACCAGCGCTACTTCTTCTGCAATTTGACTGAAATAACTTTTTATCCTGCCGGGAAAAAGGTTTGTCTCTCTTTTTTTCTCCCCCCTTCTTCTTCTTCTTTCAGTGATGTGGGTGTGGGAAAGTAGAACAGTTAGTCACTGCACAGAACACAACACATCTAGCAACCCTGTCCATAAAACTAAAAAGATCAATATTGTTCTGTAACAAATAAACAACTTGTTTGGGAGCAGTGATGGTTGTAAAGTGTAACAACTGGTGGGAGAAAGGATCTGCCTTAACAGCGCTTTGTGCACCTGGGATGCAAGACAGGCAGCAGTGCAGCTTTATTTATTTTCCTTCTCAACATGAGATAGACGTATTTAAAGCATTTCTTGTCAGATATAAAAAGAAAATGTGTGAAAGTGTCGCTATGTACAGTTGTGTTTAAAATAATAGTAGGTCAACATCACCAACCAAAGTTTTCGGTAGAAATTAAAGTTCGACATGGAAAATAATAATTAAAAGGAAGTGCAGAGTAATAGAAAGCCATTGTTGTTATCAATATTAACATTATCATTATTATTATTATTTAATGTGAAATGAAAATATTTAACAACAATAATAATACAAATAATAATAGTTTAGATATGGCTCATTTAAAGGTGATATGAATTAATCTACGGTAGCTGCAGAGCCCCCAAATCAAATTTTGCTCCGGCTCTCACACAATTTTGGGTCGGCTCTGGCAGAGAGATCATTTTCTCTCTCTCTCTCTGGGCTTCCACAAATCTTGGACTGTCCCCGTTTGGGGCGGCGATGGAAGACAGAGGGACAGAGAGACTTATGGACCGAATGGGAGGGAGAGAGGGCGGAGAATCCCGGTAGAGAGACCTGCACACAAACAGAGAGAGGGAGGGCAGGACAGGCAGGACTCCGAGTCCGGCAGGCCGTCAGCAGCGCAGGCTCTACGGTCGGTATGTAGCAGCGGAGGGAGCTGTCTGGGACTAGAAGCAGAGGAAAACGCTTTGAGTAGACTAAAACAGCCGTGGGATTTAATACGAAACGTGACGAGGATGAGACACAATTCGTCCACTTGAAGGAAACCAAAACACGCCGTTATTCCTCTTGATTTATCACCGTTTCTTTTCTTCTTTTTGCGAAAATGGCGAACGACTCTCCGGCTAAGAGCCTGGTGGATATAGACCTGGCATCATTGAGGGTGAGTTTGCCTGGCGCTCGCATCTTTCTTCGCAGTCGTTATGTTTTTAAATAAAGAAAATAAATGTGCTGCACCGTAGTGACACAGCCCCGCGGTGGCTTTTCTTTGTCTAATATCCGCTGGCAGGAGAGGCGAGCCGGGCGCTGCCGGCTTTATACACCAAACGAACCTGAATGCAATTACGAGCACGAGATCAATTAAACGTCCCCCTCTTTTTGTGTGTTTTAATGTCCAGGATCCAGCTGGGATTTTCGAGTTGGTGGAAGTAGTGGGAAATGGCACCTATGGACAAGTGTATAAGGTTGGTGAAAGCCTCCATCAGTGTGTGTGTGCGTGTGCGTGTGCGTGTGTGTGTGTGTGTGTCACAGTGTCACAGCTGAGAACAAACCGGCGGAAACCGAAGCACAAACATGCACCTATGTATTTTTTCCTCTCTCAGTCTCAGGAAAACGTTTATTATAGCCGACCATGCCCCCCACCTTCACCCCCGCCCGCTGCTTCCTCTGGGACCGGAGCGGTCTGGCCTGGATTATCTCTCTGATAGCGTTTTGGCCTCTCAGCTGCTTCTCTTCCATCCCGTATTATTTTATGCATTCAGCGATGCAAATAGTAAGGAGAAATACATACTATTTAGTCTATTTTTATTCCATTAGGAGTTCCTCATTCCCGACGCCCCCGACCCCTCTCTCTCGCTGCTTCTCTCATCCACGCCCCAGTTAAATATCCCCTTCACAGACCATGCTTGGCGTTGGGCTGATCGGGCCAACCCCATCCGTGCATGACAGGCCTTTACCACGCTGACCGACTTGTGCGCCATTGGGTGGGCGGTGTTTCATTGCGCATTTGTGCACACCATTGCCCAGCAGGCCATTCGCCGGAGTGGCTCGGTGCTGCATTAATGGGGATGTAGGCCTACCCATCCACTCACATCCATGTAGCAGAGGAGGCATCCGATGGGGGGAACCTGGTTCTCATGCAACCCAGATTTCCATCAGGGAGGAGCAGCTTCTGGATTCTGATGTTGGCTGATAGAAATGAGGGGAAGGAAGTCGTATCTGACTGAGTTTCTGTTGATTATAAAGGCCTGTTGGACAGCTGGGTGCTTAAAGAAATCTGCTTTACACTTCTGAATGCGATTGAGTGATTTCTGTATTTTATTTAACAATAACAGCTACGGCGGGATCGTTTAGCTTTTTGTAACATCGGGAAAGATGTCAGGAGATTATATCTACAGCATTCACGAAAAACAAGCCTGTAATTTATTTGATAGGCTGTACATCGGAGCTCTATGAATTAAAGAAAGCTAGTTAGCGAAAGAATTGTGGATTTATCACAGCTGATGTCATCATCTAAGCAGGTTCCAGTTATGTCATTACATATGTATGTGTCTGGTGTTTCTGTGGGGAACTGGTCAGCTGGCATAAACACTTTTTCTTTGATCACAAGGCTTGCAAAATGTGGAACTTTGTCTGTGGTTGCACAGCAGGTTTTGATGTTCAGTTCACTTTTTTTCTCCTTGAAATCCGAATTTTTTTTTATTTTTATGCTTTGTGTGGTTGTTTATAATACTGTTAAATAAGACTTCTGTGCAAACGTCCACGACATACGCAAAAGAAAAACATAGACGTCACACAGCAACGCACCGTTTACAGAAGTAATAACGGATACCACCGTCTTCAGATTGATTTTTAAAGCTGTCGAACTGCCTGCTTCAGCCTCTGTTTGTTTGGATTCACTGCGTTCACGCATGTCTCATGTCAAAGACGAAAAAAGTTGGATAAAATGCGACCTGACTGTTCTGACTGCAGACGCTTTGAAAAGTATTGGACATGCTGATGTTATTTTGGGTGAAAAGATTGGAGTTCTTTCAGTCCGCCATGAAAAAGTTGGATATTTGTTTGCTGCGTAAATGTCAGCTATGACATTTGGCATGCTTCATTCAGCTTTATTCAACAAATATTGCATTCCAGATGTTTCTGTTTGATAGCGATGTTGCAGCCTTCATGTATCACTCGGTTGATTATGTTGTAAAGCACACGATATTTGGTGTGGTACAAGCTACATCTTAATTGTCTTGTAAAAAAAAAAAGACATTTGGGCATATGTGGTTTTTTTGGAACGCGTGACAGTGGTAGTGGTAATGAAATGCGTATAGTATAGATTATTGGTAAAGCAAGATTAATACTGTGTATTGAAATCTGTCCAAATTTCCAGATGGGTACATTCCTAATTTGTATAAATCCAGTTTAGAACAACAGGAGATTGGTCTAGATCAGGTACAACATTTTAGACTTCAGTTCAAACTCGACTGAAATCAATCAATCAATCAAATCATAAAATGTCGATTCAGTGCCATAAAGTTCAGTCCAACTCAATTATAATATCCAGTTGACCATGTAATGTTCAAAAGAAAGAGCTCATCTGATTACAGTGAGTTGTTTACTTTGCATCAATCCCCCATCCTGAGCAAGCATGTGGTGACAGCGGACAGAAAAAGCTCCCCTTTAACTGAGAGAAGCCAGTCTGTGAGATGGAAGGAACAGGAATGATATATACGTTAAAACAATGAAGGTACTTCCTATTGGAAAGAAAAACAGGAAGAGTTCAAAAAGATAGTGGCAGAAACGACTCTGTCAATGACGTGTCCCAGAAAAGGAGAAGAAAATAAGGTAATGGTAACATTTTGACAGTGTTGACTTTTTCTTCTCTATTTGTGGCATCAGTAGTGAATAAGAGGTTTGGGGAGTGTGGTTAGAGTGTGATTCTGTTTATGCTGCAGTCTTGTTTATTATATATCATAATAAATGTCTTATCATAATAAGAATTTCAATTTATCATCGTCATAATCAATTCCAATTAATGATGTTTAAACTCCCTTAAAACTGTCCGTATTGTTGGGATTGTTGGATTCACTATTTCTTCAATAAATGGCTATGAATTTGAAAATATGATTGAATACAGTTGCTGTGTGCAGTTTACTGATATAAATCACGCTTCTTTATGTGACTAGTGTCCTAAAGAAGCGTTTTATGAATGGGAATGTTTTTCAAGTGCAATATTTATTTATGGGAATACATACATAAGCGGTCACAGCCATACAGTTACGAAAAAACTAAGTAATCGTCTTATAGACGGTTTTATCGTTATTACGACACTACCACAAAATATCGTGATAAATATTGCGATAAAACCTTAAGTCCACATTGCCCAGCCATGGGGACCTCTCTGTGTCTCTTGCCTGACTCTACAACACAGCACAGTCTGCTGGTGGAAAAACTGGAGCTGCTGCAGCAAAACTGGGTCGGAAAATGTGGGATCTTCCAACCCAATTAAAATTGTTTCTGTTACTCAGCGGAATAAATATGCAGGACCCTTTCTGAAACCGCTGCCTGCGGGGCAGCTCTCTCTCGCATACGGTACGGGTGCACGCCCAGCACCCGTACCGTATGGCGTCGGGAGCCACGGAACGATCCCGAGGTCCGTCGGGTCTCCGCTTCTGAGGGGGTACACAGCACGAGCAGTAAGTGAAATCGCTTTGAGTCCGACTTCAATTTGGTGCTTTTATGGACGGTGAAGCCGGCCCCCGAGGCGAGTTCTTGTGGTTGCCCGCTCTGCTGTTGCACCATAATTTGAACAATGAAGCCCTCCTCCTAATTAGGCACGGTGGATTCATTGGGTTATAATTTTTTGCTGCTTTGGGAGCCAACATCCCCCTCCCATCTCTCTTGCCCTCCCCGAGAAGCAGACGTAGACCTGCTCCGTGGAGTTGTTTTTCTCTTCTTGCGACTGGGGGCGGGGGCCCGGCAGCAGCAGTAAACGTTTCATTAAAACCGAGTGTTTGTGGAAATGCTCAGATGCACTGGAACACAAACTGAACGTGACATTTTGGGTTTAGTTCCCCAGGATTTAGTGAATCATACCCATGTTTGCCACGTGGGTCCTGACCGAATCTGACCCAGTAGCTTGCATGCGAGTGAGTGTCTTTATGTGTTTTAGTTCGCATAAGTGCGCTTGATCCCCAACACTTGGCAATTTGCTGCGCCTTCTTGACCAGCGAATGGCTGAGGAGGGTGACCGACGGAGGTGTTGCAGCTGTGTGCGCCAGCAGCAGCTGTTGGGATAGAAAAATAACACAGAACGTGACGTTAGGGGAGGAGGAAGCAGCACACCAGAAAGAGGAGCTCTCAAGTTAGCTGTGTGGGGAAAAAAAAAGACTGGAAAAAGCATTGATGAGTTTGCTATTGCACTGTTTTTATTGGTCTCTTGCAAAGAGGTATTTGGTCAATACAGTGCCTTGCAGACATATTCACACTCAACCCCGTCACAATAACAAAATTGTGCTGGACGATAAATCGCCCCAGAAATTATTGCTAAGATTGTTGTTTTTAGACATTTTTCAACTGATAATACTATAATGGTGCAAGTTAATCCTCTCCAAGACTAGTAAACTTGAATTGAACACTCCACACTGGGAGACATTGTAAATATCCAAAATAAAACACAACAATTAAAAACAATAAATAAAAATGAACTAAAAACCAAACACACAAAATAAAATAAAAATCCTGCTTGCAGATCGCTACAAGCAATGCACTGGAAACAGCAAAGGTGTTGTAAAAAGTACCCTGGTGCCAAAGTAAAGTTTTTTTCTTCTGATATGCAAACAATAGCTACAGGGGAAAAGTAACAAATGAGTCCCTCTGAACTCAGCATGGTGGCAGCATCATGGTGTGGGGAAGCTGTTCTCCAGCAGGTCAGCAGAGTTGATTGGAGGATAGATGGAACTTAATGCAGGAGAATCTGCTGCAAGACAGAAAACAACATACAAAAGCATATTCATGTGTTTAGAATGGCCCAGTTAAAGTCCAGATCTAAATCCACCTGAGAATCTCTGGCAAATACTTCCTTCCAGTCTGTCACGTAAAATCCTCCCACTCTCCACAAACACATGCTGAAGGCATGATGGGAAATGTGTTTAGAAAAAAAAAGCACTGAGTGTAAATGTACAGAGTTTGTCTACAGTGTAGAGAACTTTACCGTTACAGAACAGGAATCCAACAAGAACAGATTATTTAAATGGCATTATAAGCAAGTACAGAAGTTAGATATTTCATGTTTTTGTTTTGAAGTAATGGAAAATTACTGTAAATCTCCAAAAAGAGAGAAACTGGATTTTAAAAAGCCTCTGGGGGTAAGACCACACTCAGCTGGTGGGTCTGGAAATCCCCCTTTCTGAGGAAATGGTTTAACCCGTTTAGAACCGGCTGAATTAAAGACTTACTCTGTCTCTTCCTCCAACCAGACTCCCCCCCCCCACAAATTCGCCGCTCCTCTAATCACTTCAAGCTCGCGGGGACATATTTCCTTTAAGTTCACGGAAGGTCGAGGAAGCGCAAACGGATTCCAACAATTTTGTTTTTCTTCCCCCATGAAAAGTGGGCCAAAGGACCGGCGCTTGATGCAGCGAGCGTGTGGATGTCTGCGGGGGAAGCAGTGAAACGGAGGAAGTCATCAGCGCAACGAGGAGAAGCTGGTGGCTTTGGTGCGATGGTTAGATTAGAAAACCACAGCCCTGTTCCTGTCATGTAGCAGCATAAATAACCGCTCCGTTTGTGAGAACCTCGAGAAGTCCAGCTGAAATTTGGGATTTAAAAAACAAAACGGAGTTAAGATGATGGGAATGTTCAAGACGTTTCGGTGTTGTTACAGATCCACTCCATCAGTTTGTCCAACAAAACTCCCAAAGTTTCCATTTGAACTAATGAACATGGACAAATATACAAACAGGGTCTATTGTAAGCTTTCTGGACTAGATAGTTTGCTTATATTAAAGCTACTTGCCAGACATTTTGGTAAAATTGATCAAACTCACTTGCGATATATTTAATCACCTACAGAATGATATTTCGTCAGATTTTCAATTCCTTTTCTGATTTAGCTGTAGATTATTATTTAATCAATACAAAATCTACAAAAGCGCCCATGCCTCAGATGACATCACGAAAGGCATAAAGTAACAATTTTGAAGTATTTTTGTCAGTTTTCCCTCTCCATTTGCTTGTTTTTATTCAAACATACACTTTACATGCTTGTCAGAGTACATGGAAATGGTTTGTAAATGTAGACTGGAAGGATCATACGTCTTTATAAATGGATAATAAGGAAAACATGGGCATTACTGCAACAACAGACACTAAAAAACTGCTTATTTCCCCCTGTAGTTACAACATTAACACTTAATACAAGTGATTATGTTCAGCAATATTATGCGCTGAACAGTAATTGCTGAGCTTCATTTTGTTGTCTTTTTAATGCATTTAAATTTGACAGTAAAGGCAATTTAGAGATGAAATAAACAGCGTAATTCATTAGGAGTTATACAGGTGGTAAAAGTGCAAAAATAAAAAATTAAGTTCAGTTCTTTCTCGGTTTGTCTGCTGAAAGCCTGATGCATAAATATCGAGATCCCATTTTATGTCTTAAGATGTTGAGGGCAATCTTTAAAAAAAAAAAAAGATGATGCTTGTCCATCAGATGTTATGATTTAAAAACCGCCACGTGAAAAAGTCCGTCCTAATAAATGTCATCTGTAGAAATGTGCAATAAAACTCTCTAACTTTAGTCATTACGAGGACAAACTGTCCATATCAAGGCTGTAATTTGCAATGTCGCATTCTGTACTACTATGTTATTCATAACTCAAGCGTCCCCTGATGTGGTGCGCTTCACCACATCAGGGAAACTCTGTTGTCAGACGTTATGCATCGCAGGTGAAAGGTCCATGTGTTCTGAACATCAGTAATCACCCCCAGCGTGCGCTCTGATGTTCGTATTTGTGTTGAATGGAGTGGGTGGCAGGAGGATTTTCTTCAACAGCTGCAGACAGGAAATGGTTGCCTCATTAATGTAACGATTCACGCATAGGCTACAACTAAAGCTGAGGACGTCAAAACGAGTCAAACTAGGTATGAAAAAGCAACTGGAAGTGGGAGGTATGAATTTTATTTACGGTTTTGGTACAGATGACGCGCGGTCTCTCGAGTCGGTTTCACTTCCTCTGCATCTCTTTATCTGACCTTCGCACAGGAAAGATGCTTGTTTTTGCTCTCCGCGTCGCTGATGAAGTGAGTCTGGGTGTGGCTTTCCTCCAGCCAGTCGTCAGCCAAGCAGAGCCCCGTTAATGCGCAGGAGATCCTGCACACAGACATCATGGGTCTGAGTGTTCATGCTCGGAGGTTTGGAGTTTTCAGCCTCCAGGGACGACATTTAGAGCCACACATGCAGTTTAGTTCTTCTGTATATGCTTTCACTCGATATGTTGCCAGATTTATGCCACCTTTATGAATCATGTAGGATTCTCCCTAGATTAGGTCTGTTATTTCCAGTATTTAAAAAGGGGAAATAAATGTAATCTTAAGTATTATACTGTCTTGATCTAAGCTAGGCTAGCTGTTGATTACACCTGTCGCCATGGCTACAAAACTAGCAAAGCCACTAAATAGTGATTATTTCCTTTCATTTAAAACAGAGTAAAGAAGAAAAGCCCCATAGGTCAATAAGCGTAGGCTGTTATCTTTGTTGAAAACTGAAAAGGTAACTCTTGCATTTATATTAATGCTAACTGAACATAAAATATTTTTTACATTTGCATTGAGCACAATTTTCTCATGGTTTTCTTTCTGGTCTTTTATCACAATCCTTCCATCCGTCGCCATCAGCTTAAGCACATCGGTAACTAAAATCTATTCTAAGTGTTGACATCAGGGTAAGTCCATCCAGCTGATTGAAAAGGCTTTCTACAAGCAGAGGGGGAATGTGGGGCACTTGAAATGCAGAATCCAAAGCAGCAGTCGTTGCAATGAATACACTGTGCCCCACAAGGTATTGAACAATATTTATGTACAAATATTGTGTTAGCACGTTGTCTCGAAAGTATCAGGGGGATAGTGGATAGAAGGAAAAGGGAGGAGTAGATTTTAGCCAAAAAAATGCAGAAATTTTGAGATAAAAAACATGGATGAGTCAAAAGGAATTGAGGGAAAAAACTCCAATTTTGAGCTTTATCTCAGAATTTTTCTAGAAAAAACTTGGACATTTCCAAAAAGTGAACATGTTCTTTAAGATTATTTTTGGATTTTTTTGTTTCAATTTCCACGTTTTTGTTGTTTTAGGTTGTTTTTTTAAAAAAAATTTCTGCCATTAATCTCTACATTTCTGAGTTTTTTGTGCAAGTTTTTGACTTTTGCAGCTCAGAACTTTTCTGTTTTTTTTCTGGAACATTTCTAAGATAATTCGCTTGATTTATGAATTTTTTTGGCAGGAATTTACTCCTTTTCTCTCACTATAATGTCCTTAATATGCCATCATTAAATAGAACAAACATAAATTCACAGAGATTTGAGGTGTTTTTTGTGGAAAATTTTAAATTTTCCGCTTTTCATTTGGAAACAGGTATAGAACCAATAAAACCAAGATAAAATCAGTCAGTATTAGCATGACTAGCTAGCTGGGCTATCTGCTCAGGTAGCTGATGCTTATTTTTTATCTATGTTATGCCTGCTTTTGTAATGAATGCTTTTCATAAAATCCACAATAAAACCAAGATAAAATACATCAGTAATAACAACATCACATAAAATATACCAACATACACATAAAAAGAGAGGAAAAAAAACCTTACACCTTGTTCAGTTATACAGCTCTGAATCTGGATTTTAAGTGAAAGATGGTGAAGGTCCATGAGAACCGGGGAAATGTAAGCAGGAAATGGGGTCTTGGAAAGCGGTCTCACAGCTGAGTTCTGGACCTGTTGTAGGCGGTACGCTGAGCCACGGCTTAGGCAGGAATAAACGGAGGCAGGTCAAAACAAAGGCGTGTTTGCTCCAGTTTCCAGCTCCTCTAAAGATAGCGGGAGACGGTTTAGTTGGTTTTTTTTGTTTTTTGTTTAGTGAAAGTATCCAGACAGAACTGCAGCTGTAAATTGTTCTTCATATTTAATTTGACTGTAAAAGTTTAAATCTAGGTTTTTATCGGATGGTTTGACATTCTTAGCCAAAACTTGAAGAGATTAGACAATATCATTGGGAATTCCCTCAGCAGCAAAAATCTTTCATTATGGATTAAAATATCCTGCTACTAATCTCTGCTAAATATTTGTTCAAAGTATTTAGAATGTTTGTTTTTTTTTGGAACAGTAGCTGAAACATTGTCTATAGAAGCAGTTTGACCTTTTTACAGCTGTCAGTTTTTAAAAAATACTTTACTCAAGTAAGTTTGTAAAAAAAATGCACGGTTGTCAATTAGTTGCACAAAAGAGAAATCTCATCGGAAACACATTTTCTTTCTCTGAGTTTTAAGTCGGAGGCTATTAATAGTGTGGCCGTGGCTCCGTAACGTGGAGGAACTACAAACTTGTCAGGAGGAATGGACTCATGCAAAGCTGGCTCACCGGCCTTCCGGCTATTCAAACTGGAATGCTAGCCGTGCCTGCCGTGACCTTTCACGGCGCAGGAAGTGAAGCACAGCCACGGCTGACCGTGACAGCAGCAGCAGTAAAGCGAGCGCCGTCTCCACTCCAAACTTTTCTTTGCGGTCCAACATGCAGTTATTACCGTGACCTTTCCAAACGGAGGAAGAGGAAGCTCTGCAGCTGATAGCGGCTACAGGAAGTCAACTCTGCATTGATTTGTGACTGGAAGGTTGTTTATGAGGTGATTCAGAATTTAGCGTAAAGTTGGACTCTAGATTGTCTTTTGTTAAAATTGAAAAAAAAATTATTTTAGTGCGATCTACTGCATGATTTTCTTTCTTTTTCTAACAAGGTAAATTTTTGTACTGTTGTTAATGAGTTTATTTGGAATGACCAATTCTGCCTGCTGGCTATAGTTCATCTAAAAATAAGAGTGAGCCTCTGACATTATCTGGGTCACGTTTTATAATGCTCACTGCATGGACTGCTGCTGCTGCTCTCTGGAAATATTTGCACATCAGCTGGAAGACTTCTGTGATTTTTTTTTCTTTTGTTTTCGTCACAGATGGCATTTCATGGAAACTGTTTTTTTGTTCTTTTCTAAGCACATTATTTTAATGTTTTTATTTGATTCATAAGATGCAGGAGGCGTTTATGGTCAGTTATAACGGTCAAAAAGAGGAGATATCTGTTGAAAATTGAGAAGAATTGCTATGCAACTTGCTTTTTAACTCAAGTCATTATTGACATATTTATTTGATAAATAATGCTAATTTAATGCTAATATGTGTAAAATCTTCAGCAATAACTTTCATATTACAACAATACAGTTTGAAGCGTCAAACAGCTTATTAGAATAATTAAAGATGAAGCGTTTGAGCTGTCGCTTTATAAAATCTGACTTGATTTTAGCCACTTGTAGCTGTTAGCTTATCTTCATGGAGACAGAATTTACAGAAATGAAAAACTAATTTGTCACAATTGCTGCATGTTTGTAATAGTTCATGTACAAAACCCCATATAAGGAGATAAATAAGATTCATATCAAAAATTGTTTCAAAATATAACGAGTTTTATGAATGAAAAAAAAATACATCCATCCATCCATCCATCCATTTTCTTACACCCTTGTCCCTCAGTGGGATCGGGAGGGTTGCTGGTGCCCATCTCCAGCTAGCGTACCGGGCGAGAGGCAGGGTCACCCTGGACAGGTCGCCAGTCTGTCGCAGGCCAAGGAAGAAAATACAGATGAAAACAAATATTTACATTCACTGTATTTCAAAAAGGTACTTTTTTCTTCTCATTGTCTGACATTAAATCACATTTTTCCATTTCAAGATAATCAGTAATATTTCCATTTGCTTTAGACCTGACATGATAACAAATTGTCCCAGAAGCTATTGCGATAAATGATAATATTGCAGTTTTGAGACCATTTTCAAGTAATACAATGGTAATGGCGTAATAATGGATGAACACATTCTCAAAGATCAATAAAACTTTAAATTCTACTGAGCATTTAACACTGGAACTGGAAGACTTTTTAAATATTCACAATAAATAAACAAAACGACAAATATATTGAATTATGAAATCTTTGTAACTAAAATTATCCTCTGATAAAAGGGGCTTGTTGAGAGCAAAACACCAGACCGAGGACTTTTCTTTTTGGTAGAAAGAGAGAGAAAGAAGAAAAACTATAAATCACACAAATGGAAGTTATTGATCTCATTTAATTGATTTATTACAACATGCCTAATTTGTTTAATATCACAACAACTGTTTTATTCTTTGAAACAGTCTTTAGATTCAGAAGTTTACCCACATCTGCCTACCTAGTATTTGGTGAAATTACCTTTTTAACTAAACCAACCTTCCAGAAACTCCTCACAATGGTTTGCTGTAAAAACGTCCCATTCCTCCTGATTGAACTGCTGTTGCATGTGTGATGGCCAATCCTAAACATCGACTTTATTGTTCCGCCAACATCATCTCAAAAATCTGCCAAGACCCTCGTCTCAACAGATGACAGACTTTACGTCAAATGGGCTTAGCTTGTTCAGCTGCAGAAGATTAGTCCGACAAAAGTTTTGCTGAAGAGCAATGGAGCAAATGTTAAAATCTTCAAGCAACAAAAAAAGAAAACTTTCAGCCATTAGTGGCTCACAGCCAAGAGGACTGCATCTACGAGTAGACAGATGTCAGAACTAAACAACGGCTGGAAGATGAAATTGAAATTAGGGGTGGGTTGAGGAGGAATTATAGGAGAAGCGCAGAGGAAGGTCATTAGAGTCGGAACATCCTTCCTTCTCAGCCCTGGTCGTGTGTTGCTGGGATAAGGATAAAGGGACGGAGGGTGAAAGTTGGAGGGAGTGCTATGATGGAAGCCAGTCCACCATGGTGACTGTAATCCTTCAGAATGAGATGGCACTTTCTGTAAGCAGAAGGAGGGAATTAGGGTTAGGATGGATCCAGTTCAAGAGAAAAATGTAAAAAAAAAAAAATAAATAATAGACTGAACTTCTGTGACCAATTTTTCTTTTTACGTGTTGTAACAGTGAGTGTTCTCACTTTTTGATCTGCATGTGTGTGACTTTGTGAAGAATTGTTGCCAGCGTGGGAGTAGTTTTAAACTCTGACGTGATGCTAATGGAGGTGCACGACATGAAGGACGACATGCTATAATAAATAATATGGGTGAAAGTCACGATTACGATATGACTTGTGATAATTAAACAGCTGAAAAGCGTTGCTTCCTTCCTGTTTTGGGTTCATTGCAAACATAAATACCAGACATGAGGTAGTCTGTCCAGTTTCTAGAAAAAAAAAATATTACTTTTGTTTCACATTTTTATTGAAAAGTTGCCTGTTTTTTTTTCTTACTCTTGTAAAACATTTAAATGGACTGCAATAAGTGTTTAATAAGGCATTTCTTCGCAGCATGCGTATTGTGTGCAGCGACGCTTCAACGATAAAATTGCGATATACTGTGCAGCCCTAGATGCTAGTTACTTTAGCTTGCGCTCTTTTTTGTTGCTATACCTAAAACTCACTAGATGAGACTCAACACAGAGCTCACGAGGACAAAATGGGACGACATTTTAATGTTACTTTTAAGAAAACTTGAAAGAGCAAACATAAGATGCAAAAAGGCCCCTATTCTAAATTTGTATTCATTTTCCCACAAACTCAACAAATGGTTGTCTTTTTTTCTGATTTTTCAAATGTCTTCACACCATTTAAGATCAGCAGTACAAGAATTTAAATTTCCTAGTTGCCACTGATAGTGTGCGCTGTGATTAGCTTAGCGTGCCCCTAGACATCCAGCTATCGGTTGTGATTTCTGCCTCCTTCTGCCTCATCTTGGAGTGCTTCCACATTATTTGAGTCTTTTTTGTCACTTTGTCAACGTTTACAGTTCCTTCTGGAAAACCAAAATTTTGCCACACAAGTCATTTAGAAGTAGTTCGGCCATCTCTGTTCCAACGGGTGAAGCCATGCTAACTGCAACTAGCTAGCGCTCGCGAGATAGCAGTCATCTCAACGGACTTCTTAAACATTGTTAAGTTTTAATATCGCAACATCTTTTATTACCAGCTCTTGTAACCAACTATTATTTATATTACAAACAAGATATTTTATTTTTTCCGTGTATTCAAGCCAGTTAGTTATTTCTGAATGTTTTGAACTGGAAGCAGTTAAATGAAGCGTTAATAATTAAGTAATGCCTAAAGTAGAATTTATTAGGGCCAGTGTAAAAGCTTTTCTGGTTCCATGTTCTGATTTGCTTCTTTGTATTTAAAATCAATAATTGAAATAAAAGAAATACAGAACTCAACTCTATTTTTTCCCTTTTGTTTTCAAAAAAGAAGCCAGTCTGATTCGGTCTGGTTTTCTACAAGGTTTGCATATCAAGATGTTTAGCTCATTTGATCTTTAAAGCATCTCCCTAAAGTTTACGTCTTGCTGAAAAACGGACTTCGTAAACATGAGCAACGTAGGGCCAGTTGTTGGGGTTATATAATTGTTTTTTACTAATGAATGGACCTGCTAGGAATAATCAGTCAGTACTCTCTTTAAGTTGTAGTTATAAATCTTACATCAGGCTTCTATTGAAGGGAGAACTATTACATCTAATCTGAAAGGGACTTAAAGTACACGCATGTTGTATGTTTTATTAATGCTAACAGTCTGAAGAGTTCGCACTGTCTTTCCAGAAACGCTAGCATGCTAAAGTTTGTAGATTCTCAGTTAAAGGCTTCAGATGTAAGATGTAAGACGGTCTTTGTCCCCGCTGACATGTGAATATGAATCCATGCCCCTCGGTTCATAAACCTGTCGCTCCTTTTCGTTTCGTGCCTGCTGGCTCATGTAGAGATGGTTATATAATACAGTGTGCTGCAATGGTAACGTGGTGGAGGGATGGACGCTTGCAGACAGTGTGACCAGATGGCTGTGAATCGAGGCAGAGTGGATGGCCACAGAACAAACGCAGACGAATTTAGGTAGGGTTCACAAAATGTGGACGAAGCAGCAATGACTGCTTGAGCTATTCTGAATCAACTTTTATCAATATCCTCTTTTTTTCCCCCACACAGCAATGAGTTTAGCTTTAAGTTTCAGTTTGATGTACCACTCTGCTAAACAAGTGATTTCTTAGTTCTTTTTTCCTATCATTTATCATCTTCCTTCTGTTTACTGTCGACAGAAAAGCGGATGCACAGGGTGGCATTATCAGAAACGTTTCTTGTTTTCTGCCTGAAAACTATTAACTTTAGCAGAAGTGGCGGAAATGTCGCCGTGTCAACATTTGTGTGTGATCTAGTTAACCAAATGCATGATCATTTGTTTACTAGAATGAGGACAAGATATAGTTTTTACAATATTTCTGGCACAACTGCAAAAACCTTGTTTTTTCACAAATAGAGTAAATGTTTTACAAATCAACAACCTTATTTAATTTTTTTTTTTTAAAGTGCAATCAGTGTAGAATCTTCCAGTCCAATTTCATTAATCCACATATTTTGTTTTTTATGCATGGACTAGTAAATACTCGCTTTCACTAAATATACACAGATGTTGTAACAATGGTCTGACTTCAATACACAAATAATTTAAAAGTATTAATCTATTTCTCCTTTGCAATCATAACAAGCATAGACAGGAGATATTGAGGTGACTACAGGTGATCGAATGAAGTCCAGACTTTGCTAAAAAAAAACTGTCTAAAGCCCTTTGTTTTAGTGTCATACCTAAATACTAAATTTAGTTGATCAGTGTTTACAAATAATTTGAATCTCTTCTGTCTTTATAATTGTTTTTTCCTTGACTAAATTGTCAAAATGAGTCTATTTAAACTGTTTAATAGCTGTGGTTTCTCCGATGCTAGCGGGAAAACGTTGTTGCTCCGTATTAGCTGACCCAAGAACATCTTCCTGAATTACATCGACATAATAATCTCTGTCCATTTCTTTTTATATTGGGCTAGTGTAATGTCTGAATTTTAAGTTGGTCCCAAGAAACACAGCACCCCCTATGGTCAGAATTGTGAATAGCAATGTCGGAGGCTCCTCCACCTCCAATTTCAGATGCAATAACGTTGTTGCATGTGTAAAATGTCATGAAATTTTAAGGCCAATTTCATTTCCAAATTCAAAATCTGACTTCTTTGACCACTGCAATGAAGCAATAGATTTATAGAGTTATGTTTAAATTATTCATCTTGATGTCTTGGGCTTCTTTTATTTTACTCGTGTTGACAGCAACTGAGTCAGGCTTCACTTTGACAAGAGATATCATGGGAATTTAATATTGCAAAATCTCATGCCACATAATCTCATTACATCCCTAGTAGGAATTATTTAGATCCACCAATGTCACTTAACAAAATTACCGAGCCTTTTTTTTTTTTTTTTTTTTTGCGGATTCAGTGTTTCTTTTCAGGGCACTTTCAAAACAGTCTTTTCTTATGAACACAGCAATCTTGTAATTTCTTTTTCTGTGTGGATGTGCATAACTGCTGAAGACTCGTACTAACACTCGTATTTCCAGGGTTGGATTATTGGTCACGTGTTTCCAGCAGCTCTAGATGGGTTTCAAGCCTCTCTTTCTGCTTCTTCCCAGCGCTCATCATGTATTGATTTTCCACAGCAGCCGCTCACATCTTGTATAAAAGCCTCTTCATGCTCTTATCTATGACCTCCTGCTGCCTGATAAACTAACTAAAAGCCTCTCTGTTTAGATCCAACATGGCCGCCACTTTGGCTGGGTGGCAGTCAGAAGGTTTTTTTCACTGGAAAACTTGTTTATGTACTCTATCTGCCTTGTATATTTTGTATGAATAGACTATATACTAGAGATGTGCCGATCAGGTTTTTTCCTGCCGATTCTGATACCGATCACCGATACCGATCACATAATTATTATTTTTTTTAATCATAAGCACTACCGGTTACATTATATGGAAAAAGGAACCATGAATTCACCTTAATTTAAACAAAAACTTGTTTTTAATGACTTTTTCCAAGAAGAAAACTAAACAAAACGGGTATTGTGCAAATTGTACTGCTATCAATAATACTATCTTTAACATTCTGAAAACATATGAAGGCTCTGAAGAGGCTAAATAATGCAAAGAGTCAAAATAAAACCTCTCAACATTGCCAAAAAATTCAAGTATAAAACTTAACATTCAAAGGCAAAAACAGGATCCATTACAATAAACAATCCTGAGTTACTGAATGAAAACTTCCTGATAGCATGGCGGCTAGCTGATTACTGCTAGCTCTGAGTGGCTGTTTCTGACTGAGCGGAGTAATTATGCAGAGCAGGGAGGAGATTGATAATTTTTTTAGAGATTGTCTGTCTCCTGTTAGGACAGCGAAAGTTTGAATACGTATGTAAAAAAAAAAATTTTTAAGTTATACGCTGCAGCTTTAAGCAGAGGTTCGGTGTGAGAGTCACTACCAGGTGGAGCAGAAGCGGCGCTCCGTCTGTGAAATATTACTACCTGTAGCGCGTAGCAGCGGTTCAACAACAAGAGCAGAACCAGCGTCTTACATCGCAGCTCGAAGACTTAAATAATTTTGCGGGTTATTTGTTTAGCTTTCTGACCGTCATGCTAATCCGGGTGAGTGTTTGTAGCTGTGCGCTGCTTTACCTGCTATCTGATCCTCCATGTCTTTTTTACTGCAGTGAGCCTCGATGTAGCCAAACTCCGTCAAGTATGGCATTGTTTTTATGCCATATTAGCTTCGTTGTGTTGATACATTTTGACGTGCTTCACCCCATGTGCTTCAATTTTCCGCTGCAACACGTAAACTTCCCCATTCACTCGGTGCGTTATAGTTCCACATCGCTTAGGATTTGTTGCTGCACGTTTGCGCAGAGTGAAGGAAAGAGGAGACCAGCTGCACAGGCAGGCTGCGAAATGAGATGCAGGTGATTGGTTTGTGTGATCGGCAACAAGAGAGCGTGATCGGCGATCACTGATCATACACTTTTTCAAGGAAATCGGCCGATTATGATCGGTGGCCGATTGATCGGCACACCTCTACTATATACCAGTATTTTGTACAATATCCTCTTACTCTATACCAATATGCTCCAAAGCTTTGATGCTTGCTGAAGGGTAGTGCATGCAACATGGCCTAAAACATATTTTAAGGATTTCTATAGACTGGAAGCTTATATAATGTCTGAGTCATAATATTTCCTTACCCTTTTTTGAGTGAAAACAAATTGAATTTTATCACTTTGAAAAAGTCGTGTTCCTTTCAATGTTGGTTTGTGAGTACAGATGCAAAGATCTGAAGTTTTGTGGCTGATTTTACAACCTGCGTTTTTGTAAAGCTTTGATACCAAGCTTGCTTTCAGAATTGTAAGAGGAATATTCAAAAGCGTTTTTCTTGGCTTTTCTCTCATGATTAAATATTTATATTATGAGAAAGGAGATGAGTCACTGTAAAAAAGGGTTTATAAATAGGTTTTCAGGCTACCTCCCCCATCCCCTCAATTTTTTTTGAAACAAATAAACACATTTTAGAAAAAGGCAGGGCCTAAGAAGGACTTTGAAGCTGTGATTAGCGTATCTTATTACCGGTTAGCACAGTTAGCGTAGCCATCATTACTAAAAATGCAGCCTGTCTGTGTATTCCTGACAGAACATAGGCAATTGAGTTGTCAAAAGGCAAAAGGCCTCCAACCTTTAAAGACAGAATTTGAAAGAGCAACTTTCCTGTTCTTTGTTTAACCATTAGCAGGCAGCTAACGTTCACTTAGCTTCCTCTGGCTTCATTAAAAAAAAAAAAAAAAACATTGCTTGAAAATAGCTAGCCTTGTGTTTTCTTTTCTCAGTAATGGCATCCACACTGAAGAGTGTGGCACCACCTGATAGAGATTAGGTTAGGTTTCTCAGTGCAACACTATTTTTAAGGTCACAAGTTTTACTTATACTTCTCCGCCATAAACATATCATGAAGCGACTTGTTCTCAGTGCAGTTACCATTGACGAGTCATCTGTTGAACTTTAAAAAAACAAACTGCCACGAAGAGCTTGGTCACATTTAAACTTCAGTGATTTAAAACAGTTAACTATAAACTAAGTGTGTCATCACAGTGTTAGGGATGTTTTCTCTATTTTCAATTTAAGAGCAGCTAATTGAATTTTACATTCGTGGCTCTTGTTTGAAGCTGGCCCTTCTGTGCCTTGGATTAAAAAAAAAGTGTTGTACCAGATAAAAGCCTGACTGGTGTCCAAAGTTTTGGCTTATTGCAGTCCCCCCTCATCCCCGTTGGACGTCGGCTCACTCCAAGTGTCTGGCCAAGACTCTTAATGACGGTTGTCAGCCTGTCTGAGCTCCTGTGGGTTGGCTGGACACGGTGGACGATTGCTGTGAGTGTGTGAGAAGTTGCTTCGTGTATCGGGTTACTGTATGGGTGGCCATCTGGAGAGGAGAAGGGGTGTGAGGGGGTCTGTTTGTGCTGAGTGCAAGTATTAAGGGAAGTCTTAAGGAGCAGACAGCTGAGGCAGAAGTCACGGTTGGACGACATCTTTGTTTTCGGGACAGGAGTTCGGTTCGGATTCGCTTTAATTTGTTTACAGTTAGAAAAAACCAAAACTGTATTTGATGGGTGCTATGGTGAAACGAGACCATCTAGTTGGATTGTTGTCTCTGTTTGTGTGTCAGCACACGGTGTTAATGGTCTGAAACCTGCGCCTTTCCAGCTGCCGCCTTAAAATCCCTTTATTTCCTTTTTAACTGTTTGGGAATGAATAGATTTTTCCACACTCAGGGATCACCTTTCAGGGCATAAAGAGCAGTCATGGCGTCTCCTTTCATCCCCTTCTGACTGCCCTCTGTCTCTTTCTCTCTCCCCCCCACACACTTGTTGCCGTGGTCATAATAAATCCTATTTTGTTTTCCTGGAGCTCCGCGGCTTCGTTCAGCCCTGCATGCGGCGAAGGCAGCTGGCGGGCCCAACTGACGGCCTCATTAGCTTTTTGTTTTCATCCGCTTCATAAACACTGAGCCGGTCTGAGCCCGTCACCTGACCGCAATCCTAGCCGTTCGATTGGACAGCTGAGTCAGCTGACCGCGAGCGTCAGCTGCGATTGGCTGGGAGTTCCTCAAAGCACTTCCTCCTGTAGCCGGGCAGACTGCGCACACTCCCATGAGGACCGAGGAGGGTTGGAAACACACACGCACAAACACGCATGCATAGGATGAAATCGTGAGAGAAAGAGAGAGAGAGAGAGACAGCTAGTTGTGGCCTGAAGTGCATTTTTGCGCAGGAATCATCTGTTTTTGTTATAAAAGCAGACTGTAGCCCAGTGGGGGAAACATAAGGGTCCATTTCTGTCAGGCAAAAAATATTTTTTAAAAATCTGGTTTGTGATTGCATAGCGAAAATAATGTCTTAATCGGTGTTGTCATTTGTTTGAAGGGACTCTTTATATGACAGAGGAGGTTTTCTGAAACATACCGCAAATTCTTAACTTTGCTCCTCACTGTCATTAAATCTGAGTAGAAAAAAAGAAACAGAAAACAATAAATGGGATAAATGAAGCAGTTGTTGACTTTTTTTTTTAATCCAGCAAATTTAAAGGACAAAGGATGATATGTAGAAGAATTTAAGGAGTCGAAGTAGCAGTTTCACCTTTTGAAATATTAGATTCTATTTACCTTCCAGCAATGCAGCTGATCAGTTTATTTTTGTTTTCTTTAGTGATTATTTATCTAGTTCATGGATGCTCAGCCAAATGTATTCGTAGATCTCAAAGTTTTCCACATTTTACAAACCACATTCACAAATGTGGATATTTTTATGTGGAATGTGGACAGAATACAACTCGTGTTTTTTCTTCTTTTTTTTTCAAAAGAAAACAAGTGCAAAATACATTTGCATTAAGTTCCCTTTTTATCAGACAGGCTGATACAACCCTACTAAATAAAATTTGTCAAAAGCTCTCTTCAGTCAGTCATAAATATGAAAAGAGAATGACATGACTACAAACTTAACAAGATATGATCATCAGCCTTGACCAGGGATATCCAATGTGCAGCGCAGTTGCTGTTTGTGGCCCTCGGAAGGATTTTGCGTGGCCCTTGACCACAACTCAAGAATGGCATTTGTGACTCAAAAATCGTTGACTACTTTGCTTCATTCAAATATTGTTTGTGTAGTTTATGGGGTAAAATGGATAAAAAAGAAAAAGATGTTGATCCATGGTAACTCAGGAGAGGAGACACAGCTCAGGTGAAATCACCTGCGGGCAGGACAATCTGGCATTTATGTTAAATAGCCAAGAAAATTACTTGCTGAAAAAGTACTGCTGTTTGGCACAAGTGCTATAAGAGATGCAACAAACATGTGGCGGAAGATTTTCTGGTCAAATGAGACCAGATTGAATTTCTATACGTGGTAGAAAACTAACACTACTCCTCACTCTGAAACAAACTTCATATTTACTAAAAAAAATTAAAAAGAGGCTTATTGATGAATCTTCTTCTGGCAGCTCGTTGATGATGGACCTCACTGTAACCGGTTGAAAGTTAAATTTCCGTGTAAATACCGTCTCTTTGAAGTATTGTGTTTTCCATGATCAGTTGTCTTCGGAGCTGTCAAGTTTTTAACATTTTTCCCCCCATGATTACATCTATATTTGGTTTTGTGGGACCACAGTTATGTGAGCGTTTGAGCTTTGCAGCCGTGTCTTGACATGAGAAAAACGTATGAGAGGAGCAGGAAGCAGAGAGACCCACCCACTGCGCTTGCAGGGGCACATACTGCTGTTACAGCGCCTAATAAAAATCTGTCATTCTGACACCATCACGACTAATAAAACGGGGAGCTTCGGCGTTGTCTTGTTAGAAATGTCAAATAAATACTTTTGCAAATCTCAGAAAGTGTGTATTTGGGTCTAGAAAGCAATTATTTGATTAAAAGTGCTATTTACTGCTATGAAGGAACTCTAGTATCATGAAGATGCTAGCTAACTGTGTTTGTGTCTGTTATCTTCCAGTTCAGATTTACCTCAGGAGAAACATTTCTGTGTTGTGGATGTGTGTATGTGTGTGTGTGTGTGCTTTTGAATGCTTTTGAATGTGTTTGGCTGTGTCCTGATCATGCTGACAGCAGCTGGTAGACAGGTCACTGCAGGGTCAGACCCCCCCTGCCACTTCTCCCCAGGCTTTAGCAGGTTGCTGTGGAGTCTGATTTGGAAAGTGCTTAGCAGGCAGAAGCTCAGCTTCAAAATAAGTGTAGACTGTGGGTGATGCAGTTGGTAGGAGTCCCTAATGTTTTAAGGGGATACAATTAAGCAGTAAGAAGGGTTTTATGTTGTAAAGCTTGATTTTAACCGGTGTGTGTGTTATCCTGGATGTGCATGTTTTTATGACGGTATACATGTGGTAGTAATTTAACATCTAACGCTAAAGGAGTCCAGAGTTTTGTATCAGACCAGACTACGCTACTCTGATAGGATTCTTTTGCCTTTGTTTGAGAAAATGTCCTGAAGTACCCATGCCAATCCAGTAGATGGCAGTCAAGAAAAAAAACTGCGTTCAACGTAGAAGAAGAAAATTTTTTTGTGACGATTTTAGGTGTATTAGCTAAAGGTTCATTGTTCAGGCTGCGCGTCCCCACAAATTCGGAGTCTTGGGGAAACTAGAAATGCTAATTTTAGAAACCAGGTTCCAGAGTGGATGAGTTCAATTTAAATAAAATAAAATAAAATAAAATAAAATAAAATAAAATAAAATAAAGCAGCAAAATTTTGAGCTCCATTTTGAACCGGCTGTGATTAATTCCATCACAGTTGCTAAGCGACAGGATTTATGCCAAGAGGGAGAGAAACGAATGTTTCAGATGTTTCCCTGCTTTTGAAACGCCTGATTCAGATGAATGCTGGTCAGCAAAGTCCTGTTAATGAGCCATCAGCTGCGATTAGGTGTGCTGAAGCAGAGAAACATAAAACACTGGTTTGATATTATCTTTTTGCCATTTCTAGCATCGTTTTGGATGGTCACTAAGGGGCTGCACATGGCTCCTAGAACCAGGTCATTTACAACTGACAAATCACCATTAGATATTCATCCAGAATAATAAATGTTTTACCTGATTTTATCTTTTTGACATTTTTGTATGCCTTCTCAGCCTTTTATCTTGTTCAGGTCCGCATGAGAAGGTTGTGACTCTATTGTTTCGCCATTGGTTGACCACAAGAATTCAGCTGAAAACAATTCAGCAAGCTTGTCAAATGTGTGTTTTTTAAAATAAATAGAAAGTTCTTTCACCAAAATCTCAGATTTCAAGAAAAAAAAAAAATCAAAGAAAAGATCTGCAAAATATCAATGTCAGCAGGGACGTGCTGAGTAAAAATGCAAACAGAGTTCGTATTTCCTGTTACTATTCACGGAGTTAAAAAGAGGATCTTATCTGCAGTACAGGACCGTTGTGTCCTGCAATGACCCATTGTCATATGCTACTTCCAAAGATCCTGAGTGGGAACGCTGTTGTTTTGTTTTTTTTCCCATCACCCGTGTAGCCGCAGGTGTGTGTTGGATGTTCAGTGAACTGTGCAGGATTCGCCTCAGATTCTTACACATGATCCACTACTAACTATGTTCTGTCTCTTTAAACATCGCTGGCTTATTGCCTACCCCTGGAAACAAGTCTGGACATGTTGGTGGACGACTCTGGCTGCTACACCTGAGTGTGTGTGGATGTGGGTGGGTTGCAATATTTTTCTGTCCACTCTGCATTTATGCTTTGGAGTGAAAGAATTAGCTTATCCCTTTTTATTAAAATAACCTCCTATATATTTGTTATCTGTACAAAAGAGTAGAGCAACGTGCATGAATATGCAACTTGAAGAGTAGATGGTTTGGTTTATTTTTCCACTGTAGCCCATTTTCTGCTAGACTCTAGGGGGCAGTGTAGAGCACCTATGTTAACCGTACCACACAACATGCTTGGAAGTAAAAAAAAGAACAGTTTGTAGTAACAATGTGACAACATTTGTGAGTTTCATAGTCTTTATGGGTGGAATTTATAAAGATGTCTGTCTTTGCGAACGCTTCACTTCACCTGGTGGGGGCGCAAGTAAAGTCTGGTGGCCCGCCAGGCTTATAATACACTGGGGGAAATACCCTGACACACTATTTGCATGTGTTTGTTCGTAAATACAGCAGCAACTGTGACAGTTTATTTACGCTTTTCGTGACTATCTGTCTTTGCGAACCTTGACGAGAAGGAGCTCTTACTTGTCCGCCATGTTTTTTCTGCATAAAACAGTTTGCGTAGCTACAAAATTTCAGAAGTTCGCGGTTCGTAAAATTTGGTCAAATTACATCATTTCTGCACTGGCGTCAATGTGGACCAAATTTTCTGCATCACGCTCTCTGAAATTTTGTAACTACACGGAAAAATCATTACAGAAAAACATGGCAGACGAGGAAGAGCTCTTTCTCGTAGAGGTTCGCCAAAACAGACAGTCACGTAAAGTGTAAACCAACTGTCACGGTTGCTGCTGTATTTACGAACAAACACACGCAAATAGTGCATCAGGGTATTTCCCCCAGTGTATTATAAGCCTGGCGGGCCACCAGACTTTACTTACGCCCCCACCAGGTGAAGCGAAGCGTTATTTTTCCATTTATTATGTGTTTTTTTTATACAACAATAACAACGATATCAAAGATGGGTTAAAGCGTCTCTTTGGTGAAACGATTGGAAGAACAATGGCAATACAGAATTGGCAACTGAGACAGAAATCAGTTGCCAACAACTAAGACTAACAACTTAAGCGAATAAAGTTACAAGTCTCAGATAAAGGATCAGAAAATTTTGGACACAAAATCTATATTTAGTTCAATTGTATTTGTTTTATGTTTGCCTTTCCTTTGTAGTTGGTATGTAGGCTTTGTTAATAATGTCTTCCATTAACATATTTTCAAATTTCCTGTCAACTTGAAACCTTTGTTTTAAACTCAGAAACACCGTAAGCCACCAAATGACTGCCCATGTCCCCCTACCACCGCTCTTCTGGGGAAAACCCTGGTGTGTGGATTGCCTTATAAAACTAAACTGCATTAAATCAACACAGGAGATCGTCAGAAACGTATGCTTAAAAATTGCCTCAAGTTAAATCAAGAGGAAAAACTGTAAATAGTAATTACTAAGCACACAGTAATATCATTGAGCTTTTGTCTTCTAAATCTCTCATGGTTTCCCTTTCAGTCGGAGATATAATTAGCACATCAAGCCATTCATTTCCTCTGCTTTCTCACACCATGTTCTTCCCCCCTCTCCTCTCCATGTCACACACTTGTAGCTCCCTCTCAGGGGAGAGTGGCATTGGTGCAAAGTGCTGATTGCTGTCATGGGCTCTGCCGCATGCAGTCTGCTGCTCCATGTTACTTGACCTGATTCTGTCACACACTACAGGGATCATTAACACATAAAAAGGTAGATAAACGCTGCCTGAAACAATCTGCCGGTGCTAAGGCGGCAGCTTCATGCATGTGGAGCGACGGTATTTCTTGCATCAGGAGTGAGACTTGCTTTGTATAAATATAAAAGGACGAAAAATAGTAGATGTGGTTAATTAGAAAAATCTGCCAGACTCTCACAAGATATATCTCTCTCTTAAGCTAAGCGAAAGGCTCATTGTTTATCTTTTCCCATCATGCCATTGCTCTGCAGCGAAACCGCTCTGTAGTCGCCCCGACCGTGCTCCCCCTGCTGTCGCTTGTCATTTCTCCTCCTCCACGTTCTCCACCCGGTGATTAAAAAAACCCTCGGTGTCCCGCCGCCTCCCATATTGTTTGATCCCATGACAACTTGTGAGGCGGGCTGGGATTGACGGTTATTTTTGGCCCCTCAGCTGGTGAGCTGTGCAGGCCCCTCACACAGGAAGTGCCCACACTTTGGAGATGATGAAAAAACGCACAGCGACGCTGTGGGTCAGTGGGTGTAAACGATGGCACATGTTATGAACTTACACTTTACCGCTTGACCTTTGGGTCTGCAAAACTTGAATTGTTTGATGTTTTAGTTTTTTTGGGCTCTGCAATGTTTGATTACTTTCTCTTTGTGTTCAAATTTCCGCCGTTTTACTAATATAATGTCTCTTCCAGTGAGGATCAGATCAGGAATTTAACCTTAATTTTATGACATAACTACTAAACCGGTATTTTAGGGTGTTTTTGATAAAATAGGCCGGTAGACTCGGCTAGATTGGGGGTCAAAATTTCAACGTTTGCTACATTTCTTCTTGTGCGGTTTGTCAAACAAAACAAACTCTTTGAAAAACCGGTTCCCCTCTTTGTCTGTGGCGCTGCATTGAAAATCACAGACACAAAACCTCTGAAGAAGACATGAGCGCAACTTCCTTCTTCACAAAACGTAAACAAAAGATGGAGCGGCATCAGATTCTAGCGGTTGTAGGATTCCTCTTTTGACAGCGAGTCATTTCTCCCGCTAGCACCAGACTCACATGCTTGTTTTGGTTGCGTTTACCCACAATGCCCAGTGCTCTTGTCCGCTTCCTGGAGCGGACTCCAGTCTGCTTGGCCTTCACATATACAGCTGGACCAGAGTTCACCTCCCCAGACTAACCATACTTTCTAGACAAAGGTACTGGAGTTCGATTAAAGTGGGACTAAGCAGGGCTGATGTGAACGCGCTCTTACACTCACCACGTTTGCCGAACATCTCAGATGCCGTGGCAGCAGCAGCGTGTTTGAATCCTGTGACTTCACACTTTCAGATTTAAAAATAAAACAGAGGCAGAAACAAAAAAAAAAAGATGATGCAACCCTGCAGCAAGCTCTTCCTAGGAAAACACCTGAAGGAAAATTATTATTATTAATTTTTTTTCTTGTTCAGCAGAGGATTCAGGCGCTTTTTGCCGTAATCCCGAACTCCACTCTCGCCTTTTTGTGCAAATCATTTGAAGTTTTAGAGTGGCGGCGGGTTTGCCTTGGGAGAGAAGAGGAGCGAGGCTGAGGGGGGGATTATCTGTCGGAGCAGAACCAAGGACGGGTTCTGATCATCACTGGCTGGATGCGCTGTAACCCCTAAACCTGGCTGCTCTTACCACAGCCGTCCTTGAATGCTCATGGACACCATCTAGACCGTAAGCTGCTCCTCAGTTCATGGTAATATTTAGTTTAGAAATCACTTTATTTTTTCAGTACTTCTCTACATTTCAGAAGCAAAAAAAAATATATAAAAAAATAACATTACACCTCATATAATTGTCAGCAGTGAGTTACATCAGCAACAGGAACAAAATCCCTGCCCGTGTTCGTCTGCCATCGCACCTCTTTATTCTCTCCCTCCCTCCTCGGCTCGCTGTAGGTTAAATCCCGCTCTATTTTTAGAGAGCGGCGGCGAAGCTGGATTGTAGGTCAGTGTGTTGAGAGGGAGGAGGGGCCCTGTTTCCCTTCCGTGCAAAAACATCAAATCACGCTCAAAAACATGCCAAAGGAAAAAAAACAAAACAAAACACAAAAACATACAGTGCTTTTTCAAAACTGTTCACACCTCTTGAACTTTTTCACGGCTTTTCATGTTACAGCTACAAACTTCAATGTTTTTTAATTGGAATTTTATGGGACAGACCCACTCAAAATAGTGCAGGAAGTGGCAGGAAAAGGATACTGACAAAATCTGAAACGTGCGGCGTGCATTTGCATTCGACCCTCCTCTGTAAATAATTCTTAGAATGCTGTAATTACAGCTCGAGGCCTTTTGGAGTATTTTTCTATCAACGTTATGCCTCTAGAAACTCTTGACATTTTGCCCATTGTTTGCTAAGCATATCAATCTATAAGACTGATTAAAAAGCATTGTATTTTTAAATATTTTAAATATTGTAATTGTTTTGATTCTGTAGTTTGATATTGATTCATATCTCCTTTTCATCATTTGTTGATCTTTTCATTTCATTCAACTGATAAAGGTTGTTCTAGAGACGGGTGTAGTGAATTAGCTATGACTAAATCACTGGGATGCAGGCATTAGATCTATGTTTTGGTTTTAATTCCTTATGAAATAAGCAATAAAATAAATAAGCTATAAAATCTATTTAAGTCTACAGATTCTGAATTTAATTTAGGTGTGTAAAGCATTTTGACACCATTTTGACATTTTCACTTAAAATTATATCACAAAATGTTGAGATGTTTATTGCGACAAACATAAAATTATGTGTTCTTTGCTGTATTTTTTTTAAATTTAGTTTAACTGACTGCACCACTGCTCTTAGAAAACATAAGTGTTTGGAAATGTGCTACTTCCAAACACTAGTTACATTAAGGAACAGGGTTTTTATCATCATAATGCACAAAGTAACTGCCTTAATCGGATTTTCTAATTTATTGATGCTCTTATTAAACCAACATTATGAGCTAGAGCTTTACTGTTTAGGTTGTTAATTAGGTCGCTTCCCAAGGCAATTGGTCACACTGTGTTTTATTTCGTTTTACTGGAGTAAAAGGGGTTGAATGAAAATGCATTCAGATTTTTATCACTGTTTTTGAAAACCCCAAATTATATATACTGGTGTTTTAACAGCTTCAGACGACCAAGAATAAACATAATGTCTTCTTTCTTCTTCAACGTCTTCAAAGACGAAATCAAATCAGCCCTGAAGTGTTTCTCATGACTTTGCGTCTCAACATTTTTGCTTTATAATCTATTTAAACAGTAACTCACTTCCCCGTCAACATTGGCCTGTTTTGTTCTGTCAGAGGGAAATTGTTGGGTGGAGATCAGCAGGGCTACATGCTAATATTAACAGAGCAAACCGGTACGTTGTAGTCATGAAAACATGGGCTGTCCTGTACATTTTGCAGCATCCAGACTCTGTGTTTCTATTTCGAATCTTCCAGCGTCATCCACTTTGATTTCACGTAGACTGAGGCTGTTTTCTGATTGCGTGTCGTCTTCAGCACTTGCCGCCGCTCTCCAAGTCTTGCAGTTGTTTTTGACATGTTGGGTCCTACGTGAGTCCAATGCCAGCAACTCGTCTGAGCCAAATCCACTTCCCTCTGTCAGTTTCACAAATCACCCAGTAGCCAGGCAGCGCTCGGAAACTTACTGTTGACTTTAGACTTTGGCTGAATTGCTCTTTATCCCTCTTCTCTCCGCACATCTATAGTGATATAAAGGATGACTGTTTTTTTTTTACCCACAAATCTGAGTACTTAACTTTTATTGTAGCATTTAGCAACTTTAATCAACATTTGTCTCACATTAAAATAGGCAGGTTTTCTCTGAATAATTTGGAGTTAGGTTCCACAGAAAAATCTGGTGAATCTGGAAACAGTGAACCATGATCTACTGTACGGTCTTCGTTTTAAGCATCAACTCTTTTGAACAAAGCAGGATTACAAAAAAAATCCAAAAAGTTTCAGCGTCTGTCTCTGACTAGATGCTATTAAACTGGTGCGTGTTTTCTGTTTTCAGAAATGTCATAAAATCTATCCAACCAGTTGTTTTTATTTTTTTCTGTTACTGTTGTAATTACCACTACAACAATATTGCTTGACAATTGCTACAATACTGTTTTTAATAATATATAGCTGTTGCGTATCTTCAGACGAATTTCTCATTTTCTGTCGGGGGAGAAAAATGAGCTGCTTCTTCAAACCCTTTTACGGTTTAATTTTATGTGCATTTTGTCTAATTCTGAATAGCCGTCGATCAGGGAGCGAACATCTCCGTCCTGTAACAGAGAGCCAGTGTTAGCTAACCCAGGGTATAAAGTTTCCTCTCCAAGCCACGCCGCCCAACACCCAGCCTATCTTTTCTTTCTTCTCTCTTTTTTTTCCCCAACGCTGCATGTTTTTGATGACGCTTTAAAACATCTCTGTCTTAATTAAATGCGCCTCACCCTTTGCCATGCTAGAAAAAAAAAAAGGAGTCACCGTCTTTTATCACCGCCTTCTGTGAAAATGAAACATTCTTTTTGGGCCTTGCCGCTTGTCGTTGCAGCTTTCTATATTTACCCAAACCAGAGCAAGAGCCCACCCCCAACCAAATCCCTCAAATGAAACCCCTTCATTACCCTTCCAGGCCTTTGAAGAGGTGATAAAAATGCCAGTTTAAATAGTTCCAGTGGTTTGGATATCACCCTGCCCCTGTGCCTGAGACATCACTGTGATCTCGATGAAATAATCTCAAGACCCGCCACATCTCTACTCTGCGGACAAGAAAATTCCTGTCATGCCGGCATCAGACACCAAACCGCTGCCTTCCTGTGATTTTTTTTTTCTTGTTTTTTTCGCGTCTCTTCATCTGGCAGCAGCTTGCTGTCTAAGCCAAACATGCCACTGCTGGAAAGCTGCATAACGGGGGGCTGGGGGAATCGGGGACACACGGTCCAGATCCTGACTTTTAATGATGGAGGAGAAGTAGGAGACTTCAGGAAGAAAAGCGATCAGTTTCCTCGGCCCTTCTCTGAAACTCTTGGCTCGGAGTCCGGGCCTTTGAAGACTCACTGCCTCCTTTCTTTTTCTTCCTTCCTTCCGCTTGTACGTTCGGAGGATTTTGTTTGTCTGCCAGGTTTCCCAGCACGCTGCAGTGCCCAATGCACCATCTATCAAAGGACCGAATCATAAAGAGAGCTCAGGGTTTGGCTGGAAACTGGGACGGGACTGTTTTTTTTTTTTTTTTTTTTCCTCTTTAATTTTGCTCAGTCAGAAGAATCTATATATAATTCCCACTGCAGGGGTTTAGCCCAGCCTTTCTGTCCTTAACCCGTATTTGAGTCTCTCTCCATTCTAATTGGATGTTTAGAGCAGACGTTAGCTTGTTAAAGTTCAAGGTACCGTATTTTCCGCACTATAAGGCGCACCGGATTATAAGGCGCACCTTCAATGAATGGCCTATTTTAAAACTTTTTTCATATGTAAGGCGCACCGCATTATAAGGCACATAGAACAGACGCTTCAGTTAGGGTTGCCACGCATCCCGTATTGAACCGATATGGGACATGATTTGTTCCGTACTCTACAAATGTGGATGTGTAATAGTAAAGAAGTGATCCCCGAGTACTTTTTATAGTAGGCTGCCCCAGTCATTGTTTCACTCACGGTGTTTGTGTTGCGATATTGTGCCCAACTGCTTTCTGGGTAACACAGACCAACGACACGCTGCCGCCGCAGTCTCTCTCTCTGGCTTTAAATGTATAGGGGCTGGTCCCTTATTAACCCTAGTCGAAGCACCCTGGATGATTATCTAAAGCCACTTTGTTTACATAAAGAATGTCAACAAAACAGTCCGACTCGGGTCGGCAAGGAGAGCCTTCCGCGACTGGACTGGGGCGTGGCCGGACGATGGTCACCCTTCTCCGTTCGCGCACAGCATGTTGGTGGAGAACGTGGTGCTAAATGACCTGCAGACGACCTGATTATCAGGTCGGTAGGTAGATAGGTCAGTCAAACTTTATTAGCAAACCAGCGTTCTGACAACTATCCCAGCATGCACCGCACGCTTCTTCTTTTACGGGCGAAAATAAAGTCGGCGGCTGCTTACCGTAGTTGCTAGACCTGTTGTGGCTCAATATTGGTCCATATATAAGGCGCACCAGATTATAAGGCGCACTGTCGGCTTTTGAGGAAATTGAAGGTTTTTAGGTGCGCCTTATAGTGCAGAAAATACGGTAATATAGATAGAAATAATTACATAGGAAGTCAAAGTTTAAAAGAAGTTATTAGTAGCTCCAACTGCATAGGGGACACAATCAGCATGTATAAGACGGCACATTAGATCAAAATAGAGCTTTTTGATCTACCTAACACTGCGTTAGACACCAAACCCACTGTGAAATACGGAGGTGGCAGAATCATGCTGTGGTATGATGAAGCTGTAACGACAAAGTGCTGACTCAGGGAATTGAGTTCAAAGTGCAGCTCATTTGTCTGATTTTTATTTGCTAAAAAAATATAGAAACCATGTGTGTTTTTCCTTCCACTATACTTTAAAGGGGAAGTGTTATGTACAATTGATTCTTCAGTGCATGCTGGAGAAATCCTGGAATCTCCATGGTAACCATTCAGCTGTTCAAAACGCCTGGTTGGACCTAGCCCCGCCTTCGAGACACAGTTCCTCCTCAGAACTTCTGCCTCACAGAGGAGCTGTCACCTGTGACTCCCCCATTAGCTCCTTCAGACTAGCCAGCAGCAATTAGCAAACACCTGGTGGAGCTGAGCATCAGTTGAGGTCTTTATAGGAGCCACTTCTGATCGCAGTGTTGGTAAAACGTTGTTAAAGGGCTAATAGAGGAGACATGTAGTGATGACTTCCTGAAGGCGGAGTTTCAGAAAGAGCAGGAGTTTCTTAAAGAGACAGAGGCCCGATTTCATACTTTAAATAACATAGTCTCTTGATTGTGCTGTAAATGATTGTGTGGATGGAAAACATATTGGTGTATTACATAAAGTCCCAGTAAAACACATTGGAGGCCGAGTGTAAAGTGAAAAAAAATTGTTATTAGCTTAACTGGTAATCAGCTTGTTCATCAGCATTAAAAAGGAAAATAAAACTACAATTAAAATATCCATCTTGTATTGTATTTCATGGATAGAACGCCAACATTGAATTGACATTTAGGTTACTGGTAGATATATATTTTTTTATCATCTATTTGACATCTTGACACATGAAAAATGCATCAACCAATTTTTACTGGGTGTTACAGACTTCAGTTAAGGACTAGAACAACTTCTTTATTTTTTTAAACTAAAAAAAAGAAATTAAGAAGCTCAAATATTACTGCTGAAATACTTGTGTCCTGTATGAAACGAATCAAAAAGCATGCTTGTGTATGTGCCTACAAGCCCCCAAAATAGGGAGTTTTCAGTTTTGATGCATTTAATGAAAACATAAAAGAAACTGATTTTTCTTCATTTGACATGTCGGTCACTGCTTGGATCCAATTTAACAAAGAAGGGCTGCAATTCCTGCAAGAATCTTTACTGATCTTATCACAGGCTGATAAGCTGGTAATCTCGCCTTGTGTTGTAGATTGTGTCCTCAGTTTGGTCTGGCAGGAGACTTACTGGAGATTCACCAGTCAACTGGCCAGAGACAAGAATCAGCTAAATTTGCTTTCATCTAGTTTTTATTTTGTTCTTTGAATGCATCCAAAACACAGAACTCCCACTTTTTACGTCTTTAAGCACACAAGCCAACACCATATTCTCTAATGGATTAAAAAAAATTATCTGATAAAGGTTAATAAACAACAACAACAACAGAAGGGATTGGTCAAAATCTGTTTAAATCACTTTCTTCCCTCTTCGCTTTCACACGTTGCTCTGTTTCCATGGTGATGCACCACACTGTGCTTGCCGGAGGCGGCAATGCATCACGGGAATGAGTAAACACTTACACACACACACAAAAAACACACAAGTGTATGTGTATATATACAGTTTAACAGATGTGTTAAGAATGACGTGAAACATTTTTTCTAATTAACACAAACAAGTTTCAGAGAAAGACTCATGATTTCTATCTTTCATTCACCCTGTCAGCCATTTTAGCCTCATGTTCTTCAAGAATCAGTCACTAAAGTACCCAACATATCATTTTATATTCAGATTAATATTTTTTAGTCCTCACAAGAAACCAGGCAGCTCATTTAACCAAAAAAAAAACAAAAAACAATTACACATTTTGGTGGGCGATAAATTGTCCCAGAAGTTACTGTGAAAATTAATCGTTTTGACACCATTTTCATTGAAGATAAAGGTGATAACATGATGGTGCAAGAACACATTCTCAAATATCAATAACTTTAAATGCTAATGAACATTTCATACTTGAACTGGAGGGCATTGAACACATTCAAAATAAATAAAACAAATTCTGAAGTCTTCATAAACAAAACTGCTCTTCAAAAAAAAAGAGAGGCTGGTAGAAAGAGAGAGAGAGAAATGAGAAACAATAAATTGAGCATGTGGAAATGATTGAGCTTTGTTTTAATTTATCATGCGATTAAATGCTTTGGTGTTTATTGCGCCAGGCATGGTCAAAGCCACTCGTTGGGTGCGTATCCATGGTGATGCAGGACTGGATTGGAAGTAGGCCACCGGCGCAGACAAACAGGGACACAGCTGATCACCGCTGCGCTGTACGTGTGTCATCATCAAACAAGCCTGGGCTGAGATGGCCGATCGCGCGCACACGCCGCACTGCCACTCGTGCTCTTTTCCTCCCCCATCGGACGGAGCCGAGCGGCTGAGTGAGCAGGCACATGCTGCGTGATTTAGGCACAGTCAGTGAGTGCCGCTCAGCACAAATGCTTACTTTTTTTCCCTTTGTGTGAGTGTGTGTGTTTCCACATGGAGAACGAATTAACAAGAATGAGGTTTCTTCAGATGTTGTCGTTCTTGTTGCTTTGCTGTGATGATTTTGTTGTTTTAGACATGTTTGGATAGAGAATATAACGTCTCCTTTTTATGACATTTTGAGTTAAAAAGCTCAGTTTGAACAATGTCTTTATCTCCGCCTCTTCAGTCATTAAGAGGGGCTAAAAAAACGCTGTTCTTTGACTATCAGGCAAATGAAGTTAACATCTTAGTCTGGCTCGGTCCCGCTATGATTAAGCTCCTCACTGGTTTCCTGGTTGAAATTAAGCAGCTTCTGGCCCCCGTGGATTAGTTGGCCTCTCTTTAACACGGTCGACTTATTTTCTTCGTGCTTCAGTGCTACTTTTTTTTTTTTTTTTTACTCAGATCGTTTTGCATTTTTGCTCTCAAAAATTAATCTGGGAGTAGATGGTGAACACAAGGGGATTAAAAACACCTAAATGCAGAAATTAATATTTAAAGACTAATGAGCCTGGTTGCATGGATACAGGTTCCCTGATTATTGTTTTCCTTACTACAAAAGATTGACTTACGAGTAAGGGCTCTGGAGTAACGCTCACCAACAATGAATAGTTTGTAGTTTCGTCTAGCTTTGTTTTTTTTTTTAATGTTCATGTGGTAGTCTTTTATTCTCTTTTTCTTCAATTATTTCAATGTAAACAATGCCTTTTTTACACTTGACAAAGACAGCACCTCAGTATTAAAAATCATGCAGAGCATCAATAGTCTCTGGAGGTCAGAGGTCATCTGGAAGACACCACAACTGTGGCTGTAGCCAAATGAATAGTCTGCGATTCTCAAGCCAATAAGTAGAATAAAATTATCAGGTGTCTTGCATAAAAAAAAGAGTATATTCCTTGTACTTCCGATGAATGCACAGACCTCCAAATTGCACACATTGGCTGGTTGCTCGGTTTGAACGCAAAATGTAGTTGCAACGCTTTCAAAGTAAAGTCCTGGAATAGTAAACGTTGAGTCCTCATAGGGTTTATGACTAATTTATAAAACAGTTGATGTACAATCTATTAAAAAAATAAAATTTTTAAAGGTTGCTGCCATCAGGGGAACAGATTTTAGATGTTTGGTACGCGTACCTTATCTGAGGTATTGTGCCAGGTTGAAATGCATCATTCCACGCTGCAGATAAGCAGAACACATCCTGACGGTCGTTCTTTCTGCACAGCAAGGTCGAAACTGACGGAGGACTCCAATGTACAGACGCAAATTACGTCAATTTTGCGATCTCCAAGTCCAGATGTGAAAACAGTAATATTGTCTTTGGACAAATGGGATTTGCAGGAATGAAAAACCTGCATGCCAAGTACTAGGAGAACGCTTGCGGCCTGATTGCCTCCTCACAGGAATTACGTAAGAGAATCAAAAGTAGCACATTCTGAAGGTTTTTCCAGTTCGAAGTCAAGCAGCCATATACCATCATGACAGCAGTTTGTTGTTGTTTGCATGCTGCAGAGCTGCGTTCAGGTGTGTTGTCCGCCTTGTTTTCGTGCTGGTTGTGTAACCTCAAGACGTTCATCGTGCAGCATGTTTGGATCTGTGGGACGAGCGTCAATGGTTGCGTTGCTGCAGTGGACGCATCAAAGCCAAACTGCTAACGTGTTGCTCAGCCAAACCCCACAGCAAGGCCGACTCAAGGCAGAATTCAATTACCTTCCAGCAGGAAGACGGATTATCTTCCGTCCTCAGCAGCATTGTTTTGTCAGTTTATTAAACCTGATCCTGAATCTGCCACCAGGCCTCTATAAACAGATTTGTGCGATTTCCCCTATTCATATCTGTGCAACCCCTAGTCAGCCGAGATCAACACTAATGAGCGCTCCGGTCCATTGTGCTCCTTTTGAACTAACGGGGACCTGGGGTGGAGTCAGTGCCGTGTCTCAGTAATAACAGAGGTAATACCGTTGGACAGCGAGATAATTCCTCCAGTGCACTCAGTCACTTTAACTGGACTCGTACTACCGCATTTTGACTGGGATGATGAAGTTTTTAGTGAGGGTAACACGTTTAGATATTCTACTGAGGAATCTCCAGGGTTATATTTTTACAGATACGTGCACACGTGGTGTTTTTCACTGTATAACACAATAAACTTTTTTATTTGGTTGAATTTGTACTTTGAAATATAGTCATTCTTTTGTAATCGCTCCATGTTTCTGTGTTGTTGTTGTTTTTTTTTCTCTTTTTGCCTTCATGCAAGCAGCCTGAAAAAATAATGTCACATGGATTCTGCTTTAAACCACTCGTCTCTTCCGTCTTCCATGTTTTCTTTCCAAATCCGCCTCTCTCCTGTCCTTCACGCCTCTCTCCCTGCCTTTGTCTGTGCTGTATTGATGTGTTTTCTCTGCTGATCCTCCGGGCTCAGATGGGTGATGGAGGAATGTCATGATGAATGGATCAGTGGGAGGATGCTTTTTTTTTTTCACTTCACTTTACAATAGCGGTACAGCAGCACCTCCTCTTGATGTTCCTTATTTTTAATACTTCAAACAAAACAGCGATTTTGTCTCTAAATGACAAGAAATATTTAAAAAGTAGTGGTAAAATGATTTTGTCTATAGAGATGCACCAATCAGAAATATCCAGTCCTGATTTCGTGTCGCTCTGATCTGGCAATTCCAATTTTAACTTTAAGAGCTACAATTTTCTACTTTCTGAATTCACTGAAAATTGATCTGTCCTAAATAACTTATGTTTATTGTAAAATAAATCAATTCTTGAAGTTGCTGAACTCAATCTGCTTGACTGAAAATCCACAAATAATGAAAAAGGATGTGTGAGAAACAGCTCAAACAAATTACAGAATATCTCCATTCTTCCATTAAAAACAGATGATAGTCTACCCAACTTTTTTAAAACAACTTTCTTTTTTATTTCTCCACCTTACCACACACTTTATCACAAGGTATAATTTTTTATTTACAAGGTAAACAACAGCGATATTCTGCTTGATGTTTGAAAAAAAAGACTATTCTCTGCGACAAATTGGTAAGTCATTATCTGCAACTATACTGTCTTAATAAGCAGCGATGTCACACTGTGTGTATGAGAGAGCAGTCTGTCACACAGCTCTGCAGTAAAAGAGGATTACACTAATACTTGAGAGCAAAGAGAAATTGAAGATAGTTTATATTTTAAACTGCATCTTTCTTGATGTTTAGCACAAATAGTGAGTGGTTGGCAGCTAGCATTATTAAGTATATCTTGAATATCGATTAAGGATACCTGCAAACACATGACGCATGACATTTTCGAATCCAGGTTTTCCTTCAGATAAAATTAGACAAAATGGATAAAACTGACCACTTTTGTTCCTATTACCTGCAGATTTCTCCTGACTAATGCCAAAAAGAGCCTCTTTCATTCTGTACCAACTTTTACACCACCAGGTTTTATCTTAGCGTGATGTGGTTGTTCTTGGTATGGTGTGTTCACTGGTCAGAAAGGAGATGGGATTTTTTAGCTTTGTCAAGCTTAGAATCACCTGGTTCTGTCCAACAGCAGATTTACGATCATTAATCAGATATGAAAACAAAGCTCAACGTGAAATATGTGATCTCAACATAGTGAGGTTAAAGGTTTAGTGGTTTCTGCTTTTGATGTTGTATCGTTTGGCTCAAGGCAGCAGTCCAGAAAGGTAATAGAAAGGGTCAAGGACACAGAGGGGTTAGGGTCACTTCAGTGGCCCCTTCATCTCCCCTCACTATCCTCTGCAAGGTCTCTTTGTCTGCTGTATAGCAACTGAAGTTTTTACAGGTTAGAAAAGGGCAGATTAAAAAATAAGTATATTTAGTAGAAATTGTAAGCTAAACTAACTTTACTATCCAACCTAAACTTTTATCTGCTAACTTTGCTGAAGTTTCTTTAAATGGTAAATGGACTGAACTTATATAGCGCTTTATCCAATCATTTTGACAACTCAAAGCACTTTACACTAGAGTCACATTTACCCATTCGCTCTCACAAACGCTCACACATTTATACACCGACACGCAGCTCGGTAGGCAATTTGGGGTTAAGTGCCTTGCCCAGGGGCACATCGACACATGACAGGAGGAAGCTGGAATTGAACCTGCAACCTTCCGATTGCAAGACGACTACTCTACCCACCCCGTGTGACTAACAAGAGGCCTGCTGCTGTCTTAAAAAGACGTTTATGAATCTCTCGAGTGAAGGTGCAATTAACCGTTATCGTTTTAACGTAGCTTACTTGTGGTGTTTTTGGTGATTAAGTTAAAATGTCCCAATAATCAGAAACAGTCAAAAAGCTCCTGTTGATCTAAGTCACTGTGTTGGCATTTCGGTGTAAATTACAGTGTGAACTCACTTTAAGTGGATCGCCGGACTCAGCATTTGTTTTTTTTTTGTTTGTTTTTTTCCCCCCAGCTTTCCATGTTCAGCTCTGGAATAGCCCTCAGGCTGCGGTTTGCTGGCTTGGTTACAAGCCGTATCCATTTCTATGACACGTCGGTCTTACATGTGTGTCTAAAAATGGGGTGATCGCTCATTACGTTATGGAAATTTGTCCCCGTGCCCAGAATTTAACCCCCTTTACTACAACGAGATCCAATTATGTCTAGTGCTACATGCCTCTCTATTGCTTCCTTTCTCTCTGGACTTATCCGCTGTGTCACTTTGTGTGTTTGAGTTTCAGTTTGTACTGTATTTAACCCAAAGTTTCCCCTGAAAAATACACTTTCAAGTAAACTCAGCTGAATACAGGCACTTGAAGGTTTTCTTGGAACAAAGAGACAGTCTAGTTTTTTTTTTTTTATCTGCACCGCAGCCTTCAGTAGAGATTTCCAACTGACCAGCCTCTTTCTTTCTGTCTGCTCTGGGCTGTTCCCCAGAGAGACACTGTTTTCTTGGCCTACTTAAACAGGACTGCCTGTTTGAACACTGAGATCCAGCAAAGCAGCTCCAGAACCTGAACTAAATGTGAAAAAGTAAACTCTTTAGACGTTGAACTCGTCTTCGACGTCCTTAACGAGAAGTTAAATCCTGTCCAAACGTATCATCTCCATCGGTAACTGAAAAAATATCTTGAATTTTATGTCCTCATTCCTGTGGGAATGAGTAAATACGTCGAGCGAATTAGAACACAAGAAAGTAACTGAATTAGGTTTTCATCGGTAATTATAAATGTGAGAAACAAATCACGCTATCCAGCATAAAACCATGAGAAGATTCACTACTGTGGTCCTCCAAAATTTGTAGAATTTAGATCCTCTGAAATTGATCATACTTGCCTATTTTAATAACTAAAAAGTCAAACACACATTAATATGCACAGAGAAAATCACCTTGGGATTGTAAGATTTTCCTTACAATCCTGGGGGTTGTGACCAATCAACGCCAAGGACTGGCCGATCCTGGATGCACCAATAGTGTGTCAAGTCATGTTGTGTCCATGTACTTCAGTTGTCCAACCTGCATTTTTATGTATATACAGGGGTGAAAGTAGTTTTAAATTCTTGGGGGTACTATGACAAAAGTATATTTTATGTATATATATATATATATATATATATATATATATATATATATATATATATATATACACGGTATTTTCCGCACTATAAGGCGCACCTAAAAACCTTCAATTTGTACAACTCTCAGTGCGCCTTATAATCCGATGCGCCTTATATATGGACCAATATTGAGCCACAACACGTCTAGCAACTACGGTAAGCAGCCGCCGACTTCATTTTTGCCTGTAGAAGAAGAAGTGCACGATGCAAGCTGGGATAGTTGTCAGAACGCTGGTTTGTTAATAAAGTCTGACTGAATTATCTACCTACTGACCTGATAATCAGGTCGTCTGCAGGTCATTTAGCACCACGTTCTCCACGAACATGCTGAATAAATATATAGAATAAATATATATATATATATATATATTCTATTTCTGATGATTAGACAGATCTTCTGCCACTCAGAGGAAATCACTGCGCATGTCTCAGAGCTGTGTGTGAGTGAAAGGTGGGGAGGCGGAGGGGGAGTAACAGAAACACGTTATTGCTTGGACTTTAATCGGTGCGTTTTGGATCCACTGAAAACAAAGATGTTAACAAATAAACTGGATAGTATGCGGTACGTTTAGTGATATTTTCACAGTTGCGGTCTTGACTGGTCTCGAAATAAAATGCAGAGTCCTCAGAGCCCGAGACGAGACCGAGACCAAATGCGGTCGAGTCCGAGACCATCAAAACATCAAAAAATGGTCTCGAGACCAAGACCGATTATGAGTACTACAACACTGAGTCAAGGTAAAAAGAAAGGTCTGATTCTTTTGTTTATTCACTGAATTCTTTTAGTTTGTCTTTATGACAACTACACATAAAATTATTTCACTGTATTTATGCCGTTCTCTCTCACTTTCCCTAAAAGCTATCCAATAAAAAATACAGTGAATCTCGATTGAAATCTTGTGTTGGAAGTTTGTTTTTTAAAACACCTCCAGTTGAGGAAACTTGGTGAAAACTGCAGCTAGAGGGGAAAACCAGGAGCCTTGACTTTACCTTGATTCAAGCAGTTTTATTCTACTCTGCTAAAACACTTTTTTAAAATTATTATCATCACAGCATTGTAGATGAAAGACTGAAAATCCTTTGGCAGCTGCTGTGTGGAACCATTCACGAAAGAAAAAGGACTATTCTGACTTCTCGCTTATTGGAAATATCTAAAAATGATGACGAGCATTTAGTTCAATACACGCACCGGTAGTTTGATCAATAAGAACTTGTTGGCTTTCGCATTTGCTGAGCTGCACAAATTAAAAGTGTGTTTGTGTGAGTGTGTGATTTTCCTGCATGTTTTTGTAAAAGTGTTTGTGTGTCTGCTGCAAAGCTTGCACCTGGCCTTCTCGTCTCATCTCCTGGAGCCCCGAGATGAAATAAAGAGGTTGTTGTCCTCAAAAACTGCAAACAGGACGAGTTGAGCCTCAGCAAAGTTGGATGTATGCTCTGGTTTCATCTAAACAGACGACAACAAGTTATTCTGAATTGTGTACGTTTTGATGTGGAATGATTCAAGGTCTTGATTCACACTCGCACACAAACTCATTGCCATCCCAGCTTCTTCTTCTTCTCTGTTTTTCCTCTATTAAACCGTGTGACACTTTACCACCACCCCCTCCTTTCTTCCTCTTCACACGTGATCCCTCTCTTCCAAGTCCTTGTGGTTGTTTAAGAAGTCTAAAAAGGCATAGAAATAGATTTTAAGTTTGTTTTTCCAAGTACAGGCATCAAAAAGGTTTCTGTAAGCATTTTGGCTTTGATTTTTTTTGAAGATGAAGAGATGTATATTAGATCAATACACCATATGATAACAGATGACAATTCATGTTGTACTTTATGAGAAATTAAGGTTAAAACTAAGGTTAAAGGTTAAATTAAAAATTATTGAGTTTGCTTTCAAGAAAATTTAGACATTTTATAGACATTTTGTCCATAAAATGGCTCGTCGTTTAGAAAAATAACTCCGTGATGCGTCATAGTTTTGGTCATTTGTTAGTTTAATAGAAAGTCTGCTTTAAATAATGTTACTTCATCAAGCTGTTTTTGCTTGCTTTCTCCTACTAATATACTAATAATATCCAGAACAAAAAAAAAACAAACCAAAATGCTATGCTGATAGAATACTTATGGGAATACTAGAAGTATAAACACATTTTCTTATGTCATATTGTACATTACCAGTGAATTTCTACTACGAGGCATCGCTTTACAGCAGCTGCTTTGCACTTGGTGTGAATAGTTAATGGTTGAATGTTGTAGACCCATAGTTTACTGCCATTCTGGTGTAGAAAAACAGACTTGAGGCGAAATACTGACACAAGTTCTTTAGCTTGAGCCATCATTGAAGAGCCACAGGTTTGTTCTTAAACTTCGCCTGCAGATTAATGTTGAACATCAGCAATATTTAAATAAACTATCTGCAACACGGTAGATGTGAGTCGATGTAGAACGGATGCAAAAAGAGAAATCATCTACAGACAGGCTGCTGGTCATGAACTCACCGTCGTGAATCAACCTGATCCAACGAGCTCCTTCTTTCTACGTTCTGAGTTATTACACCTGAGTAAAGCCAACCTGTTACTGTCTCCATGACTTCATCTTTGTAAAAAAGATGCCTACGTACTCTTTTCTCTTTTTATTTAAAAAAAAAATAAAAATACAAGACACACCATTTATTTGAAAATCTCAGTAACTGGAACCAAACAGGGATTTCTTCTCACTTCCCCGAGCCTTGTGGGTTTTTCCATGTAAGATGAAGCTGTGATCCAGATGTCTGGGAACTGTGGAAGAACGGCGATAAAGGTAGTAGTCATGGGAGAGCAGATGACCAGAGGATTATATCATACTGGCAAGGAGCGTGGAGTCAGCTGGGAGGTGTTAATGGGAAGCTTCAATGAGTGCTTTATCTTTAACGTGCTGTCTTACGAAAACTCAAAGTCAAATGAAAGAGTTGGCAAAAATGTTTTTAGTTTCTTTTACTCCTCCTTTCACAGTCTGCATCTTTCCACGTCGCTTGGCTTTTGTTTCCAGTGATGTGCATTTTATTTTGGACCTTCTTGGTTCTGACATTCTATCCACTGTCTATTATTATTATTTTTCCCAAAAGGTGTGGATGCAGTTTCCATTGACCGTAAAATTGCGCAAGTTGGAATTACAAAAATAAATTTGCTTAAAGGAAACACAGCAATTTGGCAAAAAAAAAAAAGCCGTGATTTTCACTGTTTTTGTGCTAATTTGATGTGGTTTCTCGGCTGAATTGAAATTGGTGTATTTAAAAAAAAAAAAAAACTACGATGACTGCAAGTCATGTGATCAATAATCGGATGCTACTACCGGCGGAAAAGACGAAAAAGACGACAGGAAGTGGTAGGAGGACGATGGTGCAGCATGATTTTTGAAGACTTATCGCGTTAACAAGTATATTCACGTTTGATTTTAATTTCGTTTCCAATTTAATGAAAACACAGCAACTGTGAAATTGTGTTGTTTTTTTTTACATTGCTGGAATATTGTTTTGCACACCTTTGTAATGGAATCTCAGCAAATCTGAAGAATCATTGTAGTCATGACATTACACCTGCTCAGCTATTGGGCCGTGAAGATGATATTTCACAGTAACATCTCCTGGACGACGACATAATTTGCTGCGAATGCTTTTACTGCTCCTCTTTAAATCTCTTGTCTTGCCATACGGTTAGAAAGCCAAGCAGAGAGATGTTGGAGTAGGGGATGTAATCTTTGCCTTGTATGGTCATTGGGAGAGATAATCTGAACTTCCTTCTTGACGCTGTACAGACAGGAAATGAGCATAGCAAGAATAGGAAGCAAGGAACTGGACCCTTTGCCTCAGATGGCTATAAACATTTTAACAAGAAAGCGTCATGTGAAGGTGCTTACATTTATTTGGCAATCATTTCTGGTTCTCCACGTCGCCATTCGCTAAGTGCAACAAAACAAATGGTCGTAGTCTGCTTCATGAGGTCTGCTACTCATTTTTGTTAATCAGGAAGCCACAACCGGCTCCAGTTGCGTCTGGTCCAACTCTCCCTCTTTTTTTCTTTTTTTTTTAATTTAGCAATTTTTGTTTCCTAATTGGTTCCGGGTGAAACAAGTTTCCTTTCCCTCAGCTCTCCCAATCAAAACACTTACCTCATTTCTTTATTTTACTTTTCATTTGTAACTGACAAGTAATCGTCCTTTGAGGAAACATCTATATCTGTTCGTGACTAAAGCCGGCCTAGAAATAAATCTGCGTGTGAGCGCCTTCGCAGATGTAACACGACAGAGAGCCAATTTCTCTTTTAGCGTTACACTGACACCAAGTTTCTGTAGAAATCTGATTAGGTCTACGTCTGTCATCAGCAGATTGAGAGCCGTTTTAATGACAGACAGATGGGATTTCTCTCTCTGGGCTGGCCAGGTGTGTGCGTGGGTCTGCGTCTCGGTGTCGAACAAAAGAACCAGAGAGGGTGATGTCATCTTCTAGCCGTTGTGGGTCTGTTTTTGTGCGTCGGGACTACAGAAGGGGATGGTGGCGGGTGGGGAGGGGGACTCCTTACTGAGGTCACCTTTCTCAAACACAAAGGAACGGCTCAGCCACAGAAACATGTCAGCAGTTGAAACAACATCTTTTGGGTGATTAGTTCAGTGACACATCACATTTTCCCACACAGACACACACACATGCACACAGTGTGTGTGAACAGCGGGGAGTTATAAATGTGTTTTTTTTTTTTTTTTTTTCTTAACTTGAGAGACTCGGTGAAACACAACCCCAGGAAGGAAAAAGTCACGTTTCTTCATTAGTGTCTGTCATGATGTAATCTGCATGATACCAGCTGCTTCACGAGTCTGTCTGGAGTGTGTGTTGATGTGTGGTGTGTGTGTCCACCTGAGCTCGCTTGTCAGCGAGTGAAAGTGTGCTCAGATTGTGATGTTCCTCATGCGGCGCTTCCAATGAGGTCTGAACAGTTTGTGGAGACTTGGAACAAAGTCTGATCTATTCAGCTGGTCTGTCAAAATGGGGACAAATGATTGGTTGAGATTTGAATTGAAGTGTGTCTGTGTGTCGTCATTTAGGAAGAGATGATACAACCAAGAGATGAACGCAAGAGTTAATCGAGGATTGGAATTTATGAGCCAAAATCAAATTTGATCTTTCTTCATAGAACACATTTACGTTTTTGTTCCTGATACCAAAGAACTCCTGGTTTTTTCAAATGTTAGGAACAACAATCACCTGCGAATCTGAAAATACTCGAGACTCTTAAAATGCAAAAAAGTGCCTATTTTCAAAGTTGAACTCCAGATATATTAATATGAATTAAAACACACAGTGGAAGCCATCTTAACACTGCCGCAGAAGCTAATGTGTACAATCTGCCTTATTTCCGCTCTTGCTAATAGGATAAAAAGTGGCAGTCCTGGATTGCCTTTTTGCAAACACCATTAGGTAGCATGTCAAGTAGTGTTGCTGTATTTTAGCTTCATTTACAGAAGGGGATGGCGGCGGGTGGGGACTAGACTACTTTTTCTTTTGAATTTTTATAGATATGTTCTAGAAAAAAAGCTACAAATAGGTAAATCCATGAATCCTGAACTGCGAAAGGCGGGGCTCCACTGTACGGACTTGCGCAGTTCATTCCAATACTTAATACTCTGTACAATTAAAGTTTGTACATAGATGATCACAAAAAACTCTTTTCAAATATTAAGCAGAACATTTTTCCAGTTTGTTGTATTTTTAGCAATCGAAACATCAGCATAGATATAGAGAGTGGATGTCAGTGGATACCTTCAATACCTCTTTGTCACACCTCAAGTGCATAAAGAAAGATTCGTTGACTCCGCCGTGTGAGTAGCACATGTTGCTGATCGGATTGTTTAATAGATAATAATAGTGACATTTTTTTAGGTTTGTTATAAAACTCTGATGTTGGTATCTGAGGGACACAACTCAGATACCATGAATTCATTAAACACATTCAGTAGTTAGTCATTTTTTTATTGTCTCGCAATTAAAACGATCTTCTATAACGTCAAAGGTTATGTTACAGACAAGCTGCCTTCTTGGAAAAGGGATTTTTGTTACGAGGCTCCCTGTTAGTTTCGACTACATTTTCTTCATAGTTGGGGGTTTATTAGATCACTGTCCTGTTGTATGCTTTTCTCCAATGCCACTTGCTTTGGCTTTAGTCAGAAAAATATTTAGTTTTGTCCACTTTTCTGTGAAATTCCGAAAGATCAGCATTATGAATGAAAGTTTCATATTTATATTTCAGGAAGTTTCAGTGAGCATTTCACAGAGGACTCTTTTTTTGTGTTTGTTAAGTTGCCAACGTGTCTGGCGCTGCGGCCCTTTCGGGTTAACACCAGCTCACATTTGTTCTCCTGTCACTCTCAACCAGCTCTGACCTTTTTTCACTAACCCCGCCCTCACGCATATCTTACACACACTCTCACACGTCTCCAGTGGCCGAGCCCAAATGGGTTAATCTCTCATCGTCGGGATTGCGGACTTCACCCGTTCGTTTCGGCCCCCGCAGGGCTGAAGGTTTTGGGTGTCAAAGCTCCCGTTTTCCCACAAAAGAAAGTGGGATCATGTGGCAGTGCGGACGTGTGTGAAATGACGAGGTCCAACAGCATTTCTCCCCCGTTTTTTCCAGCTGTGGTGACGGTTGGTTGTCGTTAACCGTTGTTGCGTCCGTCATTTCTGTCTTTTAAATGCTTTTCTTACTCTCCGTTTACTGGATGCTCTTTCTGTCCAGCTGAAAAGATAACTCTCATAGTGTGTTTCTGTCTGTACTGTACTGGGTATAACAAGAGTACGTTTGTGCTCTGTTGGTGTAGGGTTGTTGTTGTTTTTTTTTTCTTTCCATGAATGCACACTGAAAACACTGAGTTAAGTCTGTTCAAGAATGCCGAATGTTTGGATGTTCGTCTGTGATTCTCTGTGCTATTGTGGCGGAAAATGACAGGCTTCCAATGCGGTTTTTGGTTTTACGACCGAATGAATCACCCCGAATGCTTTCGCAGCCTATAAAACTGTCATTTCGGAGGCTTTTTTGATTCCTAGCATCACTTTGCAAAGCTGGTCCACAGAGAAAATTGGTAATTTTCGTGCTTTTGTAAATAAAATGGAGGAAGTCAGATTGTCTTCATTGTCTCTATGTGCGACGGATTGCCTTACAGCAGTACTGTTCGCACGAAAAATAGGCACATATATTGAGTAATTACCCAGAATCACTGGTTTGCAGTTTTCTCATCTCTTTCCATTTGTTTTCCAGGGTCGACATGTTAAGACGGGACAACTGGCGGCCATCAAGGTCATGGACGTCACAGAGGTCAGTAAGGTCGCCTCATCTCTTATCATCGGTTGGGATTGTAAATTTCAACAAGTTGGCATGCAAACCATACTGGTGTATATTGGTGATGGGAGTGAAATAATTTCTGCAGATTTGAATGGTTAATTTTACAGTTTTCCAACTGAAAGCTGTAAAATGAAACTTGAACAATTTATTTTAATAAACGAAATAAACAGATGTCCTTAATAAAGTTAAAACTTGGCTTTTACTTTGAGTTTTTGACCAGCTGGAGCCCTTAAAAACTAGAATAATCTGCTAAAGCTGAGTACAGTAGGATGTTTTTTCCTTTTAGATTGCAAAAATATTACAGTTTTGTGTTCCTCTGCAGAATTTTAATCATTAAAGCATGAATATTTGCTTCCTCTGGAGCTTTTTTTTTAATATATATATTTTCTTTACACCCTTCATGGTTTTCCTCGAGCTGCAGCCTGACACACCACCAGAGAGAGATGTGACACAGCAGCCTTCAGTTCATCATGAAAAAATAGGTTTTGTTTAAAGTTGAAGACGTACCAAAATGTAAGATGAAAATAAAGAATGAAGTTTCCCCAGTCAGTCTGTCCAGATGGAGCGGTCTGCTTCAGTCCAGGGTCTCCTTCCCATTCATTCCTGTCGGCCAAAATCCGCTTCTTTGACCAATCTGAAAGTTACTCGGCAGATTTGTTGAAGCCGTGCTGAGAAATCCACTTACTGGGAAAATGTTTCCAAATCCCGCCATGACATTTGAAGCGAGAATCTCGCTGTGGCCTTCAGCGAACAAATCTGCATTTCCAACCATTGAGATCAAAGAGCGGCAAGCAGGGGGATAGATCAGCGATGGGAACGTGTTTATGCATTCACGTGAGCAGCATCGGCGAGGAGAAATGCAAGTGTTGGGAAACCAGGACATGGCAGGACCTTTTTAACTCTATTCCAGTCGAATGTTTGGATTAGTCTCTTTTCCTCGCGCTCCAGCTGTTATCTAAAATAAATGTACAGTTCCACTATGGACGCCTGCCAAGAACGACAGCTGGACGGAGGAAGTTGGTGGCACTGGGACGGATTTGAATTCGTGCTTCTGCCGAGACACTAAGCACTTCTGTTCCACATTTCTATGGACGTAAAGAAAGGAGCGTTCAAATGTCAAGGATGCACAAAATCCCATGACTTATTTCTTCTGCATGCGTAGGTTTCCACCTTCAACTCCCTGTGTATATTATACATAAGTGGTCTGACCCACATACGGCTTCCTGTTCTACATATCGTTTAGCAGGAGGAAGCAGGGCTGGACGAAAGATGACCAGCTAGGAGAGGAGAGAGGATGTAGACTAAAATGAGGTTCCCACGGTTTATGTTTTATAAAATATTTGCAGTTGTGGTAAACAGACTCTGTAAGTTGTGGGGTTGTAACATATTAATGTTCTGGTCTTCACAAGATTTATAAAAACACACCGATACAGCTACTCAGTATAGTTCATTAACCTGATCTAACCAAATCCGTCTATTTCATAAAGGTTTTATGCCACATCCCATCTGTTTGTGTCTATATCTGCTGAACTAAGGTCCAGAGTAGCTACCTTCTCCCATGTTTAGGGGAGACCAGTGCAGTGCTGGGGCGAGAAGAGTCACTGCTTGGGGTGGGACGACTTTAGCAGCGTCTGTTTCAGATTGATGGGCTGCAGCGGCTTCAGGTTCGAACTCATGTTTGCAGCACATGCGTCAGGTTAATTCAGCGGCCTGTTTTGGTCGTCTGTTTTAAGTGGCTGGAAAATTACTCAGACAACTACTAACTCTCTAGTGCCTCAAAACTGCCCAGCTCATCACATGCATGTTTTGAATATCATGCATTTTGTTTCGAAGTGATTGCTCCTCCAAAGCAGGAGTTTGTCTAAATGGATGTTTTCCCAATCAGTGAGCCCTGAGGGGTTGTAAGAAGACAAAATTGAAGGGAGGGAACAGAGTGAGAGAAATCATGGTAAGAAAGAGTCTGAGAGCTGAGATAAGGAGAAGAAATCGGCGAGTTTCCCCTCCGCTTTACTCCACTAAGAAGGTTCATCTGAAGTGCACTGGGATAGCAGGAGGGGCGACCGCTGCTGCCTGCCTGATTTTTTATTTTTTCCTTTGCTCTCCTGCCTACATCTCTGTACTATCTTCCACCCTGTCAAGGCCATTCATTCAAGGTTTTTGTGATTATTATTACAATTTATCTCGTAATAATAATCTTTTTGCCCTAAATCCCGCTTGTTATTTCTGTTACAAGCCGCCATCTTTGTTGGGCTCACGAGAGAGAGAATGTGGTAGAAATAACACGGGAGGACAGCAGACAGATGTGACTGCAGCATCTGTATGCTGTGTCTCAAGCTGCAGCTGGTGGCTTGATGTAATTCACAACCAGGGTTCAGATGGAAACACTGATCTTGATTAGTGAGAAAAGAGAAATTTCTCTCAGCTCCTCTGGGGGATTTGTCTGCTTTTCTTCATGTTTTTTTTTTTTTCTCCTTTATCTTTTTGTCTCTCTGGGAGTATATTGCTCGTACGATGAAATAGACACTCTGTCACCTCCCCCCCCCCCTTCCCACCACTTGCTGCAGAAGGGTGAAACAAAAACCAATGTTTGAAGGAGCTTGTTTCCAAAGATAGCTCTCTAGCTATCCAAGATAGACGGGTAGAAATCGGTCAATAAAGCTGATTGTATTGCTAATTCTGAATATTGCAGCTGATGTCACGACTCATCAGACCAGGGAACTGTTTTGCAAGCTGATATTGTCCATTTTTGATTAACCTGAAGTGTGAAATGTCGTTGCACTTGGTGCGGTCCTCTGCTGCTGTAGCGCACAGGTGTCAAAGTTCAAAGATGGTATTCCACATACCTTTGTTGTTAACAACTGATTATTTGAGCTTCTGTTGCTTTTCTATGATCACTAGACAGTCTACCCTCTGATGATCTCTGACCTCCAACATCAAGCAGGCATTGTCATCCATACTATTGACAATCGCTGTATAATTTTGTGCCTTCGGCTATTTTAGACCAAGAGATGTTTGAGGGTAAAAATGACAGTTAGCCAAATCTACATGTATCCACACACTTTCTGCTAAAGTAAATAAGACTGAATACCTGCTTGCGTCGTGTTCAGATCAAACCTCCTGCTGTCGGTTTCTTGCGTTGCCGAGTAACAAGGAGGGGTCTTCAAAGACACATGTCATTTTTTTTTCTTTTTTAGAAATAAAGAAGAGGGAAAGGAATTTAAAAAGATTGGCCGACTCCTTCAGGACGACTTGGTGTTTGTTGGACATGTCAACGCCTGTTGGTCCCTTGAGGCCAAAACCTTGATCTCTCCATCACATTTCCGCTTTGCGGCCGTCCGCTCTCCTGGTGTCGTGGTTCTGTTAGCTCGGCTCCCATTGTGTGCTGTAATACTATAGCAACAATATGGCCGCCAGCGAGTCTCCCCGCATCTGTCATACCCAGGAATGATAATGAGTGGCCTGAGGGCGCTTCGTTTTGAACGAATGGCTGCACTTGAGGGAACGTGAGGGGAAGAGGATGCCGAAGGAGAAAAGGGAAGCGCATACGTTGTAATGATTCAATAAATGCATGTGGCACTAAAGTCATTATGGGAGGCAATAATGGAAAGTGATGCTGCAAGGACAAGAAGGACAGAGACGAATGTCCAAAATAAAGGTGTAGGCTCCAAATAAGCAGATGAGGAAGAAACGCAGAGAGGGCGTATGAAAGAGAGCACTTAAATCCTGACACGCAGGTTACTGTCTGTCCTCAGACTGTCCATCAAGCTTCAGCTTTTCTATCTTCTTTGTCTGCCATTGAGCAACATAGTATAAATATTAAAGTAATTTACGATTCCAATCTGTGCATTGCATACGCTGATATTGCAATAACTGCGATCCAATGTATTGTTCTAGTCAAATTTTTTCAAATTTTTCTGTTTCAGTCAGATTCTGGTTTCTAAGTTACCCTGTTAGTAGAAATGTTGTCCCTGCCGAGAAATTTGAAGGAGCTCTGTCATGACCATAATGTACTTGGTGAATAACAAAAACTGTTTGACAAAAAACTTCTAAATTTTGACAGTATTCAGTTACAAAATGTAGAAAATGCTCTGATTCTGACCAGCATTATTACTCTGCAGGAATTATTACTGCCTTTTCTCCTATCAACTGTGTCAGCAGGGTCATTCATATTAGGGGATCTGTTTTAATGTTTTCTAAAGCATAACAGAAGTGAATGGAAGTAGCAAAAAGTCCCATTGTTTTTTACAGTGACGTGTGTCTGAAACTGTTATTCTGAGGTCAAAGTTTGTGACACCATCCAGATCAGTTTAACATGTCATCTAAACCTGTAAAAACCAAGTGACAAGCTAATGTTACAATAATATACAGTCTGTTAGGTATTTACCTCAGACAGTGAAAAAAAAATCAGTCACTGTTGAAGTTACGTTATCCTGCTTGAACAGGATGGTTACTTATTTAGTTTAATGAGACAATGTGTGGACTCCAATAGATATCCAACAAAAGGTCTCTAAAAGTAATAAAGCATGCCGATAAAACACATTTTCTTACCTGAGAAACTTTATGCTCACAAATAACACTTACAGACTGGCTGCTAACTCCACTGTCTGTTGTGACTGGTAATAATTTCTTTTTTTTTTCTTCGGCGTGTTTTGGGTAAAGTGTTAATCATGTTTCATCTTTAGTTCCTACCTGATATGTAATTGTCACCATCATGTTTTAAGAGGAGAACCAAGTGAAACCTCTGTTTTAGCACTGGTTGCTGTTTATTATTCCTGTCTTTTGGTATTCACAGTTTTGTTTTTATTCTCCATTGCTGTGGCCGCAGCAGCTGTAATTATTCTGAGGGCGTTGGGATGCTCCGTGAACCACGTCTGTTCGCTGTATTTATGTCTTTTGCTTCTACAATAGTTTTTTTTTTTTTTTTTACCACCGGGTCCTCCTCTGTTTTCATCTGCCCATATCTGATGAGTCATTTGACTGATGGTGGCCGGGTGGATAACTCCCAGTGGTCTGCTGCTGATCAGCGGATTAACAGATGAACTAGCTGGCCGCAGGTCTTTCCTGCTGGATCCCTGACTGATTGGTTGGCAACCCGCCTGCTGAAATATCTGGCTGCCTGTTGGATTTCTGAAGCAGGAACCAGCTGACCAGCTGCCTGGACAGTGACTCGAGGGATTGGCTGACCGACTGATGCTGCCATCTTTATGAGAGTCAAAGCTGACTCTCTCCAGACTGTTAAAGCAACAACAACAAAAAGCTTACATGTTGTAGTGTTTGCTTATCACAACCAGCAGCTTAATAAAAAATAATATTTATAGAATAAATCCACTGAAAGCTGTTTAGGTGGTTGAACTTTTAAATCCAGGGAAACAGTAAACTTAGATTCATTTTTAGCTGCAAAAACTGAGCTGGAAATATGCCATTTTTAGATCAGCTTAACATATTAGCAGCTTAAGATTTATAAAAATAGGGAGTGGTTTGATAAAACAAGAAGACTTAAGCAGTAATGCTCTGCAAATGACAGTCAGAATATATAAAAAAACAGCTTTCAGATGACTTGGCATAAGGTATACTGGATGCTCTTAATTTTAGAGATGTGAAAACTCTCGTATTTTTAAACGCTGGAGTTTGGCAGCATTGCCCTTTAGCCTGTGGGCCTTGTTCTGAAATGGCATCGCAGCTTTTTTCAATAAAAATCCTGTTAAGGAAAGAAAACGTCACACATCCTACAACAGATGGCAACCTGCAGGAGAAATTACCCAACTTTACTTGCATGCAGCAGCTAGCCTAAACCCCCCTCAGGTAGAAACTACTCCAATGTAACTCAGCAGCCAGATGACATTTTTGTTGTTGTTGTTTTGACTCCACAGTAGTTTGTTGTTAACAACCTTATGCAATAGTTTTCAGTCACATTGGATGATATAGAGTCTTTGTTTCTGCAAAAACGAAAAAAAAAACACCTCAAAGCATGTGTTGGTGTTACTTAATTTAACACAGAGCTCTGCTTGTGCTTCTTCTTCTTGGGTTCCTTCCTGCATCTTTGCATGGCACAAACAACACAGAGAGGCCAGGGATTGGGTAATTAATACACACTGGCAAGAATGGGATTCTCGTGGTATTGAAAGCTTGAGTAATGTAGAGTAAGAACCCTCTAAATTTAGTATTGAGTTTTCAGGTGCTTATTGCACAGAATCTTATAGCTTCTGAAATTAGCAAATTAGTTTTTCCTACTATCTGTTTGAAAAACAAACTATTTTAAAACCAAACACTTAAAACCGATGCTACCTTTTATACTTATAGCTGGGTTACGTCTACATGTTGCCATGTCTTGGTCAAATAATGCAGTAGGAATAATTTAAGTGATTGTTTCTTCAGTTTGATGGGGGTCAGATTGGTGGTCTGTCCAGAGCTGATTATGTTGTCACTTGTGTAGGGAAAAGTTCAGCAGAGAGGTGTAGAGAAGGAACATCAGTCAGGATAAATGCCAAAAAGTCCCAAGCCATGGTGTGAAAATCCAAATGTTTTCTTTTTTCAACTCCTCTGAGTTTTTGGTTTGTGGACACTGGATGTTGAAGCACGTACTGATGGATGCACTGATGTTTCTGGCGCTCCTGAAAGTCGACCTGCGGTTGCCACGGGAAAAATGTCAAGTCTTGTTTGTCAGTTCGGTTGATCAAGCTCGGCCGCAGGGAAGCACCGAGAGCTGTCGCCGGGCTTCAGTGACGAGGGAGCGATGGAGAAATAACCACTTGATCTCATTATGTCGTATGTAAAACCCGGAGGCTGCGACTGGGAGAGACGGTGGTTCTGTTTGGGTCTGTTATGAGTTTCAGCTGTTTGTTTGGAATGGCGGGACATAGTTTGGTTCCCCGCGTGGACCGGTTTTCCATAAACACACTGGAAAACAAGTTATGGAAAAAAAATTTACTTTCTTTTTTTTTTTTTTTCAAGCGTTCAGTAAAGAGGCGGAAGACCTTTTCCTGTATAAATGACGGTTTTTCGCTAATCGATGATCAACAAGCCTGGATTTGAGAGAAAAAAACCTTAATTTTTCTCAAATTTGGGCTTTATGTGATTCAGTAAAGGATAACAGAACCTTTTATTTATCTAGAACTTATTTTAAAGATACAAAACCAGCTGAGACGGAGAAAAAGGAGTGTTTGATGCCTTTCCGTTCCCCCAAAATTGGAAAAAGACAAATTTCAAGACGATATTAAAGTAGATTTGCAGACAAAAGACAAGACAAATGAAACAATTATGTTAAAAATGTCACCCAGTTCAGTTTTTATCTCTTCAGGTTTCAAAGGTTTTTAGGGGTTCTTTGGTTCCCATAGAAAGGTTTTTGTTACTTTAACCACAAGAATGGAAATAACTTATGAGATTGACCCGTGATACAGGGAGTTATAGTGATGCACTTTCGACGTGACATGACTGCATCTGTTATTCCTTCATAGGATGAAGAGGAGGAAATTAAGCTGGAAATCAACATGCTGAAGAAGTATTCACACCACAGAAATATAGCCACATACTACGGAGCTTTCATCAAGAAAAGTCCACCGGGCCACGATGACCAACTCTGGGTGAGCTGACCTCATTATTAATACTAAAACTTCTGTACCACAAGCACATGTATCACCACGTGTGCCATGTTCTGGGTCATGTTTATTTTCTTACATACTCCATAAATGTTGTAGCAGTGATGCTGTAATAGAATAATTAAATTTCATGCTGTGCTGTGCAGACGCTCTGTCTGCGCTGAGCAAAAAAAGAAGGATAACAAATAGAAGATTCTCGGTAAAAAGGAAATCATGCATGTTAAGCCCAAGTTTATCGTAAACATCTAATTTTTTATCAGGGCCCACAAGTAGGAACTGGTGAAGTCGACATGAGCTGGCAAATACAGGCGGCGGTTTCTGGTTAATCTGGTTTCGGATCAGGTGTTCAGTAAATTCAGGCTGCATAATCAGGTGAATAAATGACACCACCCTGCTGTCAGATCACTCTTCCCCTTTCTTAGTTTATGAGCAGTGACAACATTACTGGGTCATTTATTTGCAGGGTGTGAGTCAACAACACCTGAGCTACCTAAAAAAATGTTCACTGCATCTTTCAGGAAGTTGCATTTTAACACAAAGCAGCATGCTCTATTTGACGGAACCTGGTGAAATGAATAACTGCAGTAAAACAATAGGCTGTTAGGGAAAGAACTGCTTCTCTAGAGGAACTGAAATAGTTATTGTGGCACAGTTTCTGAGCTCTCTGGAGCAGCTGAATAAGAATAATGAGCATCAAAATGCTCAGTTGGGATGTTTTCATCTGCTTTTATTCACTTATGCTGCGTTTTATTAGTCATAATGTAGAGAGCTGTTGTCGTTTGAACCCTAGTGATAGATTAGCCTCACAATAATGAGAAATAGATGAGCAATGGTTCAATAGTTGAATAGTGTTGCTTGAACAGATCGGTGGAGCCTTTAATAATGAAATGATGAAATCCCCCGTCTGGAAAAAGGGTTGCATTCACGTCTAGTTTTAATGAGCTCATCAGTTAAACCAGACAGCAACTGAACAATGTTAGCTCAGTTTATATGACAGTAATAATCCCCCCAAAAAATTTTTATTTAAAAAAAAAAAGGGTTTTTATATAATTTAAATTAAACTGTTGTAATAGAGAGGGAGCCCAGCCATGAAGTAATTTATGAATCAAGACAGGTTCTTGATACTTTACAGTGTCGTCCCAACTTAGTCGTTCATGTTTTCGGCGGACTTGTTACTGATAATGCGATACTAATTAGGCTAATGATTATCTGACTGATTGGGAATCCTAATGCACCATTATAAAACCAAAGAAAAATGCCACTGTTTCATAATGTCATAAGTTACACGCTCCATCCAGGTGCACAGGCTCTATTCAGAGTGAGCATATTAAAAAAAACACATAATACGCACACTTAAAAGACGTGACACAACTTGACACTCGGCAAATTCTCCTTCACTTCTTGTGAATCACATGTGTTTTTTGATATGTTGGCAAACCGTGACAGCAGTTAAATATCCAGGTCTGATGCTGGGTTGATATTGCTGATCATTTCTGAATTTAAGATCAATTAGTGTCCCTCATGTGTGAATACTAACGAGGGAAACCGATTAACAGAGTCGCTTGTTTTACGACCAGTGGAGGAAATATTTCCGTTACCCCACAGCACAGCCATGTGTTTGTTTTCACAGCTGCTTCTTTAACCTCTTGTAACGGTTTCCACTCGTACATCATCACGCTGTCCACTGTGTGTGCATAGGAAGCACAAAGGCCCCAGTTTTATGATGATTATGTTCTTAAATGACCATCTCTGAAGATGCAGCTTCCTCTTCTGAGTGGAAGCACTTAGCGTGCTTGTAAGGCAACGTGTGCATCATCAGGTCGCGTGGATGCAGAAAGCACCGCAGGCTTTTAAGTCGCACATAACTTTGGGTCTATCTGCAAAAATGCAGAAGAAGTAAATGAAACAGTATAAAACAAATAGAAGTATTTCAATCATATTTAAAGATCCAAGTAAGACGAGTTCCTGATTTTTCATCCGTACATGTGTGAGCTGATTGCAAATGTAAATGCTCAACAAAAATATATCATTTTTGCTGGATTTGTTCTCTCACAGCTGGAAATGTGATTGTGTGAAAGTTGCAGGATATAAACAAAGCCAGGAGCAAAGTGAATCTCAAAGCATGTGAAAGTATCCCCAGTGTTGAGGGGTGTAAGGCAGCATCCCGGTCAGCAGGAAAACTAAGAAAAGAAAAAAGTATGAAGCAGCAACTCTCACCAGGACAAACAACTCCAGTAAACGACCCGGAAAATGAGCTGCTGCGTTTACACATTGTCTAACACGCTGACCTCCAGATTTTACAAAGGAGACAATTAAAAGAGAACTGTGCTAGGATTCATAACGGAGTGCTCCAGATAAGAAAGGTTACCATCTGGAGCGTCAGCGTTTCTTTAGTATTTCTGAGTTTATAGGTGACAACAGATCTGAGAGGTTAAAACCTCATGACTGGTTCAAACCTGAAGGTTTGGCTGTTCTTTATTAATTTGTGTATTTCATGCTTTATTCCTCTGCTACAAAAATCAACTCTATCTTGAAAGAATATTAAAATGACTCCTTGACTTGTTGCCAGAAAACTGAATCAGAAGAAGAGAATAACCTTAAAGTGTTGGATCTTTATAGAACATTGGTCTCAAACTCCAGTACTTGAGGAGATGTGTCTTATCTCATCCTACACACTTGAGTTAAATGACTAAACTGCCTCACTAGCATCCAGTCAGGCTCTACAAAGCTCTGCTAATGAGCTAGTATTGGAGCAGGTGTGCTGAAGCAGAGATAAATCTAAAAGTTGCAGGATACCGGCCCTTGAAAAAAGCAGTTTGAGACGACTGTGTTAGGCTGTTGACAAATTCTAGGAAAGTTGTAGATACTAACAAAACATAAACATGGCATTTCTGGAATCCCTATAAAATATACTGTTCTAAGACTCAACAGGGTGACAGAATGATACATTTGTTTCTCCTTCTTTTATGCTAGTTTTCTTATTAGTATGAGTGCTCCAGTGTGAATTTTGCTAACTTTGACTTTAAGATTCAGATTTTGGCCAACTGGGATTAGGAGCAGAGGCAACATTATCATCAAGTTCAGGTTTTTAGCTAACTTTAGCATAACCTATTAGCAGTTTGTATGGCTAGCATGGCTAGTACCTAACTGTACAAATGATTTTAAGGAGTTCACGTTTTTAGCTAACTTTAGCATCTTCTATTAGCAGTTTGTATGGTTAGCATGGCTAGCACCTAACTGTACAAATGATTAAGGAGTTCACGTTTTTAGCTAACTTTAGCATCTTCTATTAGCAGTTTGTATGGTTAGCATGGCTAGCACCTAACTGTACAAATGATTTTAAGGAGTTCTCATTTTTAGCTAGCGTCTATTAGCGGTTTGTACTGTTGACGTAATTTAAACAGTAATCTTGTTTGGTGCACCTCAGCTACAGGTAACACACTCCATAATCAGTTTGTGTGCTCTTTAAAACCTGCTGGTTTCTATTTGAATGCAACATTTTTATGTGGCAGCAGAAGGTGCACCAAAGGTGGAGAAAGGAGTGCACTTATTTATAGATTTGTGTTGTTTTTCAGCTGAACTAGGTTATGTTCTTTGTTTTGTGAAAGGCAAATAAGTTGGGTAGTTTTGTCTTATTTCTTGACATGCTTGTATAAGTTTTGGGGGGGGGAATCAACATTTGAAGTTAGGCCATTTGAGAAGTGTCAGATAATGAGGGATTATCTCTAACTTGTTATCTGCCCTTCAGCTTGTCATGGAGTTCTGTGGCGCCGGCTCAATCACCGATCTGGTGAAAAACACCAAAGGCAACTCACTGAAGGAGGACTGGATCGCCTACATCTCGAGAGAGATCCTCAGGGTGTGTTACCAACACGTTCACTGCATTGTTCTCAAATTCTGGCAAAGGCTTTCCACATCATCATTTGCATAAAAACAACAAAAAATATATCTCCTTTTGTGATTTTTATCTAGATTTGCATTTGAACAAATAGTGAGTACGCAGTGGAAAATGTTCTTTGAGATTCGCTCATGTTTTGTCATGTAAATTCTGTGTTTGTGCAGGGATTAGCTCACTTACATGCTCATCATGTGATCCACCGTGACATCAAGGGACAAAACGTGCTGCTGACTGAAAACGCTGAAGTCAAACTGGGTAAAGAGCTTTAACCTTCAAGCTCAGAAAGACTGTGTGCATCTTACCAGGCACTGAATGATAGTTTTTGGCTCATCGGTTTTATTAGACTTTGTTAAATTTCATTAAAATAAAAAAAAAAGAATCCTACTTTGCTATTTTAACATTGTTGGAAATCTTCCAGCAGTCCATCTTATCTTTATTTGTCCAATTGTTTTCAATAAGATTACAGTTTGTGATCAGAGGTACTCTCTGTGAACTCTCTGATTACTGTCCTGTGACACAAAGTGGAGGCCACGTGTTTCCACTGCAGCCGCAGATAAAACACTCTGGGATTTATCTTGAAATGGCACCATGGAGATTTTGTGAGTGAGCAACATCAACACTAGACTTTAGCAAAACTAAAACGAGGTGAAAAGCAAACCCCAAAATAATCATTGTGCGTAAAAACAAAAAAACGTCATTTCTGTGATCTCTTTCACATTTTGGCCTACTTTTAGAAGATTTCGTAAATATAAGTCATAAAGAATCCAAAATGTGTTGTCAGTACTTGTCTTATAGACATAAACAGAGATAAAACTCCAGCTGTGTGTTGAGTGTAACTGTAATAAAATCTAATTTTATGTGCAGTTTGCACATTAAAACTGAATTATTTTATTTTCACAGTTCAGCACCTAGACATTTTGAGCCAAATTGAGAGGATAAACTTGTTTATTCATATTTTTTATGAAATAAAGTAAAAAAAGAAAGTAATAATTAAAAAATGAAGTGATCATAAAGGATTTTTTCCCGCCTGTTTAATTCTCACCTGTTCTCAGAAAGTGAAATAAGTCTGAAATGGCAATAGAAAACATTATTCCCGTTAAAAATACGTCTTCCATTTTTTAAAGGACTACGAAGTCGATTTTCAGAAAAACAGCATTTTTCTGTCGAAGCCCACAAAAAAACCAAAGAAAAAGAAAACTGCCACCCATGATGGCCCTTTTATAAATGCATCTGAGGTCAGCACAGTGTGAAGGATAAAGCATTCGGCTGGAGTATGATGGATTACAACTGTATCTGTGTTTCTTTTCTCTCCACAGTGGATTTTGGTGTGAGCGCTCAGCTGGACCGGACGGTGGGCCGGAGGAACACCTTCATCGGGACGCCCTACTGGATGGCTCCTGAGGTCATCGCCTGCGACGAAAACCCCGACGCCACCTACGACTACAGGGTAAGGACGAGCAGAAGAGCCGGAAGATAACAATCCTGTGTGCAGTATTTCTATTTACAACACGTTACATTATCCAGAATTTAGGAAACAACATCTCCTTTTGTTATTATAAAGAAAAGGCGTGTGTAGAAATGCCTCACTGACCCTGACCCTGTCTTCCAGAGCGACCTTTGGTCCTGTGGAATCACAGCCATAGAGATGGCGGAGGGAGCGCCCCGTAAGTACATCTACGTTTAGTCAGGTTTTTCTTTTCCTTTTTTTAAAGGTGTGGCACTTTAATGCATTAATTAGCTACATAGATCTTAACGTATTTAAAAGTATTCTTGCAAATAATTGCATTTATTTATTTATTTATTTTACATATAAAGCCTCAAGATGGAACCTTTGTTGCGTGTTTCTGGTACGGCCGTAAATCTGCCGCACAAGCTGTTTCTTTCTGTAAACAAAGCTGCTTCTCCAGGTCCGCTTGGAGCTAATTTTAGTTTGTTCTGATGAGATGCAGGAAAAGACTCTCGTGCTAATAGAAGTTAGCCTGTTCAAAGCTAAAATAGCCTCTCAATGCGAACTAATACGTCTCCAATGCTAATATTGGCTCCCACATCTTTAAAGGAGGTTTTGTGAATAATCAGGTTCCTGAAATACTTGGTGTAGTGTCCCTTTGCTCCAAGCTGATGCTTAAGTAACCTAATCAACAAATTGGAAACAATCAATATATTTGTTGTTGAGCTCATATGTTTATTTATTCAATAATTTAGCATTAAAGAGGGTTATTGAATTTAAAATGTTTATCGTTTGATCAGTTTTGATTAATCAGTTACAGACCCTGCAATTAATTCGATTAAAAATTGTAATCATTTTATTTAGATTAAAAGAAAAACGTACAGCTAAAACACATTTGGTGAGTTTTTACTCGTCTGTTTCTGATGACCTGGCGAAAATACTTTGAAATGTTCGAGTTATCAACAGAAACAGCCACACATTTCTGCAGCTGACAGTTCAGTCATTCTAATAAGCGGTTAGCAAGCGGTGTCAAAGTAAACACTTTCTCCGTCTTCTTTTAAAATCATAACATTGTCAAACATGGTTTTGTTTACGACGTCTGTGTGTTTCGGTGTCGTCCGCTGCAGCTCTGTGTGACATGCATCCGATGAGGGCCCTCTTCCTCATCCCCAGGAACCCCCCTCCTCGACTGAAGTCCAAAAAATGGTGCGCTAACTTCTTCCTGCTTCCTCCTCGATTGACGCAACCGACCTCTCTCGGTAATACGTGGGGATAAAATACTCGCAACTCTGACGTTTAAACGCCGTTGCAGGTCGAAGAAGTTCTTCAGCTTCATCGAGGGCTGCCTGGTGAAGAACTACACCCAGCGGCCCCCCACTGAGCAGCTGCTGAAGCACCCCTTCATCCGGGACCAGCCCAACGAGAGGCAGGTCCGCATCCAGCTCAAGGACCACATCGACAGAACCAAGAAGAAGAGGGGCGAGAAAGGTCAGTCGAGTAGTTGTATCATCTGCAGCTGATTTGAGATTAAATTTTAGATCCTTACTATTTGTTTTGGTTTTTTTTTTCCAATTCACAGATGAGACAGAGTATGAATACAGTGGGAGTGAAGAAGAGGAGGAAGAAGCTTCTGAGCAAGAAGGAGAGCCAAGGTAAACTAAATGCTAAAAGATTTAGTAGGATATGAAAAGTTAAAAATAGTAAATTTATGCTCTTTTTGTGCTTAAATAATTATGACCCGAAGAACAGAAAATGTGCAAAACTGCGTATACACATCGTTTTATTACATCACATTTACATCAACAATGAAACGTAATGAAAAGCTGAGACGTTTGGTAATTCCCCTACATCTTGTGACCTGCTTAACATTTGACTAGTGTGTCCAGCTGGAAGTGTGAAGGACAGGTTAAATTTCAAACGTTTAATGTGTTCGGATGATTTAAAGCCTCCCCTGTTCATTAATAGTTAAATTTAAGTGACGCACGTAGATGTCCTGTCCCGAAGTAAAAAGTGTCATTTTTAGATATTTTAGTGGTTGATGTAGCACCAAGATGGCACAAGTTGCTAAATCCCAAAAGAAAATGTGAAGGACCTTTCACTGAAGCTTTAATATTTGGTGTAAGGAGCTAAACATCACACACACCATATCCCAACGTCGTAGGAGAACATGGGTTCATGTCCTGAGCATCATTCTCAGACAGCATTGCTGTTTGTTCCCCTGTTAAACGCTTGTTCTTCCTGTCGTGTCTGCTGCCGTGCAGCTCCATAGTCAACGTTCCGGGCGAGTCGACGTTGCGGCGCGACTTCATCCGGCTGCAGCAGGAGAACAAGGAGCGCTCCGAGGCCCTGCGCCGCCAGCAGCTCCTCCAGGAGCAGCAGCTCCGCGAGCAGGAGGAGTACAAGCGCCAGCTGCTGGCCGAGAGGCAGAAGCGAATCGAGCAGCAGAAGGAGCAGCGCAGGCGGCTGGAGGAGGTGACGAGTCAAAAACCCAAACATCTTATTGTGCTTTAGGCAAACTAAGACTGGCAGGGAGACGTTCAAATGCTCTCTTGCCCCCCTCTTAATACAGTCTTCTTCTTTAACAGTAAGTGTCCCAAAAATTGATGAATAAATCCAAGAAAGGCTTCATTTAGACATTTTACTGTACAGAAGTCAAACCAGCACAAAGTTTTTAATCAACAAGTGAAGTTTGCTCTTGGCTGACATGTCAGATTCTTGGTGATCTTTAAATTTGCGTAAATCCTTCTCAAACCAAACATAATTATGAGAAGTTTTCTTCAAGATAAACTAAAATGTCACAGTAAACCTTCACAGTGGCGTTCTTCAAAACTATTTCCCCAAAACATGCAAACTTGTTAGTAAAATATGTAGATTTCCAAGAATTTTCACAAGGAAAACCAAAAGGCAGAGCATATTGAAACATGACACATGTTTTTATTATTTAATTCAGAAAAATGTTGTTTCTATCAGCTTTAAACCTCCAGAGACTGAACGTTTGCAGATTTTTCTTTGCAATAGGCAAAGAAAAACTAGCCGGGCAACACAGTGGAAGAAAATAGTTTGATTAAAACATTTTGGAGCAATAAAGAGTGGGGAAAAAAGCAACCTAATCCGAAAAGAAGACTTACAGTATCATCTGAATTAACCTACACCGCCTGAGTGTCAAGGATTGTGTCCCAGAAGAAAGTTTTTAAGACTCGGTTGATCGTATAAATTATAATTCCCGCATGCTTTGTGTCGTGTTCCCCCACAGCAACAGCGGCGCGAGCGCGAGATGAGGAGGCAGCAGGAGCGCGAGCAGCGCCGACGGGAGCAGGAGGAGAAGAGGCGCATTGAGGAGATGGAGCGCCGTCGCAAGGAGGAGGAGGAGCGAAGGAGGGCGGAGGAGGAGAAGAGGAGGGCCGACCGAGAGCAGGTAACAGAACAGAGGCTAAGAGATATTCACAGAGATAAAATGAGAAGTATGACGCTTCAAACTGGCCTGTATTTACCAGTTGTGAGTAGCTCTTTAAAAATGCACCGGAAAATGAAAATGAATCCCGACAGACTCACTGTGCTCTGAACTGTTAGCATTAGCAGCATTATGTTCCTTTCAAACGAAGGAACAAACTTCAACGTCCTACTTACTACCCGCCTCAATGAGTAACCTAAGCTAACTTTACCTCTCATAGGAACCTTTGCATGTCTTCTTCTGTCTTGTAGTTTCTCAGGTGTGTAACTGTTGCGTTTGATTGACAGGAGTACATCCGGCGCCAGCTAGAGGAGGAGCAGAGGCACCTGGAGATCCTGCAGCAGCAGCTGCTCCACGAACAGGCCATGCTTCTTGTGAGTTTCAGCCGTATCGTGGCGCCACCTTCTCCTCCTGGCTCCACGGTTTATTTGCTCTGTTGTCTTATTAGTCACACTCTTCCGTGTGTTTTTGCATCCCGAGTGTAATCCTCCATTTCATTAGGCTGGTAAGTTGGACGGCAGGAGTCCCTCTGTGCACATGGTATCTGTTTCCATTTACCTCCCCGGCCAACTGAATGTTAGTTTAGTTTATCTTTTTGTTTTAGTTTTCTGGGTTTCAGAGATCCACGGGGAGCCGTTAAATGCTGAGGTCAAAACATAATGAGTTTTCTCAGGGCTTGAAAGGGGAAGTCGGGATGTTTACAGGGCCCTCAGTGATGGAGATGTCGTCACCAGGAAACCAGTCATCCAGCAGGAAGAGAGGGTTTCCCCCTCGCTCTCCCCCCTTCGTCTTCTTGCTTTGTCTTTTAAGGATTTAGACAGTAAATACTGATTTAATGCAAGGATGTGACGGTCACCACCTCTACATCAGTGGCCAACACTTCCTTGAGAGTCAGTTTATGAGCCCATTATTAAAATAAGCTTCCTCATAAGCTTATTTTAACAGGTCAAATATTTTTGAATTACTAAAAATGGCACACAGCGGTGGATGCTAATAGCATTTTAGCTTCCCTCGGTTTTCAAATCGAGAGACTGAGTTGGTGCTCAGAAGAATAACTTGCTAATAAACCCAAGTCGTAAATTGTTGGTGAATGTTTGGGGTCCCAGAGGAAGTAAAAGGTGTTTTATTGTCATCTATAAAGTCAGCAGAGTAGTTGGCGAAGCCCGTTCGCCCAGCCTCTTCCAGTGACTGTTCTTCTTTTGGTTTTTTTTGGTTTTTAAATTGAACTCCGGCCTCCCTGTACTCAGGAGTATAAATGGCGGGAGCTTGAGGAGCAGCGGCAGGCTCAGAAGCTCCAGAGGCAGCTGCAGCAGGAGCAGGCCTACCTGCTGTCACTGCAGCAGAACCAGAACCAGAACCCGGACAGTAGCAAAACAAGCCAGCAGCAGAGCGCCAAACCCCCGCAGAGCCTCGAAGCAGACAGGGTTAAGCGCCCGCAGACGCCCGACCCGGATGCAGCCAAACAACCGCAGGGCGTTAGCAATGAGAAGACGCGGCCCGGCCTGGAGAAAACGACAGAACCCAAGCTTCCTGCGGCTGAGCAACAAGGCCCCGCACCTGACTCTGAGCCGATCAGAGAGGTGACCGTCGTAACTGAACACCTTCCCTTCAACTGCAGCAAAAATATTGGCTTTGCTTGTGTGAACTTACCGCTTTGGGTCTGTTGTGTCTTCCTCTGTGGTGGCTGACTCCTGCTGCTGAATGGGTGGGTGCCTGGTAGATGTTGTCCTTTCCTACAACTCACAACCCTCACGATGAAACTAGGTTCTCACACACTTAATAACGGCGAAGCTGAACCAACAAAAGAACCATTATGTTCACGAGCGTCTGTCGGCTTTTCTTTTGGTTCAATCCAAACGTAAAAACCTTTAGCAAAATGACTAATGTACTCAGTTTATCTCAAGTATCAGTTCTTAAATAAGCAAAATAAATAATATTTCCCATTCTCTTCTTTTTACTGACCATGTCTGTCACTGACAGTACAAAGCAACCAAAAACCCAACCATTGTGGCTAAAATTTATTCTATAAACCTCGGTCAGATGCAAGAAGAAATTCATACAAGTTCTAACGTTGTATATATTTACAGACTGATGCTGAATGATGATCCTCAGTCATGGCGTCCTTAAAATGTCTTGAATTAATCCAAGTAATATTAGAGCCTTAAAATGTCTTAAATTTGCTTAAAAAATGTAAGTTGGCATTAATTCGTGTCTCACAGGTCTTACATTTTGTCGTGGCAGAACAATTTTACAATTTTATCTTATATATTCTACGTAGTTCATGTTTCTTTTCTGTCAAACAAATATTTGAGTCGTACGTTCACGTTTTCAATCCGTTCCGTCGCATTTTGTGCATCTATCATGGGAAAGTGTAGTTTTACCGCCAGCTAGCTGGATGCCGGTTCATCGTCGCCCCTGGCTCACTTCTGCTGCCAACACATGCGGCGACGTTGACTTTTGTGCACTGCTTCAATACAAAACATGCATTTTTTTAAAAATTAATTTTTGCACATTTCTGTCTTAAATTTCATTCAAAGTAGTTTTAGAAAGGTCTTAAGTTTGAGTTGGTGAAACCTGCAGGAACCCTGTCAACGGAAAACAAATAATTTTGAATTCTGATCATGACTTGAATGATTTAGTCAAACAGTTTACATAACTAAAGCAATCCCAGGATAATGCCTGAATGTCTAGTTTAATTCCTAGTAATTACTTTGTGTTAAAGTTGAAGTTATTGTGCTTTATAGGTGCAATAGACACAGAAGTGCTTGTTAATGTGATACTCTGTATATGGAGGCCTGTAATTTGAACGCCTTCCTTTCATCTTCCAATAATTTGTCTCTATTGGTGATGGACTTGGAGTTTAATCACTGACTATCACTGCCTCAGACTCACTGTAAGGTCATCGTGTAATAAGAGGACAGACGTTTAAAATGACTTATAAATAGGTAAATCTTTGGGAGGCTGTAACCAGTTTATTCTATTCACAAAATGTCTGTTTACACACAAGGTAAACATGTTACATTCAACTGGTCAACTCTTATAATAAAGAAAAGTACAATGAGTTTGAAAAACGAAATCTTTAACAACTATGTTTATTAGCATTCAACATTTTCCAGTCATAAAGTTAGACACAGGGGTGATGTCACACTGTGTGCAAGGAAGCAGTCAGTTTGAGCTGATCAGGAACTTCTGTACATAGCAGGTGTTGCAAGTCAGGAGAACTGAATGTCTTTTTTGTCATGATGACATCTTTAAAAACATTTTTGACTTTAAAAACGAATCCAAAAGTGTGCAAAAATTTGGTAAACGATAAACTATAAACTGAACTTTTAAAGAGCCGTGTTTGGAGTTGGAGTTGGTTTTGTTTTGATAAATTGAGTTGATTGTATATATATAGTTGTTTTTTTTTTACAAGAAGCAACCATCAACGTGGCGTATTCAAGTCTAAATGTTTATTTCTCCGATTCTTGCATTTGATTTAAAAATATTGCTATATGACAAACATGTCCGTTTTCATTTTTTAAATAAAAATCCACTCTGAAAAGTGTTCAGCTCGAATTTAAAGGGATCTCTTTTGCTATTGCCCGTTATTGTTCCAAACAATTAAATCACTACAGATGATATGCACTGTAAACAGGAACTTGCTTAAAAATCAAGAATCCGATGAGTATAGATTATGTTTCTGCATTTAAAGAATAAATCTCGCCTTAAACTTCTGGCCCCTGAAAAAGCAGCTCTCATATTTTCATAACTCATCTCTGTTACTTCTTCTGGGATTTTAGAGCCTGATGTTCGTGTCTTAACTTCTCCTCTCTTCCTTTGAGAAAACGGCATGTCACTTTTACTGGGCATGTTGTCACTGACTTGTGGGAATAATGCAGCGACAGTAACAACTAGTAGAAAGTCTTTTGTTTTCCGATGTGCTTGGACTACTGCTCGTACAAATAACCCTTTTTCCTCTGTGGGAAATAAACTAACCAACCGTGCCGTCTGATGACTTCTGTCCTCGTCTCAGTTGGTTTTCTGAAGCCTCTTGTGTGTCGCTCTGCAGGCCGACGAGCGCTACAGGAAGAACATTCAGGGTTCCCCGCAGTCGGCTCAGACCAAACCCCAGCAGCCCCCTGTGCCACCGCGCTCTGAGTCTTCGCACGCTAACGGGAACGCCGCGTCGGAGGCGCCCGCGATGCACCGGCCTGTGGAGCCGCAGGTAACGACAACGTCTCCCGCTCAGCTTAATCGGTCATAAAGGCGCAGAGAAAATTGTTTGCCTGTAATGTGAACATCTGCAAAGTCCAAAGTGTTTATTTATTTTTAAGTCTGTGCATATTAACATTTGGCATTGCATGTTTCCTGGATCTGATCTGCATATAATTCGGTACATTGGAACATGCTCTTTTATATTTCGTCAGTTGTCAGCAGCGTTGCCGGGGATTTTAAACCCCTCTGCGATAATTTCAGTCTGCCTGTAATTGTTCACTCTGAAGAAAAACCTTTTCTGACAAAATCTGTAATTTAGAAGCTCATTTCAAAATTCACTAAAATACTTTCTATTAGTTTTGTAAAACCTAGCAGTAGTGAATGGAGGTAGCTAAAAGTCTCACTTTTTTGCACTTAATCAGTCCAGTTTCTACTCATGACAATTTAGGTGCACATTTTACCTTTATGCTTTGAAAAGTTTTAAAATGCTAATGTTCACCTATTTGTGTCTCTCACTTCACAGATTTTTAGGTTTTCTGCCTGTAAAACATGACTATATTTGACCTTTGAAACCTTTTTCTTCACTATCTCTCTCCTTTTCAGGTGATTTCAATTGTTTGCCTGTCACTTTCTCAATAACATTTTGACTAACGGCGCTTTTCTTCTTCAGTATTTACTTTGCGGATCGGGGGTTTTAGCCAACCACGTCTTGGTTGCTTCATCTGGATCCAGGGATATACAGCATTTCTTTTGTCTCCATTTTGAGTCTTGTTGTCATCACCTCCGTTTTAGTTTCCCACTCAAAATGACTGCAGTGCACCGAGGAAAGTCTTTAAATCTCCAAACTAATGATTTATTCATTTGCGGACGGGGAGTTTTATGACACAGCAGTGCCGGGAAATGTTAGCGAAGATGACGGTAGAGCGGGTTTTGTAACAATGAAAGGAGAATATTTCCTGTCCTTCTTTTCTCACGATTGAATTTAAGCTTGTTAAACTGATTCATAAAAAATAAAAAAAAAAAAAGGTTTTTCTTTTTAATGAAAAAACTCACATCAGAGTTTCATTTTATCGGAAATGTCCTGGTTGTGCTGTGAACAAGTCCTGGGAGTGGAAGGCTTCAGGGTAAAGTCATCTGTGACATTTACATCTCGGTGCTGTATTTGGCATCTCCGCTCCATGTTCTGCTTCTCGTCATCGCGCTGCTGGTATTCAGCAGCATCTATAATTTACAGGCCTCCAGATTTTGCATCGGGCTGTAACGGTCTCTTCCCAGCGAGGGACTGAAGCAGCTTTGCATGAATAACTGCGGCTCATTCAAGTCGATCAACATGAACGTGCCTCACAGATTAAATAAAACTGAGGAAGTGGTGCTGTCGCCTTGTGAAATCAGGGTAATTATATAAATCACGGGTGTGTTATTAGACTTCATTTTCAATGTAAAGCAGAGCAATCGGCTTTCTCCTCTTAGATGGTTTTCACTGGTTATCATCGCCTCTCATCTCATTCATATAAATATTTAGGATAATTGATTGAATTTTTATTTTTTTTATTTAATCTGATTAGAAAACCTTTTTAAAGCCTTTTTTCCTCACTTCCCCCATTTATAACGTTACTAGAAAATGGAGGCGGTAGTTTTAACTCACAATTTATGTGAGAGATGGGATTCAAACTTCGCAACAAGAGGTTGGTTTTAGAGATTTTGCTGCCCGGTGGAGTGTTTGTGTGCATGCAAAGTGTTTGTCTTTAAATGCATGTTTGCATGCCAGCCTGTGTTAATTTTTTAATAGTACAACTTCATCTTTTTTCTTTTTTTTTTTACATTAGTCGTGTCGACCTTTGGCTGAAGGTTCAGCTTTATTGCAGCTGGAAGCCTAATTATCTGTTTATCAAAGTGAAGCAGCGTTTCTGTCGACGTGTGTCGAGAGTCACGACAGAAATTGATTAAAAACGCATTCCTGTAGCTCTGCACAGCAGCGTTGATGCAGGAGTAGCTGCTGACGGCAGCAAGCAGGAGTTTGAAGACTTGTTTTTATTCAGCCGTTTGCAGAACTGCACACATGACAATATTTCAACACTTTGCGGCATGTTCAAGAGTCTAATAATGTGGTTAAATTTTACATTTTATAAATCCACTTTTGATAAAAGAAAACAATGACGGCATTAGAGGAGTTTTTTGTTTCTTTCCGGCAATCCAATCTGAAAGTTTGAGATTAACTTCTCATATTCACAAGTAAAAGCTGGGATATTCTCTGATGTTGAAAAGTTGGAAATTAGCTTAAAAAACATTACAGATTTTCACGATTAAATGCACAAGTTTGCAGTGTTGGAACGAAGACACTTTTGAACATTTCAAAATTAGAAATCTGTAAGAACAAAAGTGAAGTTTATGGAGATTACAATCAGATATTTGCGGCAAAATGTCACACAAGTCCTCTAAGGGATAATGTTTAGCTTAGGAGACGTTCGTCTGGACATTTTCCAAAGTGTGAATGTAAGTAAGTACAATAAAGACTTCCTCAAACGGTACCCAGATACACGCCTGAGACGCTGAGGAAGAAGCTACAACATGTCTGCATCACCTGATAAATTTAACATGTTAGTAAATATAGGAAAACCTTGTAGTACTCAAGAGTTAGTAGGTTAGGACTGGAGGTTTTAAACTTCAGTATTTTTGCTGGCCACCTCTCAAAACTTGTCTTGCATGTAAATCTGTTGCCAGTTTATTTTTTCTTCCCCATGTTGAAGGGGCTCTGTAAAGGTTTGGAGCTTTGTTAGTCACCGCTGTGGTAAAACATATTTATATCTTTGGGTGTTAATGTTACATAACACACGTCTGCAACACATATTGCACTCAGTTTTATAAATATAGCAGATCCCTGGGTTTTTTTTTTTTGGAAACATCAATTATTCTTAATCTTCACCCTTACGTTTAGGAAGTGAGACTGCCAGTTGCATCAGCTTACTCTTTGGTTTTAAAAGGTTTCTGACACACTGACAAGATTAACAAGAAGAAGATTTGACCTCAGCTCAAAGTGGCCAATGTAGCATCCTTGTAGCCCTTCCTGGATTTAATCAGTGTGTGAGAAGGTTAATTACACTGCTTTCCTTTTGCTTCTGCATTATGTCATTTAATTATACTATCAGATTTAAATCCTCACCAGCTGCAAAAGGGAGTTTATGAATATAAAGTCTGTCAGATGAAGCGTTGCAGCTAATATCACAGCTCCAGTGTAATGTCTTTTATATGCTTATTTAAATATTAATTATACATCCTTCTTTATTATTGCTACCATTTTCATAGCATCAGAGTGAAACCATAGCAACTGTGTTGTAAGAAGCAGAACCTGTAACCTTGACAGGAAGCTGAAGGTAAACAAGCGTCCCTCTCGGCTGTGCTGAGGCTGTGCCTCTTGTCAGGTGAACAGCTGTAGATGAAGTAAATCATTTTAAAACTACATTTTATTTTTTGGAAATTTTAGCTAATAGATTAAACCCAGAGAAAAAGTACATAATTGTGAAATGGGAGGAAAATGATTCATTAATTTACAAATCACAATGAGTGTGCCATGCCTTTAGTTTAGCCCCTTTACTCTAGTAACCCTAAGTAAAATTCGAAGGCCTCAGAACAAATAGAACCACGAAGACCAAGAATCACAGCATAAAGGAATGCGAGAAAGCTGTCGAAAAGGTTAAACCCAGGTTAGGTTAAAACCAATAGTCCAAGCTTCAAACTCCTCACAGTTCATCATCTGAGAAAGAAAAGAACATGGCACATCTGCAAACCTACCAAGGCATTTGAGCACTGAGCAAAGACGTAGCACAGTCTTTATGGACGAAGAAAGGAAAGTCCAGAATAAGTCATCGTTAGGGATCTATGTAGGGACATGGCAAACAAGGGGCAGTCGGTGACGCTATGCGTCTCAGAAATCGAACACTACCCCATTACCGTAAACACGCCATCATGTGGTGGGGATGATTTTCTTCCACACCACATTATGGTGGTACCCACTCCTGGTCAGAGAGGGTAAGAGAGGCAAATGGAGCAAGGAAAGTCCAGATACCAATGTGTGCCTTACTTTTAGATATTTTATTCGTAAAACAATACTATTTCACAATTAGGAACCATTTAGTGTGTGTCTATTAGGGTAATGATTCTTTTCCGGTGAGCTATAATTGCGGTTCCTGTCATAGTCCCTCGGCTACAAGATGCTCCAATTTTACAGGCCCCATAAAACGAATGAATAAACCTTCCTTGTTTGAGTTATCTGCATGCAGACTGATCCGTTCTCCCCGCTGTGTTCTGTCTTGTCGTCTAAAAGGTCCGTTCCCATCTGGCTGCTCTCAAGAGCAGCATCAGTGTGACCTCGCCAAACTCATCTGCTTCAACCCCACCCGTCATGTCCCGGTCGCACTCCTTCACCGAGCCGCTAACACCTAGCTTTGAAAACCACCACCCGCACAAAAGCCATGAACCCCACCAACACCATCATCCTGCATCCTCCTCGTCATCACCATCATTCTTGTCATCAACGCCTGCACGCACTGAGCCACAAACCCATCCCCAGTCCAGACCCATGCCCCATGAAAAGGTCCCGTCAGAAGACGGCCCTCCGAGGGTAAGACCGGGCCCCGCGTAGCGTGGTGGAGAGTCGCTGGGGGACTTGATTGTAATTTTTATGTTTTTTTTTTTTTGATCTATTGAGATGGCAGTTCTGATCTCAAACATTTTAGTGTTAGCGACAGTATTTTATCATCTTATTTATTGAAGAAAAATGTTTTTGACCTTTTCTATGTCCTCAGTAGATGTGAGGAATTTCATTCCCCCTATTTATGTAAATATTCTTGGAGAGAGGGAGACTATATCTGAATTAGCATTAGCTTAAAGAAAGCTAGCTTACTGATATGTGATGTTTTTATCTTTGAGTTGCTGCCAACAGATAGATTTGAATTTGTCTTTTTATTTTGAAGGTGGAATAATTACAAAGTTGACATTTGAAATGGTTTCCAGTCTAAAACGCTTTTATCAGATGCTTTTATATTAGCAAACAGCTTATTAGCATTGCTAACTGGAAAAGGCTGATTATGTCTGACTTCCCTGGACAATGTGTCCTTCTCAGATCTCTTAACTGCTTCAAATATTTCTAAATCTATCATGTTCCATGACTGACACGGGTTGAAAGCTTCAAATCCTAACAGAGCAAATTTGCTGCAATATGTTCAGCCTTCTTGTTATCAGCTAAAGTCGACTCTTAAGAATCGATGTCTTGTGACAGGCAGCTCCTTCTTTTACCTCCTGTTTTCACCAGGTCATGCTAGCTGACTAGCTAGTCATGCTATCTCACTAGCTAGCATGACTAACTTCTTAATTCAAAAGCAAAAGTCAAAGATGAAATAACCGAAGCAACCCAAGTTTAATTTTCTGTTTAACCAGTTTGAACAGATGACATCTCTCTGTAGGAAATTCTGTCCTTTTCCAGGAGCCTCTCACGTTTGTTTTTCTTTTTTAACGCCGCCTTTCAATATGCTGCAGATCCTAAAGCTAGCCAAAGTGGTGTTTTCTACCTTCAGTAACAACTTTCTCTCCAAAAACTGTTGTGGTCAGCGTGGCCTGGAAGCATTTCTTGATGCATCTCTACTTGCTAGCAGTGTTGACCATAACAATCTGTCGGCTCCTAAAAACGGTTAATACCACAAGACAAGTTTGGACAGCCCGTCTCACCGCTTTCTTTCTGACTATACTTAGCTGCCTGACCACAAAGACATGGTAAAGCTACACATACAATCGACGCCTACCTTGCTGCGCCTTAGAGAAATGTTCCCGTTTCTCCACCAGTGACCCCAGACTGCCAAGTATAGGCAGAACACTTACTGCTCAGCCCACAAAGACCTAAATCCAGCCTGCAGAGCCAAAGTTAGTTCTTCACCCGCAGATATAAAAACCCGCCATAGACAAAATCATCACCCTGCCATGTTCCTGTAGTTAGGAGAGTTCAGTCATTTCAGCCTTTTGGCTTTAAATATCACTCCTCAGTGTTTCTCCTCTCAGGTCAGCTTAGGTATTTTAATATCTAGCAGCAGTTTGGTGAGCTCTGCTTTTGCTGAGGATCAAAAACTCATCCTTGTGTTTACAAAGTTTTATTTTTCTTTTCATAATGACTTAAGCACATCAGCATCTCTCATACGAGTATGTCTCGTATGTCTGCTGTTGTTTCCCACTGATCATCTTTTGTGTGAAGTTTGAAGAACGGCTCAGATTGTGTGATGAGAACCGGTGTATGTAGTTTACCGATGACAGATCTATATTTTTTTATAAACTCTGACAGTGATCAGGACTCCAGATCATAAATTCACCCGACCAAAGATCTCCACAGACTGTGTTCTGCTAATGAATGACGCGCTGATATGTAAGCCGGTCACTGTTTTTATCACGAAAGGTTCCTGTCAGGACAACGTCAAGGTCTCCGGTGTTGTCAAGGCGAGACTCGCCTCATCACCATAGCAACGCCCCGCAGAGCAGGGACGTGCTCCGAAATGCTGGCAGGTAAACACAGAGAGGTGGAGGATTGGGTTTGTTTTTGTTTTGTTTTTCAGCACTATGGGATTTTTTTTACTTTTAGTTTTTGTGTTGTTCTTATTCCCTCACCTTTTCTTATTCTGTAGCACTTCTTTCCCGCTACCTCAAAAAAATCTGAGTTATTAGAGCAAAACACATCAACTAGAAGCCTGGAAATTATTTTTAGTTGATCCTTTAGAGTGGATGTACAATATACTGTATTCTGGTATATTGGGAAAACAAAAACAAATCGACATAATGCACATTCATGTCTAAAAACAATGTAAAACCACTGAACAAGCTTGTAAATTCAACGTAAAACAGTATAGTGACTGTCTGAGTTACGGGAACACGATGTGGCACGTAGTAGAACTTTACAGCAATTATATTAAAGAACAATATATCAGAGCAGTTCCCACCATAATTATCGGCATCCCAGGAGGATAAAGAATAGATCTAAACTTTTTTTTCTTTTTTTTACATGATATATGTATAAAACAACTTTCATTTAGTTGCATGTATTCCTTATTAAATTAAAATAATTTAAGAACAATTCTAAAGCTCAATCAGGAGGGGGAGGAAAATGAAGTGGTGTTTTTTGCCTCTGACGTTTATTTCAAGGCTTTTTTTGTTCACATCTTTACCAGGAGTATCAATACTTGCAGAGAATATACCTGTTAGTAGAATTAAGCAAACAAAATGAGATCTTAAAGATGTTTCCCTGTGAAACGTTTCCAGGAAATGAGTTTGGATGTTCAGCAGGATTCTCTTTCTGGCAGTGCAGTTAAAAAGTTCCTTTAAAAAGAATTAATTATTTATTGAAACTGAACAAAAAAATACAAATACTAACTTTTTAATGTCAGGAATCTAAACTCCCTCCAATTAATTATTATTTTTTCTCTTTACTGATTATTTCAAAGGGATTATCTGCAGATTTTATACTTTTCTGCATCAAGAAATAAAGCAATATGTCACTTAAAGAGCCTTACTTTTATGACTAATTCTCGTAATTAGAGACTTAAAGGTGCATTTAAAAAAACAAAACAATTATAATTTTTTAGTTATCAGCATCAAGCCACAGTGTCTCCCCAGCTCCGTGTGGTCGTTTCACGTTGCCTTTCTTGCCCTCTGCAGTTCAGCAGAGCCGCGGCTCTTGTGGGAACGCGTGGAGAAACTGGTTCCCAAAACCAGCGGTAGTAGCGGCAGCGGAGGCTCCAGTTCCTCCAGCAGCTCCAGTAACTCCAGCTCTCAGTGCGACTCTGGAGAGAGGTTCAGGGCCCGCTGTGAGTTCCCACGCACCTTCAACACCAGATTCACGGCAGGCTCGAGCGGAAGCCGTAGATAATCCCGCTTTACTGAAGAAGCTACGCCAGAACCGCACAGGCACATTTTTAAGTTGTAGATACATTTATTTATTTTTTTATTCTGACATTACCGCCTCCTCCGCCCTCTTCAGCTTCTTCCAAATCGGAGGGCTCGCCCCTCCAGCGACCAGAGAAGGTTGGGAAAAAGCCGGAGGAGAGGAGGGACTTGGTCAGGCCGAACAAACCAGCGGTGAGAGCAGAGCTAGAACCGTATGGCGCTCTAGCTGCCTTAGATCTAGAACCTTGAGCTTTGTGGGTTTGTTTGAAATCTGAAGTGTGTGTGAGTAGTGTCTGGGGGTTTTGTTCCCACTCTTCCTGCTCTCCATCCTTGAGCGATCCAATCTGATGTTAGTTGTTGGACTGAGCTGCCTTGCTCCACTTCTTGTTTGACGCCTTTCCCCGCCGGACTCTCTTGGCTGCCATTTTAACCCACGCTTTCTGTAACATTGATAAAGTGATTCACTTTTTCCATCTTTGCAGCCCTTTTTATGGTTTAATCATTCAAATGAACCCACTAACCTTCCGTCCCGCAGCTCGGAGAGCATCAGCTGTACAATCATTTCTCTCCTTGCATCTGTTTGGCTTCTCATTGGCTGGTTTTACCTCTGTAACTACTTCCTCTCCAGCAGCTTTCTGTTTCCTGCTTCACTTAAAGACAATCAATAATACAACATGCTGTCATCTCTGCTAACAACCGGCGTCAAAATGGGGCAAAACGCGCGTAAGCAAAAGGAAAACATGTTGAAATGAAGAACTTTTCCACCTTCCTGATCTTGTAGGACCTGACCGCTCTGGCCAAGGAGCTGCGTGCAGTGGACGATGTTCGTCCCCAGAACAAGGTGACGGATTATTCGTCCTCCAGCGAAGACTCGGACACCACCGACGAAGACGACGATGAAGAGGTGGACCAGGAGGCAGGCGAAGAGTCAACGTCTGGCCCAGAGGACTCCAAAGCTGTGTAGGTAGCCAGCGGGACAGACGAGGTGTCCGTCAGCTCAGAAAGCACCGGGGTTTTCAACTCCTTTTTCTCCCGCAGCTCCTCCAAGCTGAGCAACGGCGAGACAGAGTCTGTAAAAACCATGATAGTCCACGACGAGGGCGAGAACGAAGCAGGAACAACTCGATGCAAAGACAGCACGCTGGTTGTCAGACAGGTACCGGCCGAGAGAGGAGGGAAAGAAACAACATTTATTCACTGCACGCCTTCTGTTTTTACCATCATGCTGTTGTTTTTTATTCATATCCCCGTGTTCTTTCATTTTGTTTGTATGTTATTGATTATTTTCTGTTCCTGCATACTTTGCAGTTGTGACGACAGTAAAAGCCTAACATTTAAAGCCAATTACAGATTTTATTATTACCTAAAATGAAACTAACAGAAAATCTTGTAATAAAACTAAATTCTTTATGTAATTTAGCTAACATTACCTTTTCAAGGGATGCAAACATCCCTTAAACATTTTTCACATTTCTTCATGTTACAACCACAAATTGTAGAATTTTTTTTTTGTTTTTTCTTAAATAATCATCTTAAAACTGTGGGATCCATTTGTATTCAGTTTCAGGTCAAAACTATGTGTTGTTTTAACCAACTAGAGACAAAAAACAATTTTTTTGCCCTTTTTTAAAAATGCAAGTCAGAAATAAGAACTTCAGTGAACTTCAAGTTTTAAGTTTTGCCACAAATTGTCCAGTGGGCTGTGGTATGGACTTTAACTGTACCATTCTAGCATGAGCATGCTGTGATTTAAGCTACCATATTGTCTGGAGTCTCATCAGTAGCTGTATTCACGCATGTTTTTAATTTAATTTCTCATTAAATGGAAACACTGCAATTGTGAAATTGTCTTTTTTCGACATCGTCAGAGTGTAGACAAAGATATGCGCACATTTGTAATGGAAACGCAGCTTCTAAGGTCTGTGGTTGTAACATGACAACATGTGGAAAAGTTCAACTTAACATTTTCACGCTCCATAAATGTCAATCGGTCGACAAAAGATGGCTGCTGTAGTTTCAAATAGTTCCAAGGATGAGCAGAGTTAACTTCAGAGTCTGACCCAATAACAAGCTACTAACCAGAGTTTTTTCTTTTCACCTGTAGATTAGCCGCTGTAGCTTGCCCTTCGCTCCAGCTAACACGTTCCCGTCCCCTGAGCTCCTCAGGAACACACATAGACCCACAGTTGTCTACCCCTCTTTCTACTTCCAGAGCGCAGGTGACAACAGAAAGCGCGCGGCCCCCGCGTCGGGCCAAACGCAGACCCTTAGCCTGCTCGCGGGCTTCCCTCCGAGCCCCGGCTCGGCGCCGGCGCAGGGACTCATCCTCCACACCCCCAGCCCCCCACACCAACACCACCACCACCATCACCACCACCACCATCACCCCACGCAGCACCCTGACCGCAACGGCTTTGCCGGCCGCATCCATCACCTCCCAGACCTGATCCAGCAGAGCCACCACTCCTCCCCTTCCTCCTCTGCATCCAGTTCCCCTTCTTCTTCCAGCCTTGCCAGTCCCTCCACCATGTCCCCCCAGAGCCCGCTGGAGAAGCTCGGCATTCTGGCAGAGGTACGTCACCCAGCGCCTGGCACCAGCAGAGCCGGACAGACAGCGGCGTAGTGAACGGCTAGGTGGGCCCCCCGGTGAAGATGTGTGAAGAGCCTACAGATAAATTTGGCTTTTATTGCAGCTGCCTAATCTGACAGACAAATTTAGAAGAAAAAACAACCAAACTTTAATGTCAGTACATTAACTCATTTGTGGAAAAAAAAGATGCTATTAAGCAATAATTATTGGCAAATTTATTGATACTCCTGCTGTCAAAGCCTTGTACAGCCGCCGTCTTTTACTGATACAAGAGCACTTAGTGCACTCTTCACAATGTTGGAGCACAGAGACAGAGGGTTGATGAACCATTTCTGTCTTGATTGGACCATATTTCTTTAATCATTATCCCGTTGAAAGACTCACTGACAACATGTTGCGTTTTCTGGCACTTCCTGCCTGATGTAATGCACTTTTAACCGCTTTGTTGCTGAAATGTGCTACACAAATAAACTTGATTTCTATTTAAAATCTTGACTTATTTCAAAATATAGCAAGTTTTTAAAATCACAGCAGCATCACAGATCCTCCACCGTGCCTAACAAGTGGCTGTCATACATGTTATTTTATGACAAATCCACCTGGAGTGTTTACTGCTGAGTCTCAGTCTTAGATAGAATTTTATTTATTTTTGTTCTAGATTCACCACTGAACAAGTAGTATGTTTGTATCGAGCATTTTATGTTTACTTTGGTTTATGGCCACTTATCTTGCCATAAGCTGCTCCTTTATCTTCCTCTTACATTGAAAATTCAAAACTACTTTATCGATCCCAAAGGGAAATTAAATCTTGGACCTAAAATTATTTAAAATTCTTCAAAGAGTTGTTGGATCTCCTGTAGCAGTCTGTATTCCAGCTAATTTGAAGAAGCCTCTGGTAGAAGACACTTTGTTTTTCTATGACACCAACATGTACTGTGTTCATGACGATAAAATTCTCTTGATGTAAAATCCTTCTTTGCGCTGTGATGTCAAGACGTGATCGCGCCACGTCGACACCAAAAGGAAACAGCAGTATCGGATCACCAATTAGAAGTATTTCAAAATTATGATCAGCTTTATAAACTATTGAACAGCTTCGTTTATATTGATTGTTTTCCAATAACTGTCACTCATTAATGCGTTTGTTACATTTTTTGTTACAAATGTTTACACTCTTTCCCACCAAATAAAACAAAGATTAAAGTTTGGGTTCTTGCTGCTGCAGTAAAAGATGGATTCATTTTCACACATATTTGCCGGGAGGCCAACATGTTTGGACTCTAGATTGCAAATAGAGCAAGAAAAACTAATTACAGAGTGTATATCAGAACAGTGCCCTCTACTGGACCTCTCCTCTGGAGGAAATGTGGAAATATGATTGAATGCTGTTTTTTTTAAGCAAAATGAATTCAGGTGAAAAGATCGATCATCAGTGGATTATTGATTACAGTTCCTCCTGAGACAGTGTGTGTACTTTTGATGAAAAGGAAGTTCTACTGTGTGTCTCATCACCTATCTTAATGTTGCCTATTTTCAGCAAACTTATATTCCCCAGACAGTAGCTCATAGCACACAGGCCAGTAAACAGAACAACGGCAAGTATGCTTCCAATCCACAGGAAAAAAATCTACATTTGTTTCCCTTTTGTGTTTTCCACTTAGTCAACCACATCCATATGTTTTATTTCTTCTTTTACCTTTTATTGTGTAATTTTTGTACCCTTGAATTGCATTGCCCATTATGTTTGCATGAAACATACAGAAACACGTGTCATGTCAGCTAGTCTTCATGAATGCAATGTTACTTTTGGTCCTTAAAAAACTTCAACCATCCATGATTAATCAGTGATTGATCGTCATTGATGCCTCCTCCTTTTCCCCAAATAGAGCCAGTCGAGTAACAACATGCAGAAACACAAGTCCTCTTCGTCTTTCACGCCGTTCATTGACCCACGCCTCCTCCAAGTGTCTCCATCGACTGGCAGCGCCCTCAACAACGTTGGTAGGTGTCCAGATCATTTCCATGTGGCATGCTGATTAAAAACTGTTTTCAATAAACCAGTTTCTTCTATCGCTTAATGATCACTTCAGGAGGTAATTATTTAAACACTAAATCTTACCAAGTACTTTTGGTCGAGTTCCTAGTGCAAATAAGACAAAACAAACTTACATGTAACTTTTCAGGAGGATATAGAGGCTTATTTTAAGTAAATAATTCGTTAATATTGATGAAAAAGTCCTAGTTTCATTGGCAGATTAACAAGATATTTTTCCCATGTTACTAGTGAACTAATCTGCCGATTGAACTATGACTTTTTGTCAATATCAAGGAATTATTTACTTAAAACAAGCCTCTATATCTAGCTATAACGTTTCTTTTAAGTTAATTTGTCTTATTTCAAGTGTACCAAGATATTTGCACTAGAAAGTAGACCAAAAATACTTGGTAAGATTTTGTGACCATGGATACGGTCTCCTACAGACTTACACAACCCACCTCTGTTTAACAGGGTGTCTGCACAACTTTTAAAAGTCTTTTTTTTCATGTCTAAGATAAGGCCTTAAAATGTCTTAAATTCATTTAAGGTGGCCTTAAATGCGTTAATCACAAGTTTTAAATTTCGTCGTGCCAGGAGTACTTAACAATTTTTTTCTCTGTGGGACTTTCCTGTTTGAGTTGCAAGTTTGAGTTGCATGGAAACATCTTCATTGTGTTTTTCCACTCAAGGCGGTTGAGGCTAACCGGTAACTAGCTGCTAAAATGCCCTTGCTAGTCAGCTGGCTAGCTCTTTTATTTCTGTCATGGCCAGACGGCGTTAATTTTTACTCACTTCTGTTGTCGTACGAGGCTAGGAGCAAAAAATAATAATAATAATGATGCTTGGTACCATGGAAGAGAAGCATAAAGCCGGATTAACAGTTTTCGCTATGCTTGATAGTAAGGCAGCAGGTTTCCCCAACAATCTCTGGATATTTATAGTTTTTGTCTTAAATTTCATTCAAGGTGGCATTAAAAAGGTCTTTAAAAGTCTTAAATTTTACATGCTGAAACCTGCAGATACCAGGATTTAAAACATTGAGTTAAAACTAATATGAACATTTATTAATGGGGAAAACCTTTATTTTGCTCTGCTATTGTATCCAAAGAGAAACGTGCCTTAAAAAATCTATTTAAAGCAATATGTACACATACACTGCACGCTACTTCAAAAAATGTCTTTTTGTTTTCCATAATAATGTTCAGTCAGATGCTACATAACTAAGAGAGCAGTCTGATGAGCGTCGGGGAAGAATTTGATCTCGTTATGATCCCCGAGGTCCGTCCCTCTGCTTTGGTTTATCTGAGGTCAAACAGAGAGTTTCCTCTGTTCTTCGATCAAACAGATCCTCCTTAATTTAGTTTCTGACCATCAGCCTCTCCTGAGTTACTCGCCCCATCCAGCTATACGTATGATGTCCGGTTGGGAACCAAAATCAGAACCAGACGCTTTGAGCTCCAGAGGTTGGAAGCTGAGCTTGTGAAACCTTTCCAGAAATAATCCGTACAGACTCGGCTTGGAAATTTGGACTCTGCTGAGTTCATAAGGTTTAAAATCCAGTTTACAAACAAAACACTCTTATCGCAGCGGCCTTCATGTTTCCATCGCCATCATGCTGCTGTAATCAAGCCCGTTACGGACCGGTATGCCGAGCCCCTGCCTCCTCTAATGCGGCTGGTGACCCGCCAGTGACCTCTGCTGTTCGCTGAGTTAATTATTCCGATCTCTAAACATTTCTAGAATCAGCGGTGAAACGGATGAGAACCGCTCACTCCCAAAGGTTGTAATCACTGAAAACATTTTCTATATCGAACTGATGATCCTCTGATCATATCAGTTTTCCAGATGCTGTTTTAAGAGAACATTTTCTGCCGTTAGTTCACCGGATAGCGAGGTTGTCCGTTTGTGAACATTTGAGACCCTCAAGATGATGTTGTGCCATCCTTAACCACAAAGAGAAATGCACAAACTTGGTTTTCCAGTTCAAGGTTGGAGTTTTAAAAGAAAAATAATCTTGCAAAGTAAATGTCAGTGCCTTTCATAAACAAAAACACATCTTCTGGAACACAAAGTATTCATCTTTTGTCATGCATCTTTTAGAAATGGGACCACAAACATCATGTGATTTTTACTCAACAGCAGATTTTGCTGCTCCCATTTGCTAAACTTGGCTAAATAAAGCAACATGTTTTTCGAAGAACTAGCGACAGATGTCTTGTCATCCATAAAAAGTCTTAAATTTGTGTACTTAAACATAAGGCCTTAAAATGTTTTAAATTAATTGTAAAACAGTGAGTTGTTAATCACAGGTCTTAAATTTTGTTGTGGCAGGACTGTTTAATAAACTATAAATATTTTATGTATAGTTTTCTTTTTTCTTGCAGGTGTGAAACATTTTCAGTGCATTCTGCAACTCAAGGCCATTGCTGCTACCAGTATCTTTAAAAAACTAGCTAGCTAGCAAGGGTAAAGTTAGCTAGATATTTTAACATCCATTGGGTAAGTGCAAATATATCAGCAGTTGACAAGATGATCTTCATCTTTGTCATGGCTCATTTCTTTTTTTAACCCCTTATAAATTAATTCATTTGCGATTTCCCTTTGAAGAATTCTGTCGCGATAAAAGTCTTAAGTTCACAGTGGTCTTTAAAAGTCTTTAATTTGAGTTGGTGAAAATCTGCTGAGAATACACACCCAGAAAGATGCAGAAAACTGGTGTGCTTGAGATTTATGTTTCAGATGTATGTCGATTTGCAGCAGCCTTTTCTACAGAAATCAGACTTTGTTTAATTTGAAAAATTGGTTTTGTTTATAATTGTCCAGGTGAAAGGGAAAAAATAAAAATACTTTATTTTAAACAAAAATGGCAAAAAAATTAAAAAGATCAACATTTTGTGGCCCTCAATTACTTTCCACTTGAAGAAAAGGCTTCTCTAAGCGATCTTCACCCCATCTGGTAAACTCCTTCACCTTCAGCCCTTCCCTTTGACCTTTTAGGCTACGCGAACGACGCCCGGCTCGCGGAGGCGCTGAGGGCCGACCCGTCCCGGAAAGGCTCTGTGGTCAACGTCAACCCGGTCAACACCCGCCCTCAGAGCGACACGCCGGAGATCCGCAAGTACAAGAAGAGGTTCAACTCCGAGATCCTGTGTGCCGCACTTTGGGGTAAAGGTCGTCTGTTTCGGATGGGGGGATGAGTTTCCTGTTAGTTCTGTAGAAGAGAGGAAACGGAGGGAGGGAGGGAAAATGCAGAAATCATGTTTACATCTTCACCACAGGGGGTCAGCAATGCCCTGATAGGAAGAGCTGCTGTGTGTCCCACATGGGCAGTCTAGTAATCACTGCTCCTCCATGACAATGTGTTGCTTGGAAACAATTCACTGTCATTAAAGATTAAAAAAAACAATAACTTTCCTCCCCAACAGTAAGGTCATTTTGGATTATTTCGAATTTTAGTAGAATAAAATAACAAAAATGTTCTGTACTTTGCAAGAATATCCATATGCCTTGAACTTTTATTTATTTGGTCCCATTATGTATTTAATTAAGATTTGGAAGAAAAATTATGTATGATATTCACATTTAATTATAAAAACATTCTTAAAAGTGTCTTGTCCGTTTTTGTACAACCACCCTGAACACACCGCTGTGGCTGTGAAACATGGTGGCGGCAGCATCATGCTGTGTGGATGCTTTACCTCACCTGATCGTAATCCAATTCAGAATTTATACCAAGACCAAAATACTGATTTATTTTGCTAAAACCCGGCCGGTAGAGATGTCACTAAAGGCATCCTCAAAGCACTGAGGCTGAATAGATGCAATCCATGCATTTCAGATTTTTATTTTTTTAAAAACTATGTGGAAAAGTTGCCTTTATAAATAAAGAATAACAGATGATTTTTTGCTCAAAAAGCAGAATTTGCAGGCTTCCCTGTAGCGAAGCCTGCAAATTCACAAAACCCGCATTAAAGATCGGTACAATGCCACAGAAGACATGCTGTGATTCAATTTAGGATTACCAGGTGGGATGCTCTCCTTGATGTACATTTCTGTCTGTGTGCTCAAGGCGTGAACCTGTTGGTGGGAACAGAGAGCGGCCTGATGCTGCTGGATCGCAGCGGTCAGGGGAAGGTTTACCCTCTGATCAACCGGCGGCGCTTCCAGCAGATGGACGTCCTCGAGGGACTCAACGTCCTCGTCACTATATCAGGTGAACATCCATCACAGAAGGTACAAAAAACGCAAAGGTTTTGCATTGTAGGCGGCAAAGTCTTTGCAGGTGCAGAGTGTCCATGCATACTTAAGAAGTCTTAAATTCATGTGTGTGAAGTTAAAGCCTTACAAATGTATTGTATTCGTTTTAAAAAGTAAGTTGCTCTGTAATATAAGACAAAATTTAAGACTATTCAATATCATGTATTCAGTTTTTTTTATTTCTGTTTATTTCTGAACGTTTGTGTCACTCAGACACCTTCATTGCCTTGAGACGGTTGAGGCTACTGTCAAATAGCTGCTAGTTTTCCCCTTACTAGCTAGCAGCCTAGCTTTTTTGAGTCTTTGCCAGTGCAAATTTATGTGCAGTTGACTGAATGAACTTTGTACATTTCTGTCAATGTAGGTCTTCAATTCCATTCATAGAGGTCCTTAAAAGTCTTAAATTTGAGTAGGTGAAACTCGCAGAAACCCTGAGTTGCTAATATATCCTTGCTAGGTAGCAAGCTAGTTGGCTTGTTTGTGTCTGTCATTTGTCAGTGCAAATTTATCGGCAGTGTGCAGGATGAATTTTGTACACTTCTGTCGAGATATAGGTCTTCAATTCCACTCAGAGAGGTATTAAAAATCTTAAATTTGAGTATGTGAAACTCGCAGAAACCCTGGGTTAAGTTGAAGACCAGAACAATGACACAGACTGATGCTTGGAAACTTAAAATACCGAGAAGCTATAATTGACTTTGAGACATAAAACTAGTTTCACTTCCTTTTCTCTGTCTCCTTTTGTCCAGTCTGCTTCTCTCTTTGAACTATTGTCACACACCTTAACACACAATCCTGCAAGTGCAAGCAAAACGTGCAGCATTCTGTACATCTTCATCACAAAAGCGTTCGCAAATGAAACAAAGACGCCCGCGAGTTTCGGGCCAATTTAAGCCCAATTTTCTCAGACTGAAAGTGCATCCACATCCCTACTTCTCCTCTTTGTGCAAGCTACTACTTGTGCATCCCTACTTCTCCTCTTTCTCAATAGCCCACACGCGGTGTCACAACACACATTTTGAGCTCAGCGGATGTTGCGTGAGGAGCACGTTGTGTGCGTATACGCTTTGTGATTCCGACACACAGCCGAGCTTTTCCATGATGGAAGGAAACGCGGCAGGGTTGCACACACACGTCCATGTCTTTCTGTGAAACTCGTTTGCATTTCCGACATGTAAAAATAATTACACGTCATGGACGGCTCTCAGCTCGTCGGGACGTATGAAAGTACTGCGAGTTTGACCACATCCTGACGGATTGATGTAAGAAAATTGCCAGGAGACAACGTAAATAAAGGCCATACAATTTAAGCAAATGTGACTTAGTGCAACTTGGATGTTTCTGATCACGAAAATCAGATATTCTGTAATTCTGCAACGTCACCAGAACATTCTTGAAGTAAAAGAGAGGCAAATGACGTCTTTAGAGTGTCCAAAAGACACAGCGAAACAGAGAAACTATGTACATTTCACATATTTTTATGCATTTTGAATCCATTTTGATTTCTCTTATTGGTTAGTCATGTAGATATAATGTCATGCCAGGCAGTCGCACAATAAAATGCTTTGACCATCCAACCTGCAAGCCAGGAAATGCCTCTTGTCATCAACTTTCTCTGAGTTTCAGCTCCATTGTGACGAAGATCATAACTTCTGTGTACTGATAAAGTTGCCAAATAAATTTTTGGATAGCAAAATTTTAATGCATGACACTGGAATTCACAACCTAGCAATTATTGCATCAAACTTGTCCTTTGCAGTTTCAGTTTTGCATATATTCACTTTGTGATGACAAATGTGATTCACTATATTTTGCAGCTGTGATGGCAATAAAGTTTTGCAACCGTTTATGCTCCTTTTAAACAATGGTTGCTACCCTGAACAATCTCATCCAAGGATATAAAACTGGCAAACTGCCTGAATACCCACTGCATCTGTAGCTTTATTCCCATTGACCATATAACTGCGCAGTTTGATGTTTCGAGAATACATTTGCTTAATGGAAATGAGCCAATTTAAAAAAAAAACCTCATTTTTGAACAGGATGAGGTGGCCGTTTGGCTGAACCAAAATTAGTGTATTTTGCTGAACTGCAATGGAAATGCTTCTTTTTTTTTTTGCATCCCACGAGTCACACCCTGTTAAAATCCCATGGAAATTGAAGCAATTACAGACTTAATTATTTTAATTAAGTTTGTAATTAACTTAATTATTTTAATTACGTTTGTAATTGAAGCAACCTTTATCTGAGTTTTAGCTAAAGTGAAAACACGAAGTGTTGTCTGTGGATATGTTTACACTGTTGATGTGTTTTATGTACAGAAAGATTTTTTAGACTCTTGACATTTTACAGAATTGGATGATCGGGGAAAATGATCGATTTTATCCAGTCTTTGATCGGTTTGACTCAAACAATTTCTTTGTCATACTGATTTTACACACATTGATACTCTGATCTCAACATATATCATGCGTTATAGAAGGCATATTATGTAAATGTTAGCTTAGATTACAAATCTTTTCCTCCATTCTTGCTCCATTCCAGGTAAAAAGAACAAGCTGCGCGTTTACTACCTATCCTGGCTGAGGAACAAGATCCTTCACAACGACCCTGAGGTGGAGAAGAAACAGGGCTGGACCACCGTGGGGGACCTGGAGGGCTGTGTCCACTACAAAGTTGGTACGTAAGATTATACAAGGAATGTTAGGAGTTCCATCTCTAGGAGGAGTGCCCATAAATCTTATCTTCCAAACAGGGATTATATGGTTTTCCCTCTGTGGCTTAGTTTCAGCCAAAGCTAATTTCAGATGCTTCACAGGTTGCATTAAGGTACGCACACTCACCCAAACCTTGGTTAAAGCTCATTGAGGCACATGACTAGGTTAAGATTTCTAAACTGTGCGACTTGCCGCCCTGTCACCAACACATTTTCCCAGAGATACACAGTGATCTAAAACACTGACAAAATATTAGTAACGTTTAATCCTCACCCCTACCTTATGAAATACTGTCTCGTTAGCTGACGTCAATCTGACCACCTGTGGATTCAAACAGGAGACTCCAGCTTTATAAACTCACCCGGTGATACAGAACGGGTTTGTGTGTCCGAGACAGGCGTGTCACCAATAAATAACAGGAGGAAAAACCTCGATTAGGAAATTTTATTTCAGTGGCAACCAAGAGGGCATGCAGCCACTCAGACCTGTCTAATACGCAGAATGTCCTTGGTGATTTTAGTGCCACTGAGCACTTCCTGTTGGAAACTCCACTCTCTCTACTGGAGCTGTCTGTCGACAAATATGTTTCCCATCAAAGATCTCGAGTTGATGCCGGTTTATGCATTTCTTGAATTAACACATGTGGAAAGAAGGGGACCATTTATTGGATATTTCACAACACACAAAGTATTTTTCATTTCTCCTAAATAGTTTACTAAAGGGTTTGATGTCAGATCAAAAATGATGATTGTTAGCTTCTATATGTTGTGTTGTTGAATTGCTAAAAGGCAGAAATCTTTCAGTTGCAAAAACATACATTCAGCAGACACCTTTGCTTTGGATGCAGTCTACAAAACTCTAACTTGTCTGGTCTTAAGAATGCTGTTTCTCCTGCTCTGGATGGAGTGTAAACTTTCCCATAAACACTTCTCATTTAAATGTGTGCAGGCTGCATCAGTGTATTTGCTCAGAGATTTTGCAGGAGATGATTTACCTTTGCATCAAGAGCTAGGAAGACGTGCAAACTCAGGTTTGCACACATCTTACGAAACAAAAACCGTCGAGAATTTGCAGCTTAGCACTTAAGAGCATGAGCTAACTTTGAAAATGTTCAATTAGCTTCAAAATGTTGAATACTAACGTACAAATTTACTATATATAAAAATAGTGAACTATAAATCTGTTAGTTTTACAAGATTATGAATCTTCTGAGCAGGTAAGCTTTATCCAACCAACATGACAGGACCAAGAAATTCTCCTTTTCTCTCTTTGTGTCATCCTGATGGTTCATTTAAATGTTCATTTTGCCAGTAAAATACGAGAGGATCAAGTTCTTGGTTCTGGCTCTGAAGAACTCGGTGGAGGTCTACGCCTGGGCGCCCAAACCCTACCACAAGTTCATGGCCTTCAAGGTACAGAACCGACTGGGATAGCTATAGCTAACAGCTGAGCCGCTAGCTTGTTTGTCTGAACTCAATTTACTGTCTTCAACAGTCTTTCGGTGACCTGGTGCACAAGCCCCTGCTGGTCGACCTCACTGTGGAGGAAGGGCAAAGGTTAAAGGTCATCTATGGCTCCTGTTCAGGCTTCCACGCCGTCGACGTCGACTCCGGTGCGGTCTATGACATCTACCTGCCAACCCACGTAAGAAACTCCCCGACATGGTGAACGGCACAGCCACCATGCTGTAGAGCAGCTGTTTCTCACTTCTTTGCTTAATGCTGGATGATGAAGTTGCCGAGACAGGTGGTCAAACTCACATCTTCTGATTTCTGCGCCTTCAGATCCAGAACAACATACAGTCTCACGCCATCATCATCCTCCCCAACACTGACGGCATCGAGCTGCTGGTGTGCTACGAGGACGAGGGGGTTTACGTCAACACCTACGGGCGCATCACCAAGGACGTGGTGCTGCAGTGGGGGGAGATGCCCACCTCAGTGGGTGAGTCGCTATGGCAATGACTCCACAACAGTGGTGGGCATGCCTCCGCTTAGGCTCTAACAGCTGAGCTAGCTTCTCATTCTGCGCTTTAACATTTAGTTTCCCCTGAATTAACTTCTCAAAGCACTAATTTATTTGGCTGTTTTGTAAAAAATTTTTTTACAAAACAGCCCGCAACCCGACCCCGGATAAGCGGAAGAAAATGGATGGATGGATGGTTTTGTAAAATTTCAGTTGGCGTCTGTGTTGAAGTTTTGGTTATCGACTGATCAGAATGCTTCAAGCAGCTAGACGTTTGAATTTATACTCTTATTTTGAAGTGGATGAAGACTGACCCTCTACCCATGACGTGGTGCAGCAAATTATGTTTATCATTATTGTTTTGTACCCAGAATACATCACTGTAGACCTATACGGTGTCCTTGAGTAAACAGTTTAAAGTTTACTGATGTCCATTGTGCTTTCTGACCAAACCCCTGCTGTGGTCAGTTTGGCAAAACCAGCAACAGTTAGCAAATCTCAACAACTATAAAACTATATTAAGCTATTAAAGTATGACTTACTGAAGCGTAACCGTACCAAATTGGAACCTGTAACGTTGTAATACATGTTGTGTCATTGACACATGGTTGTACTTAGCTCCTTAGCATTAGCTTCTGCCAAGTACCATGTTTGTATAACTCTTTATCGCTGGCAGAACTAATGTTTACTAATGCTTCAGGGTTAATGCAGCTAACTTATTTTAGTTGGCATTGCCCACTACTGCTACACAGCAAACAGGCATGTATGCACATTTATCTGCACTCTTCTACATTTTTATCGACCTGCTTCAGTTTTTAGCTGTTAGTACTACTAATTATGTGTTCACTTTAACCCTTTACTTCTAGTAACTTTAGTGTATTAACTTGTAAATCTCTCCTCAGCCTACATTCGCTCCAACCAGATCATGGGCTGGGGCGAGAAGGCCATAGAAATCCGCTCAGTGGAGACTGGTCACCTGGACGGAGTCTTTATGCATAAGAGAGCCCAGAGACTCAAGTTCCTCTGTGAAAGAAACGATAAGGTGAGAACGAATGATGGAAAAAAACAAAAACTTAATTTACCACAAACTTGAATGCATCATGTTGAGATTTCATGTGATAAACTGAAACAAAGTTGAAGTTGATTGGAAATTTGAAGGAAAATGATTCACTCATGTTTTACAAATACAGATTTTAAAGCTCATTGCTGAGCCTCCATTTATAAAATATATCAAGCTCAGTCACAGTAGGCAATAGATTGTCCCAGTAATATCATTTTAAAGTAACATATGGCATAATAATTCAAGATTGCCCTCTAAAAGACAAACTTGAATTTTGCACATGCTTAACACTGGAATTGGAAGATAATTCAATCCAAAATAAAACACAGCAACCAAAAACAATAAAAACACATACAACCAAAACCATGAATAAAAGTCTCTGTAAACAAAATTACCCTTCAAAAAATATTAATCATCAGAAATGATCAAGCTCATTTTAATTTAATTGCCTAAGTCAGACTGGGATTAAATTACACACAAGTTAATTTTATTTAGGAGGCATCAAAGTAAAAGACATTCAAAAGCATGAATTATCTGCCCTCTATTTCACAATTATGCACTACTTTGTGTTGATCTATCAAATAAAATCCCAATTTAGTACATTGAAATTTGTGGTTGTAAAGTGACCAAATGCAAGAAAGTTAATGAGGTTTGATTGGGGAGTGGGGGTGTGTGAATAGGTTCAATTCCATATTACACCACATTTCCTTGCTCGGGCTGCATGCTGACATGACTGCAGGACATTCCAGAGTTGCACCGAAACTTGTTCTCTGAAACTTTCTGCTGCTGAAATTGGCTCCATATTTCAACCTGCTGTACAAAAAACTAAAATCAAGAAGTCGCACATAAATAGTAATATTGAACCCATTCTGCTGAGGATCACACGTGCAAGCTGTGAAACTGACATGATTTTCTACATTTTCAGTGTTGGCTCAGCTGTGTCCAAATTGCCCAAGTTTCTCTTCTCTCTTTTCTGAATTTACTTCCCGTTTGTCCAGAGAAAAAAGCCTAATAAAAATCAGACCTTGGATTTGTTTTTGGTCGGTGGATTTTTTTTTTTTCTCCCTTTTTGTGCACCCCAAGTTTTGACAGGCTATGGCAGGACAGTTTTTACAGGAAATGACAGTAAAACTCCATACTTGAACTTAGGGGAATTATTTCTTTCAGGAAGCATGTCGGTAATTTGTCAAACAAAAGCCCCAGATAAAATTCCCACCCGTTTCCTGTTTCCTGTCTAGGTGTTCTTCGCCTCCGTTCGGCCCGGAGGCTCCAGCCAGGTCTACTTCATGACTCTGGGCCGAAGCAACCTTCTCAGCTGGTAGAGGTCCACGCCCTGCCCTCCTGTCTTTTCTCCTCATCCTTCGCGTCGTCCCCCCCTCACACCTCGCTAACACTGGATCTCAGAACCCACCTCTGATGTTTCTGTCAATCCTCGGACAATGAAAACAGCCGGCTTGAGACCCATCAGCGCGGTCCACGGCGTCAACCTCACCCCGTTTTCTTCCCCCGCGCTTCCGGGGAGGGGCCTCAACCTGGCGACGCGGCGACTACCCCGAGAAAAAAAAAAAAGTGGTCTCCGCTGTCCTCAGAAATACCGGAAGTGACGACATGCTTACAGAAGTAAAACCAATAGCTCACATGTTAAAGGAGGTAGAAATTAAAACAAATGTGAATTTAATAAAAGAGGACAGACGACGTTGTGTGTTTTTCCTCCCAGCCTGTCTTGGTGCTTGTCATGTTACGATGGGATCGGTGTTGAACTTCCGCTTCGTTTCCGTGCTCTCGAGTCGGTCCAGTAACATCGATGTCTGTTAAGCTAGGAGTTCAGCGAACGCCACTCTCTTCTTCTCCTGCTACTACTACTTTCCGCAGGTCTGCCTCTTGGAAGGGACTTCGTCTTATTTACGCGACGGCGGTGTGTGTATAGAAGCAGGTTTGGGGTCAGAGAAGCACGCGGGTGAGACCAGGTGTTTGTAACGGGCGGGGCGCGCGCGTGTGAGATGTTGCTTTAAAGAAAAAACACAGGATGACGGAGAGAGAAAGGACCAGTCAGGCAGGTGGGTTTCCAATTAGTATTTTATGAATTCTTCTAGAGAGGTGTAACAGAGTGGAGTTAAACGCGTCTTTCAGCTTTTATTTTCCATTCATGCGCGTTCAGCCGCGAGAAGAAGGCGATAGAAACCGACAGTCTGAACTCCACTTGAGAAACTTGAACTGCTGTGAATAGCTATTCCATGAGTAACTTTAAAAATAAAAACGAAAAAAGGTGGGGCGTTTATGAACTGATGTTAGAAGAACGTTCAGCATGTGTGTGCAAGTATGTGTGGTCGGAGAGTTCAGTGTTGTCGGCGAGTTAAATTCCCGTGGCAGAGAGGCGAACGCATGATTCAGCAGGTTTTGTTTCAGGTGCGGGAGGCGGACTTCTATCTTCCATTTTTTCCCCCTTCTTTCGGCTCGTTTCACCTTCCATCGATTATTATTATTATTATTATTATTTGTATGTACTCAATGCACTAAGTGTCCAGAATGTAGAGAGACTTCTTACTGTGTGGTGGTCCAAGGCATGAGATGATGTTTCGCTTCGTATCTTTGTCACAAGTGGTCGATTCTAGGTGTTTCAATTTCAAGTTTTACGTGAATAAAAGCTGCAGCAGCAGAGCCTCTGCGTCAGGTGTGGAGATGCTTTTGTTTTCCGAAACCATGGCAACGCCACTTCAGCCCCATCCCGGTGTTTCAGAGTCGAGGAGCGTCTTCTGGCGTCCGGAGAGCCCTGCTTGCTTTAACGTGAGGACTGAAACTTTGTCGTTCTAAAACTAACACTTTGGACTTCAATATTACCGTGATGAAGAGTCCCCATCCCCAACCTGGCAACACGGAGCAGAGCTTCTTCTTTTCCCTCCTCATTTCGACAAAAGCAGACGATGCATTCGCATCTCGACGAATCAGAATATCATCCAAATTTTCATTTGTTTTCATAATACAGATAAGCAGAGTAATGTTTTAAGGTGTTTATTTCTTTAATTTTGGATCATTGCTGCAAATGAAAACCTAAAACCAGCCAGCTGATTACACGTTTCCCCAAACGTTTCCATTGACCTTAAAATGGCACAAATCGGCATTATGAAGATAAATTAGCTGAAAAAGTTTTTGCATTAGGATCAAGTCGGGGGTCAGGGGGGGGGCAACCATCAAAATTTCTGAATGAATCTGATTCACTCAACACACAAGTTGCACTATTCACTGTAAATGTTGAAATAAATGAACTTTCCAGAGATATTCTGATCAGTAGAGATGCTCCTGTTGTCTTTCACCCTAAACCTGCTTAGATTACAGACGTCTGTATATTCAACGAGCTGCAGCGTTGATCTCCTTCATCCGGTCCAGCTGGATTTTCCTCCATTTCCACAGACGTTTTTTTTTTTTTTTTTTTTTAAGTTGCACATTTCTGTTTGAAAAAAGAGGGGAGGACAGAAGAGAATCCCATTTGTGCTTAGACTTCATATCCAAACATGTTTTTATCAGGATGCAAACAAGATTCTCTTGCGTGTGTTTCCCCTCCTGACAACAATCACACACACACACACACCTCCAGGCTCTTATCAGTCACGTAGCTCATGTCCCAAACACTTCGCTCCAAAAGTTAACGGAGAGAGCGGCTGTTCGATCCCCAATGCTGTTGTCTGACGTTTGCAGTAGTATCCGCCATGTTTGCTTTACTGCAGTGAAGGCCATCGGAGAGTGGCTGACTTTGTGAAAAATAATGTGATTATTATGACTATTAATAATGGGTTAAATAAAAGGCGAATGATGTGAGAAAAAGCGATCCGCTTGCAGGTTAAAGTTGGAACCAGTGCCAAGAGGGCAGCATTAAAAGCGTGTGAAACTATTATTAAAAACCACTTCTTGGATATTCTTTTTAAAAATTAAAACAAACACACACAAAAAAAATCAGTTGAAGCATTGTGTATTCTTAAGTTTTAGAGGTAGTAAAGAAACTTACTAGTTTTTTGTTGTTTCTGTAAGTCTATGTACACATAAATATGCGACTGCGGTGGTTGAATATTATAACACTCACCTTAGGTGGAAAAAAAATGTTTACAGAGGCAAAGTTTCGTTACACTAATGTGCATCACGGTATTTATGTTTAACGCATCTTGGTTCCTTACACTTTGGTTCTGTTTGTAGAGCCTGTTTTTTTTTTCTTTCTTTCTAATTGGATATTTATTTTCTGTCATCTCTCCACTGAACCACCTACAATGGAAACAATAACGAACACGTTGCTGTTCTTTTCAGGTATTCGCGTAACGCTACTTGACCGCGGTAACTTTGCAGTAACGTTCCCTGCAGGCTTGGATGTGAGGCGATGTATTTTCCTCTGTTTCTGCCATGCTTCTCTAACTTATGTCCTCTCTGTGTATGACAGGAAGTCGTGTAGTTTCCTGATTATTTTTTGTTTTTGTTTTCTTTGAATAAACTTTAAAAGTAATTTTCAGAGTGTATCATCCGTCGGTGGTGGTGTGCTGCCTGTTTGTTCCCCAAAAACAAACGAGAAGAGATTTTGCGTCACATGTTGGCCAACTTGACCCACTTTGTTCTGTCGTTTTAAAATCAGTGACTTAACGACTCAATACAGATTCCCTTGCAACACAGTTTAGTACAACAATAACAACAACTTCCTGCACAACGCACGCCGTTCGCATTTAAAACCAAAAACGCCTCGACCGTGTCGTAAATTATAACTTCTGGGAGAAGTCACGTGCGGTGCCGCTGTGTCTGATTTCAGGTTGACTGTGTGTCTCGACTCGACTAAAAAGGAGAAGTATTCGCAAATTAAAGTTTTCAAAGACATCTTGTGCAAAGGTATATATAAATAGGTCTGGACAATTTTAAAATGTAAGGTTCCCAAGGTGAAACAAAAATAAAAAGAAGAAATGGAATATGTGTAAGGCCTAAAGGGAAAGGGAAGTACAAAAACAAATATTTCAATAAATTTATCTTATTCTTTGGATTAAGGTTCGTTTTAAGGTTTCAACACAATGACTGAAGAGGGAAGGAGGTTAAAGGTTAAATCTAGTTTGTACTGTTTGGATGAATTCCTTTGCGGGGGAAAACAAAACAGTTTTGTCAAAACAGTCATCTGACCTGTCCTGTCCAGTATCAGATGCAGAGGTGCTCGGAATATTTCCCAGAACATGCAACATCTTCTGATGTCTCAACGGCCGGTCGTGAGTTGAAAGAACAATGTGCGCTGTGCTGATCTTTTAACCTGTGTGCTAACAATACAGGCGCTTTGTTTTGCTATGAGCTTGTTTATTTCCAGATGTACCTTCACTAGTTTCGGTGGTATGACCCAGTCTGTAGAGCTTTGAAAGATAATAATTATATTTTTCAATCCTGCAAGTTAACAAATCTGTGTACACAAAAGAAAAAGTTAAAAATGTCTAAAAAAAGAAAAAAAGAGAGAAGTTGCAACGTTTGTTTACAGCTGCAAACGAGACAGTGACTTTTTCCTTGTGTTTTGGCATCTTCATATTGAGAAACATGTTAGTTAAATGACATGTTTTTTGTTTGTTTTTGTTTTTTTTAAAGGTCAGCATCCGTCAGGTATTGGAATTTCTGATGGAATTTCAATATCTGAATTTAATTTAATCTACCAGTAACATTTTTAAAATCCAGAAGGGTTTTACTTAAGCGTTTTGTGTTGTTTTGGGCCATGTCCTAAAATCTATTATGATTAAACTAAGCACATACAGACGGTGGTACTGGTCCGTCGTACACGTCTGAAATTACATGAGTTAGGATGAGCAGATTTATAGTTTATCTTTACATTCTTGTCAGTTTTAAATTTGTAAAATCTGAACGACATTTTTTTTTCACACATCTTAAATTTTAAACTGGATACCAAGAAAAGTACCAACATAATTAGTAAAAGTAACAATATTTTTATTGTCATAAATGCTGCTTATGATATAATATGCAGCACACATAATGTCCTATAAACACTGAGAAAAACCTGGTGCTTAAGCAGAAACCAGATCTGCTAAATACTTTACACAGATTACTAATAAGGCTATCAGTGAGTTACTAATATTTCAATGGAAAAAAAATAACCTTGAGAGACTGAGAAACGTCCCACTAAACAACAAAACTTTGTAAGTCTATTGTTTCATTTCAATTAGTGAATGAATTGAAACCAGTGTCACGTAAGTGGTTAAGTCAGTTTTTTCTTAGCAGTTAGCATAGCTAGCATGGCTAACTGTAACATTAGTCTCTGTGTATTTTCTAGATTGTAAATAAACTTACTGTGTGGTACAGTTTTCCAGCTGGCTGCCAACATTTCCTAAAGCGTTATTCTCCATGGCAGATAGATGGTCATAGTAACAAAAAAAGAAAAACAATATTACGAAGCGAGCTAGCTTTCATGCTGTCTGCTAAAGCTAAGGTCTGTGTACAGAGTTCTGGCTCTGGTCCTTTTCTAACTAACCAAATATAGCAAAATATACATGTTATATTTCATACATGTTTTATCATTTATGACATAAAAAAGAAAAAGTAGATGTTATCATACTTTAGGCCCTGAATAAGTCCAGCTGGAGGTTTTGGTGTCATGAAGTCTGGCTCAGCAGACCAATAACAAAATTGCGTCATTGTCCTATCTAACAAATTGTTAAAAAATATACCTTATTGTAAAATATTCTGCTGGTACATGATTTAGTTAAAATCTTCAGTATAGATCACAGTGTTGTTGCTATCAGATTCTTTCCAGAACCTTTTTAAAAAAAAAAATGTTTCGAGTTAAGATGTTCACATTCAGATATCCTGTAGAAAGCGTTAAGATGAGATCAGATTGAAGCTACAGACGTAACTTGCTTTAGATGCAGGCCTACGCCGAGGCAGAGTTGTTCAAACAGCAATAATGGCAGCCCACAGCTTGCATCACCAAAGTGTCAAACATGAGAATGTCCACACTGGAGAATGTCCAGTCAGGACTTCCTATGCAACTCCAAGAGACAAGCACACCACAGAGCATTTTGGTGGAAACCGTTTTTGCTCTGCAGAGAGATGACAGAGCAGTGATTCATGCTGTTTAATGGACGTTTGTATACCGGTTTGTATACAAAAATTGTGAGCAAGCCTTTATTTGGGATTAGATTTCCTTTCTATCATCACCCCAGTTTGAAATAAAAAAAAAGTCTGTTGGCATGGAAAGCTTAACAACAAACTGACAACACTCCCAACATCCAGTGAGCATTGCACAACGAAAGACGGTTCAAAATGTCCGAAAACTTCATACTGCAAAGCTTTTAGTGTCTGCGACTGACTGGCTGATAGATACCTGTCCTCGTGTAGGTGTAACATTGCACGCAGAGAGAGAGAGGGAAAAAAAAACATAACAAACGGGGAGTGTCAAAGTTTATGACAGCCTGGCTGATTTGTTGTGCGTTAGTCACAAAGTATGAATCCTGGGGATTCATACTTTGAGTGCGGGGGCTGCCGGAGTCGCCTGTGAGCTGTGCCAATTGTTCAGGTTTACCCTAACAAATCCTCAGATTCCTGCTTGAAATGACTCAGCTGGGAGCACTAAAGCAAAATGCCGAGTCATCAGGGCTGTTTGAAGACTTCATGACGTATGATTGGCCTCATGAAGTAAAAGCTCAAAGGTAAGTGTTGGAGGTGCGCTCGTCTGAAATGTGGCGGCCGATTTCCAGTAGCCTGTTTTGTAAAACTTTTGACGTCGGCTAAAAACCAGCTAGGATTTTTCCTTAAGATCTATAAGTAATGCAAAAATGTCAACAATGTGGAAGAAATAAAATAAAATGATCTTTACCACAATATTTTTATGTTACAAACAATTCAAAAATACTTTATTGATCCAAAAGTGGGGCTGCACAGTGGTGCAGTTGGTAGAGCTGCTGCCTTGCAGCAAGAAGGTTCTGGGTTCAATTCCCGGCCTGGGGTCTTTCTGCATGGAGTTTGCATGTTCTCCCTGTGCGTGCGTGGGTTTTCTCCGGGTACTCCGGTTTCCTCCCACAGTCCAAAAACATGACTGTCAGGTTAATTGGCCTCTCCAAATTGCCCCTAGGTGTGAGTGTGTGTGTGCATGGTTGTGTGTCTCTGTGTTGCCCTGCGACAGACTGGCGACCTGTCCAGGGTGTACCCCGCCTCTCACCCGAAACGTTGGCTGGAGATGGGCACCAGCACCCCTCCCGACCCCACTGAGGGAAAAAGGGTGCAAGAAAATGGATGGATGGATGATCCAAAAGTGACATTAAATGATCAATTATTTCTGAAAATCCGCTCAAAGTTGCAGCACTCTCACTCTGCATCCCTGAAAATCCTTTATATCCACTACTAAAATGTCGAAGTGAGGCATATCATAATTAGTGTTTCTTTCTCCTGGAAAACCTTTTGTTTTTAATTAGTTCAAACTGTGTCTAACTTTATAACTGAGTGGAAAAGCGCATATTTATTGTTGTATTTCCTGTTCAATTCATGCAGGCATGCTAAGCAGTCTTTTTCCCACAGTTCACCCTTGATTTTTTTATGTTATGACCAGAGGTGATGTCACACTGTGTGAAAGACAGCAGACAGTGTTTCACAGCTTTTCAGAGTTAGATTTCCAACACTGAGCAATTTGGTACATCTCACCCCAGTCTCGGTTTGTGTTCCTGTCAAGCTGCTATAAAATCTTTAAAAAGAAAAGATTTTCACATTCCAATCGATTTGTATCAAGCATTTCACTGATCCGTTCTGGTCAGGAGTCAATTTCTTGTTAGTTTTTAAACTTTTAGCCCACTAAAAATAATAGGATGTGCTGAAACCATTTTTTTCTGTCAGTCCACAGATCTAATTATTATTATTTTTTTGCCTTTCCGAGCTGTAAAAAAAAGAATCAGCTTTGTTATGTTTGTTTTTAAATGCATGAAAGGGAATAAAGATCAATTTAGTTCAGAAAATGAACACAGGGTTTGACTGAGCAGTCAAATAGACATAAATGTCCATTCAGAGCACATTAAATTCAGTTTTTATTATTATTATTAACAATAATAATAATACATGCCAAGCATTTAACAAAATACATTTTTCTCCTTTGGTCTGATTTTGGAAGAAAATTGTATTAAAAATTGCAAAGGGTAAACTTGACAGAAACGGGTAAAAAAAACAAAAACAAACTTGTATGTAACAGTGTTTTATTTAGTTTTGTAACTCCCCCTCTCCGCTCTCAGGGGAATACCCCTCATACATGCAGGTGTGTACATGTATGTGTGTTTTTGCTCTAAAACAAATAAAGATGTCCGCCGCCAACGTCATGAGGAAGTTCCTGCCATGGAGCAAACGGCGGCAAACAGTTTGAAGACTGAACCAAATATGCTTACTTATGTACTAACATGAAGGAGACCTAAAGGTCTTCTCACACAATATATTGGCTGTAAACAGTGTGTATACGTGTGTGTGTGCGTGTGTGTGTGGAGGAGTCAGCACATAAGTGTGCAGTACACTGCGTTACATTGGGAAACCTGAGAAATTTCCATCTCATGAGGGGTGGGAACCTTAAAAAGCAGAGCTCAGGTTCCCCATGAGGCCAAAGGACAGCAATCACTTCGCCCTGAGGTCCATGCCGGCAGCACACCGCTCTGTCAGAACCAGGACGAGTCCAGAACCACCAGCAGACTGTGAGTACTCTTTTCATCTTTGCTTAATCATGTCATAGTTAGTGTGTGTGTGTAGTGGCTCTTTTGCTCTTGGAACCAGCTCCAGGAAGACATTCTTGGTTTAAAATAACATTTATTGAAATTCTTTTAATACATTATGTGCACAAATTTATTTTATATCCCACCAGCTGATGTATATTAACTGGTGTTCAATTGTTACACTCAAGTATTTTCTTTATTTTTTTTAATCCATGTTTAGTCTGACTTTTAAAAATAATGTTTTTTTTTCTTCTTTAGTTTGCAAATGTTTATTTCAGAAATATTTTATATATATATATATATATATATATATATATATATATATATATATATAATATACACATTTGCGCGTAGTGGATCAGTTGGTAGAGCTGTTGCCTTGCAGCAAGAAGGTTCTGGGTTCGATTCCCGGCCCCGGTCTTTCTGCATGAAGTTTGCATGTTCTCCCTGTGCATGCTGGGTTTTCTCCGGGTTCTCCGGTTTCCTCCCACAGTCCAAAAACATGACTGTCAGGTTAAATTGGCCTCTCTAAATTCTCCCTAGGTGAGAGTGGAAGGTTGTGTGTCCTGTCTGTCTCTGTGTTGCCCTGCGACAGACTGGCGACTTGTCCAGGGTGACCCCGCCTCTCACCCGGAACGTTAGCTGGAGAGGCACCAGCTAACGTGCCTGGTGCCTCTCCAGGCACGTTACAAGGGTGCAAAGAAAATGGAGGGTTGGATATATATATATATATATATTACTTTGTCAGTAAATAACCTTTAAATAGAAAAAATTAAAACTGATTTATCCAGAACCAAATGTCAAATATATTAAATCATAACAACACATGTAAATGATTTACATACTTCAATTATTTATCCTTGAACCTTAAACCAATATTATTATAATAATATAACCAGGTCTGTACATTTCAGTGATTTATGAACTTATTTGCTGAATAATGTATTTAAATCAAAACATTTATTTGCATTCAAAAACATCTGAAAATATCCAATAATAATAATAATAATTTGCTTAATTCATGAACTGATACTCATCACCTAAAAGATATTCTGGGTGTATTTTAATGAGAAAACAATGAAATTAAATTTAAACTAAGCCGATGCAGTGTCAGTGTCATGCCCACTATCTTGTAGCGATACTATCAGTCAGCAAAGTTTCCATTTAATGTCACATGAGTCAATGAGTCAGTTACAACATCGCCACTCCTCCAGCCGCTGTGAATGGGTCGACACGGTGACGACACTCCCGCAGCATTCTATGAATGGACTGCGCCGTGACGACACAGAGAAACCAGGAGCTGATCGAGGAAAAAGCGCATCATTTCCCTCAGTGTGACATATGGGATTTTGGTGAGAAAGTGATGACCGCTCTCGGCCGCTCGCTGTAACAACCAGCAGGAAAACAGAAGTGAAAATCGGCAAATGATGCTTGGTGAAGACTGTCTGCAGCTCAGCCTGGATGTCCAGCAGTTAGCTAGATTTGAAAAGCGGTATTCACCTGAAACACACACACACACACACACAACTTTACCATGTTTTCAGTGATGCATCAAAGTATAAGAGAAGGATATTCTCTGGTGCTATCTGATGTTTTTATCACCGTTTTCCTGTTGCATAATCCAAGTGCTCAGCTTTAAACGTTGTCAGTTTTAAGGACTAGTGTTTCAGCTGCTTTCTGTGCAGGCCTCTGAGCTCGTCTTTCGTTATGAGCGTCTCTGTAAACACATTTCAGATGGGAAAAAATTATTTGAAAGATGGTGAACATGAAAATATGCAGTGATTTTCACAAACTGGAAACATGGCTCACTGGGGGTGTGACTGACAAAATCACAGACGGCACAAAACCACGGCAATTTCACTTGATACTAATCTGTGCATTTTGTAGTAAATATTTATATTTATATAATAGAAATATATGAGGCAGTGTGGTACGTATTTATACATATTTCTCTTATGTCTGAAACTATCCGTGTATTTTAAAGTACATATTTCAGCATATTTTGCTTTTTTTTCCCTCATGTGATTCTTTAGCTTCTGATATTTTAAAAAGTCCATCTAAATCCTCCCCCTGTCTAAACAAATTGGAATTATTTTTTAAAACAAATTACATCACAAAAGTAGGCGTATATTTATGAATTTAAACGTATGGACTTCCATCAAGATCAATATCTTCAGATTACAAGTTTAAAAAACAACAATAAAAAATGTGCTAAATTATCTAGATCAATTTTGAAATAAAATCAGGAAAACTTGTTTTTCTTATAAATGTGTTTTGTTTTTTTGTGGGGGTTGGGGGGTTCTGTCATTTCTCCTAAATTTCGCCGACATTTGACACAGTGCCTCTGAACACACTGACATGACTAATCATGTGGTGGTATTAGTAAAGTCCTGTGATTAAATTAAGTGTGGGAGGACCAGCGGTACAATGGTAATAATCCTGTGACATCACAAGTTTACGGCCCATAAAAGAGTAGAAATGAATCCATCTGTCAGAAAGGAGAGAACACCGAGTTATGGTCAGCATCTGGAGCTCTGAACCCTGATTTTTATTTGTCGTGTCTCGTGCTTTAGCTTTATGTTACAGACTTCGCCTTTGCGTTTTCCACGACGTCTGACCAAATCCAAATCCTCGGACCCAAACAGGAGCGCGCCTCGCCTTGTGGATCTCACAGTTCAGATCTTTGTTTTTCCTGCAGACTGCCACCATGGTCTACTTTACGTTGATGTGTGCCATGATCGTTGCTGCAGGTGTTCATGGGAAACGTTGGCTTCCTTCTCTGCCAGTGGAAAGTGAGTTGTTGTTTTTTTTACTGTACAATAAAAACTACCTTGTTGTAAATATTCAATTTGATTTATTTTGCTTTGACCCTAGAATAGGTAAGAATAGGCCACATGTGTCCCATTAGGTGTCCTGACCTGTCCTGCATGAAAATGGGAAATTAAACTAACAGATCTGCTAAAAACTTGAATAACTAGGCCTGTCACGATAACAAATTCTTCTGGATGATAAATTGTCCCAGCAGGTATTGCGATAACCAATGATATTGTTGCATTGAGGGCATTTTTGAATAATATAATGGTAATGGCAAGTGAATAATGAAGTCTTTTTAAAACAAATTGTTCTTCATAAAAAGGGCAAGTTGAGACCAAAGCACCAGACTGGTGGAAAGAGAGAGAGACCAGAGAAAAATGATAAATCACGAAAATGGAGATTATTGTGCTTGTTTTAAGTTATCATGCAATTAATTGATTTATTGTGTATTGTGACAGGCCTGCGAATGACTCAATTAGTCATATGGAAAAGGATTTGGGTTTAGTTTCCGTTTTTGTGTCCCACGCAGACGGCTGTTACCGGGCGACTCCAGAGGTGGATATTTTCCGAGTGGAGGGCGAGGCCGTGATCCTCCACTTCCCGATTTTCATGCGGACCCTCGAACTCCGTGACATCGCCCCGCCTCCTGCCCAATATGTCATCGGCAGGAGCAACGGAACGGAGCAAACGGTGTACGAGGACAAGGGCCGGGTCCAGCAGCACAGCGGAGAGCTGTGGCTCCTCCCGGCTCAGCTTTCGGATTCTGGGAAATACACCTGCACTTACAGGTACTCTACTCTTTTAAAAGGAAAAGTTTCCAATAGAGATGTGCCAATCAGGTTTTTTCCTGCCGATACCGATCACCCATGAGGGCCGATCACCGATACCGATCACCGATACCGATCACATAATTATTATTATTATTTTTTTATCATAAACACTACCGGTTACATTATGTGGAAAAAGGAACCATGAATTCACCTTAATTTAGACAAAAATTTGTTTTTAATAACTTTTTCCAAGAAGAAAACTAAACAAAACAGGCATTGTGCAAATTGTACTGCTATTGATAATACTATCTTTAACAGACTGATAACATATGAAGGCTCTGAAGAGGCTAAATAATGCAAAGAGTCAAAATAAAACCTCTCAACATTGCCAAAGAAATTCAAGTATAAAACTTAACATTCAAAGGCAAATACAGGATCCATTACAATAAACAATCCAGTTACTGCATGAAAACTTCCTGATAGCATGGCGGCTAGCTGATTACTGCTAGCTCTGAGTGGCTGTTTCTGACTGAGCGGAGTAATTATGCAGAACATGGAGGAGATCGATTATTTTTTTAGAGATTATCTGTCTCATGTTAGGACAGCGAAAGTTTTAATACGTATGTAAAATGTATTTTTTAAGTTAGATGCTGCAGTTTTAAGCAGAGGCTCGGTGTGAGAGTCACTACCAGGTGGAGCAGAAGCGGCGACCCGTCTGTAGCGCGTAGCAGCGGTTCAACAGCGAGAGCAGAACCAGCGTCTTACATCGCAGCTCGAAGACTTAAATAATTTTTCGGGTTATTTGTTTAGCTTTCTGACCGTCATGCTAATCCGGGTGAGTGTTTGTAGCTGTGCGCTGCTTTACCTGCTATCTGATCCTCCATGTCTTTTTTACTGCAGTGAGCCTCGATGTAGCCAAACTCTGTCAAGTATGGCATTGTTTTTATGCCATATTAGCTTCGTTGTGTTGATGCATTTTGATGTGCTTCAATTTTCCGTTGCAACAAGCAAACCTCCCCATTCACTCAGTGCGTTATAGTTCCACATCGCTTAGGATTTGTTGCTGCGCGTTTGTGCAGTGTGAAGGAAAGAGGAGACCAGCTGCACAGGCAGGCTGAGAAATGAGATGCAGGTGATCGGCATCAGCAACAAGAGCCAATGATCACCGATCACCGACTTTTTCACGAAAATCAGCCGATTATGATCTGTGACCGATCGATCGGCACACCTCTAGTTTCCAATCAATCAATCAACTTTATTTGCACACTGCATTTCAGCAATGAGGGAATTCAAAGTGCCCTACGTCATAAAAACACAAATTCTTAAAGGACAATTGAGAAACCAGAGGCAAGCGTTACATTTTGACAAATGAAATCATCAAAACTGTCGATACGCATCAGAAAAGTTGGTCAGGGTTTCATTTATGTGATTTGAAAGTAACTGAACAGGTGGACTTTTAGCTTTGATTTATTTTATTTTTACATATTGACTATTAGTACCTAAAAGGCTTAAGAAATTAAAAGCTTCTAAAATGATTAATTTATGCAAAAATATGCATTTCCTATCATATATAATTTTTTTCTGTCGTAGTTTTGTTTTGCATCAGATTTAGTAGCTATAAAAACTGGCAGTGCCTTTTTTATTATTATTATTATTATTATTATTATTATTATTATTATTATTATTATTATTATATTGTAATGCTCAGAAGATTGGTGTTGAAAATCCCCAGTGTTTTTATTCTTAATCATAATGAAAACACACCTCTTACCAATTGCAGACCAATTTCTTTTAGAGAAACATAAACCTTCAAAACTTCAAAAATGTGCTGTGATCGCCCACAGCGGCGTCTTCACTCCATCTGACTCCTTTCCATGCACCTCTGTGCAGGAATGAAACGTTCTGTGTCACTGGGAGCATCACGCTGCACGTGTATGAGTCCTATTCTGCAGACATAAAGGCTCTCTCCTATCCGTGGTCGGCCAAGGTTGGTGAGAACGTGGAGTTTCACTGTCCGGCTCTGGATCGCTTCAACAAGACAGGCAGACCAATAGAGTGGCACAAGGTGAGGGAATGAGCCCTTCAACTATTATGTGTCTTTTAGATTAAAGCCTGAACTAAAAGTAACAACATCTTGGTTTTTCTTTTCTGACAGGACTTTAACTCCGCTCCCCTTCAGCCGGGCAGAGCTACCCTGACGATCCCTGCTGTAAAACAATCCCACGCTGGAGTCTACACCTGCCGGCTGACGGTGCTCATCAACAACCTGCAGTACAAAGTCAGCAGAGCCTACCTGCTCCACGTGGAAGGTTGGTCCCGTCAGATTTTGTTTATGAATGATCTCAATGGATTCGTCCATGTTACAAATATACTTCACTTGCATAACAGTAAATATGAGGGTTTAAAAAAAAGGAATCTCACTCTCAACCATTCATATTCAGCTATTAAAGAACGCTACAATCAGAGGCGGAGCCAGTTGCCCCCCTTGATGATTGACATGTAACAGCACCAGGTCATTCCTATGCATTATTTTAAATCATTCTAAGCCAACCTACTATCTAAAGAAGAAAAACAATAATAAATATATAAAGAAAATGTATAAAACTTTATATAAGTCCATGTGATGACATATATAAATAGATTTATATCAGGTGTGATACCAGCCTCCATTATGGTAATACTCATAAAAACAAGCTGATACTGATCTGCTGGATGTTTCTCCTGCGCTGCGCTGCACTGCGGTGCAACTCAAAGGCTAAACCATTCCTCATACTAGATGATGATGGTAAAACAACAATAAGTTATTTACTGATCCTCCACAACAACAACAACAACTGAAGAAGGGGGAGGGGGCGACAATGTTCATAGTTTGGAGCAGAGGTTGCACTAGAGTTTTTTTGGGGTTTTTCATTAAAGAAAAAAAATATTTTATTTCCATTCTGTAGTCATCAAGCTGAACATTTAGCTTTTTCTGTGCAGTGAGAACGTTTTGTTAATTATAACCTGTCAAATGACGGATGGGGTGTTTAAAAAACAACTTTAAAACTCTCACTTCCGCCACTGGCTACAATCTCTTGGCGTTGATCTATAATTAAAGAATAAGTGTGCACTGCCCTCTGCTGACTAAACAGACGCATTACAATGACTCCAACGTTTCAGGAAAAAACTATTATCTATTTATTAATTACTTTGTTTCAGGGATAACCTCTTGATATGTATTATCTCATTTTCAAGGAAGCCCTTACAAAACATAAAAATTAGCAGTAATAATACAAATTGTAATAGGTAAATCCAAACTAAAATACATTTACTTTTTTTTTTTTTTTTTTTATGTAGTGCAACTAATTACCTTTGAAAACTCACTTATTTACTAAACAGAGTCCAACAGTATGTATTTAAACTCAGCATCAACATTTCAAATGTATTAATTTATTCAGCATGGACAATGCACATTCATTAATGTTTCTGTAAATGCGCCAGAATTACCGTAGCCAAAAGGCTATTTTTCATCCGTTGTCCCTGGACAATGAGTAACTTGTCTTGCTAAAAACTAAAAAGCTGTTATATAAAAGGGAACATTATCAGGGTAAAAAGGTTGCCAGGTAGGGGAATACCTGTCATTTGAGTTTCTCATTCTGGATGCAGGTTCAGACCCTGCAGTCACTATCTCCATGCCTGTTGTCACCAAGCCGTCAGGTCTGGGTCAGCCCAGCAGCAGCACCCTCAGTACCGTCAGCGGTGAGTTTTGTTTGGTTTCTGTGATCCTTGACTGATCCAGCGTCCTCTGGGAAAAGAATAAATTAGATTTAACTGATGATTCTTCTTATCCTGCAGTCATGAAACCGCCAGTGATCGTCTCGCCAATCGATGGAACCGTCTTTGAAAGCTCTCACGGTACGTAGTAATGTTACTTCATGTCTCTTGTTGGAAGTATGTTTAACCAAATACTTGACCAATGTTCTTGTATTTTTACCAACCAGGTTCAGGACTGGAGCTGTTCTGTCAGGTGGTCACTGAATGCCAACTGGCAGACTCCACTGCGGTCACATGGCTGGTAAACGGCCAATCAGTGGAGTCATCGTACCTCAACAGGCGGGCTCTGCAGGGAGGAAGAAGGTAACAGCTATGTGTAAACCAAAGTGTGAAAAAAACCCAGAAACAAGATCTGACTTAAAAATTACTGTCCATAGAAGAAACTATTTTTGTAGACTCCCAACAGGGGGGAAAACAAGAAGGAAAACTGGATTTTAATTTGAAAATATCAGAAATACCTAGTAGGTATTTTTTTATGAGTTGTTAAAAAAAGTCGTGGAAAAGATTAAAGTGCTGAAATGAACCTAATTACAAATTATTAAACCACAAACACAGTAGACAATCTGAAAATTTGAAGAACAAAAGAATTATTACTGCAAAAAGTGCCTTCTTGAAAATGAAACGCAAAAAAGTACATTTTAAAAAAATACATCAATTATGGTTCTTTTTCTGAACCGATCCTGAATCAGCTGTGGACCAATCCAACTCTGACTTGATTCAACACAACAGAATTTGTTTAGGCGAGGCGTGCAACCTAAATACTTGTTTAAAGTGAATAAAGAGAGGGTTGAAAAGGATTATTACCACCAAACAAATAATATTAATATGTAATAATAAAAAGAATCAAAATAAAAAATAAAACACACCTAAAAATACAAACTAATAATGTTTTGTAGAGATTGTGCTCACAAATAATTGCCCGTAAGACCTTATGACTTTATGACCAGTACTTTGGTGAAAGTGAACATACCTAGAGCTACCTTGCGCAAGCTAATCAGCAGATAAAACTCTACATTATCTTAAATGAAAAAAAAACTTGTTCTCTAGTGTGTAGTTAAGATCATTAAACATGTTTTTGACATTAACATTACGTGACAATGTAATTTACCATCTTGCTGTTTCTTATTTTGTCCTGTTGAAGAAGTATTGCGAACTCTGATCAAGCGGCAGTATGGCTCAAAATGGCCGCCTGTTAAGAATGTGAAGGCTCCTATTGGTTTTGTCTCGGACTGTGTCACACATTTGGTTCCAATGTTTAATTACAACTACTCAACAACCCAACAACCCAACCGTCTCTTTAGAAATACATCCTGTACTCTGTCTGCTTTTGGCCCACCCAACGTCACTTCCTTGTCTTCTTCTTTGTGTTGACCAGTCTCATAAGCAACAATCTAAAGCCGTCAAAAGACACTACACTGTGACACATAATAAAATCTAATATCCACTAAATCTGTGTTTGCCTTGCTGTTTTTAGCGTAACCCGGGTCTCTGGAAGGTGTCAGATTGAAGTGAGGTTCGTCATCTCGGCTATAACTGAAGAAGATAAGAAGATGGAGATGAAGTGTGTCACTCAGAACGCAGGCGGGAAACAGGAAGTTGTCACAATGCTTCGCCTAGAAGGTGAGTGGCCTCGTGAACTCCCCATATTACTAAAGTTATATTTCCCCTTTGTCAGAAAAATGTAAGCAGATAGCTAAAACCAACAGTGTCCCACAATCGTCAACAAAATGCAAAAACACACAACGCAACAACAAAATCCACAACAGAAGTTCTGCTAAAACGGAAGTTTTTCACAACTTCCGATTTTCATAGCGTTGTGGCTTTTTGTTGTTGCGTTGTGGCCTGTCTGGGGCACCGTACAAAACACACTGGAAACATCAGAATCAACGGTATTGTCACATCATAATAAAAATCTTAATGTCCTGTTTTTTGTTTTTGTTTTTTTCCAGACACTACGTTTACGTGGCTGGTTGTAGGCGTGGTGACAGCGTCCTGCTTCCTGATGGTGGTCTGCGTCTTCCTTTACGTCCTCTTCAAGCCAAAGAGTAAGAAGAAAATGGATTACATTCTCGCTCGCCAGAGCAGCACCTTTTCAGTTTAGCTTTTGTTTCACACGCTCCCTCCGGCGAATAAAAACGCTCCTTTTAACAATGTTTGTGTAAACTATGTAAAAATCTGACCTCCATCACGTTGTACTTGGAGTTTAAGTGGCACTCACACCAAGTCTTTTTCATGAATGTATCAACCACTGTAGAGGAAGAAGGAAGATGTTACGACGATAAACGTTTCATCAGCACCACTAATTGATTTAATGATGAAATTGTTTGCTGTGGTTTTGCACTTCTGTAGTTTAAACCGGTACTACTTCAATTTATATTAACCTCCTTCAGTTTAATTCTGTTTTTTTTTTCTTTTGCTAAATAAAATGAAGTGACTACCTCAGTTACCAGATGTTACACATAATGTATTTTTTTCTGCTCATTTGCTGTAGTATGCATTAAGTATAATGGATATATTGTTTTTTTTTTTTTTTTTTTAATGCAGCAAATGTTCTCAGGGAGAAATTGAATATTAAAGAAAACGTATCTTTTGAATATTTTTTTAATGTCATAAACATTTAAAGGACAGAAATGACACAACTTTTAATATGTGTTTTCTTTTTATTGTTATTGAATGTAATACTCCTGCTGTTGTATCTTACGTCGAAAACAACCCAATAAATTAAATGACTCCTACGTGAATGGTCTGGTGTTATTTTTAGCGTCAGTGTGCATAAATATTTACAGTGGCGCTGTCCAGGTCATTACAGTCAGTAACAGAGACACGAACAGTTATCACGATAACACTTAAAAACTCTCTTGGTAGATAATGTGGCCTCATGCTAACAACTAGCAGCTCAATATCTTCCTCTTGCCCTCCTTGTTTTCCGCTAAGCTGTGGCTTCTTCTTCCTGATAACAGAGCCTGTTGTGAATGCTAAGGCTAGTTAGCATTAACACCAACGACGGCATGCCCATGCTAACTAGCCTCGGCCGTTAGCGGAGGCTAATGGCGCCATTAGCACATTTAGCAGCTTTGATTGACAACACTTAAGACCTTCCGCCTGGCTCTAATTGGTTTTTGGTCTCATGTCCTGCCACAGTGTGCCAATAGTTTTAACAAATATGTAAAAAAAAAACAAAAAAAAACATATTGCTTTTTTAATAAAAGGTACATACTGTAGCTTTAATGGGAAACTCCACATGATACAGTCCAGATATTTACAATTCTAAGCTATAAAATTAGATTGAAAGCAAGCAAGTACTTCCCGTGGTATCCTCCTAGCTGTGTCCTAAATATGCGTGAGGAACTGCACATTTAAGAAGAAGTCATCCAGGTGCAAAAGACGTCAAAGGAGAAGAAAGCAGTGACAAATCCATTTTGGAATGCATTCCCCCCCAAAGATTATTGATGTTTATGCCACATTTTGATCATATAGTTTATCCTTCTACTGCTGGAAGACAGGAACAAATAAGAACTCATCATAAAACCTATGATGAACTAAATAATATTACACTTGAAACATTTAGTACTATTCTAATGTGCACAGACATAGAAGGAAAAACTACATTAAAAAGCCTCCACTTAGAAGCAGAAACTACATAAATGTGTTTTCACGTACTTGACAGCATACAAAGCTCCACAATAAATTAATATTTAACCTCACTCAGGTTCATAGAAATATAGTTCTATCAAATATTAAATGTAATTGTTTACAATATTTACAAAAGAGTGCACTTTTTTTCTCCGTCTCTTCTCGGCAGTTCTTTAAATATTGTGTAATTTCTCACTTCAACCACAAGAGGTCTCTCCACGCTCTAACACAAACCAAACGCACGTGTGAAAGAAGACAGTCGCGAGGGAAACCCGGCTCAGAAACGCTGGGAAAAACAGTTTGTCTCATCCAGTAAGCTGGGAAACGACTCGCGTTGTTTATTGTAGCAGCAGTGGCATGAGTTAAACTTTGCTACTGGGAGCAAAAAAGAAAGAAACAAAAGTCTAATATCTGCTTGTGTAAGGGCTGAGCACGGTGCGTAAAACATGAAGAGCACGATCCCAGACTGCTCTCCTCCCAGCTGTTGCTCAACATGTTAGCACATCTGCTGGCTTTCAAACGATTACTAAAAAGGAAATTGCTTCAGTCTCCAGAAGAGGAAGTAAGAGCTGGGAAGAACGCGACGACTCAGCTTACTTTTTTCTCTTTTTTTCCCCTCCATAAAGATGTTTATAGTGGCTTTTTATGGAACCTGAGGAAAAGAGTGTCTTTACAGAGGGACTAACATAACACCAGGCTGGTGAGTTCTACGTTTTAAACGACATTGACTCGGGGGGGAAAAAGCATTAGCACCAGGAGATCCTTGACCTGTCATAACCTCTTACATCAGGAATTGCCGTGTGGGACGTCCTTTGGCTCCCTGCTGCTGGAGCTAATATAAAAATGTGGTTAGATTTCTCTTTGGTCACAAAGCACCGAACTTATTCCAACAATGTTTGCTTGTATTTTCTAAAACTCAAAATTCTTGTCGTTTAGCACGTCTGATATATTTTCCAGATACAAAATAAAAAAGAAAAACGTATTGGAGGAAAAGAAAATCACTGCTATGTTTCAAACTTAAGATGATGAAGAGATCTGAGGACAATCTGTAAAAGCTTTAACAATAGTTTCCGCATTTTGTCACGTTACAGAATCAGAGTCCGAAAAATCAGATTATACTTTAATTAACCAATCAGTCAATCAAGTTGATTTGTATCACACATTTTAGAAACAAGGCGGTTCAAAGTGCTTTACATCGTGAAATTATAAAAACATATTTACTGATCCTTGAGGGGAAATTGCTTTTTTTTTCTTTTTTTTTGACAAGCTGCTTTCCAGTGTTAAATATTAGCCAATATAGTAAACATAAATAAATGAAATAAATAAATTGAAATAAGAGCAAGTATGAAAATATGTGGATCTATAAATCAACAACTAAATTTTAAGTGACGGACTAACACAAACCAATAAAACAAATGGGGGAAAGTGGGAGAAAAACATTATGGAGTTTTAAAACATTTTTACAAAGAAACACCTGATGGATATGGAGTGAAATAAAATGAGTCACATTGTTATTAAAAAAAAATAAATAAACATAAATCTGTGTGTCAGTATAAATATAGATGTTCAGTGAAGGCCTCAGAGGTTAGTTAAAGAACATGAAAGTAAAAGACATCATCATGAAAAACACTGAAAAAAGTTAATTTGTTACAAATAATCAGTTTATCCAAGTAAATAAATTAAACTGTCATGTTAAGCAAATGTAAATAAAGCAAGCTTGACAAGCTTAATTTTATGACATGTAAGAAATTAAGTCCCGTGTTTGTTTTTTCAGTGCAGCAGAAAGTTCAGGGAGAAGGTTATGAAGTTTCCCGCAGGGTCAGGCTCTGAATCAACATCCCAGGCTCTGGTCGCCTCACAGAGCTCCGATCAATCCACTGTCTGACAAACCCTGTGGCACGACCGCTAACCTGCCAAGACATGACCATCCGCTGAAACATGCAGGCTGGCTAAGGAGCGCACAAAGCAGAAAAGCAACCTAGAGTCGACTCTAACTCTGGAGGAGCTGCAGAGATGTGCAAGTCAGGTAGGAGAATCTACAAGCAGAAAAACTAGTAGTTGTGCAAAACCCAACTTATTTATTTTCATTGGCTATTATTTTTTTAGGGGAGTTTGGTAAGCCGATGTTCACTTTATCTTTTAAACTGGGATTTTATTTTATCTGAAGTTGATCTTCAGATTATTTCCTATTCATATTTTCACCTGTTTAGCTTCTTATTCCGTTGCTTTAGTGCTACGTTTTTCTTGGTTTGTGCCGCTTTGCTGAACAACTGCGTTGCGTTGCGGTCCGGCTGGTGTGGTCTGTGAACTGAAACTGACTTTGACACAAATCTTGTGAAAGAGTGTCGGGAAGAAAGCTGTTGTTGAAAGGAAGTCAAGAGAAACTCCGTCCAGGCGGCACAGCAAATATGAGAAAGAACAAAGTGATGTTCATGCAAAACATATAATTCCAGAGCTAAATTCAATAAAAGTTAGATGCAAGATTCCAAAATCAGTGTTCGAAGGACTACCTGATGGTAGTCCTTTGAAATACCATCAGGTAGTTGACTAATTTTAGTCAACCAAAATTAGTTGGAGATAGTTTTAAAAAGAAGAATTAGCAAAATTGTGAGTTTCTGGATATGCAAAACAGATATCAGCTTACATCGAAGGATTTGCTGACGTACTTTGAGTGAAACATGATTCTCCAAAGTGTTGACTGAGGTGAGGTTATCATAATTTCTCACTACAATATTTGGGTTTTTACTTGTGAAACCTCTTGGAACCCGTCCATCATTTTCCTTCAGATTGGTAATTATGCATGATTTTGTTTTGAATTAATGAATAAACAGAATGTGGAAAAGTTGAAGGTCACTTTAAAGGCTCTGCTAAGGTGATGTGGAGTTCATCCCAGCTGTCATAGATGTTTTAGTGGAGTTTAAACAAGAGGCAAAACATTTTTGCCAAAACTTGTTTTCACTTTTTACTGATGAGGAAATAACTGGACACAGGGCTGCACAGTGGCGCAGTTGGTAGAGCTGCTGCCTTGCAGCAAGAAGGTTCTGGGTTTGATTCCCGGCCCCGGTCTTTCTGCATGGAGTTTGCATGTTCTCCCTGTGCATGCGTGGGTTTTCTCCGGGTACTCCGGTTTCTTCCCACAGTCCAAAAACATGACTGTCAGGTTAATTGGTGTTTTTTTTTTTAAGTCCAAACTTTAAATTTTAAAATGTGGCTTATCTGAATGCCTGCCTTACCTTTATTTATTTATTTATTTATTTATTTATTTATTTATTTATTTATTTATTTATTAAAAAAACAATCGGTTGAGTTAATTTATGGGCATATATAAAGTTGTTGAATGGAGATTTGGTTACTTAACAGCCACTGCTCATCGTACGTGGATCTTTCTGGAACAGCGTATGTTTGAATCACATGACTCATACATTTGCTCCCAAATAAATAATTTCGCTGATGAATTGTTTTCTTAATCCGTCACAGCTGCTTAGCCCGGGTCACACTGTTGTACTTTCACTGTTGAACATTGCGTAGCGTTCTCCAGATGATTTTCTTTTCTTTTTGGGGGTGGGGGGGTTTGCTCAAATGTTTGTAGTGATGTGTTGCAATCTTAAGTTGAACTGAAGAAGGTTTTTTTTCTTCAGAAAAAAATCTTGTGGATTTATCTTTATATGACACAGGAGGAAAAAAAAGAAGTCCAGGATTTTGCTTATTGTCACTTTGTGGGTTGTAGTTGGTTCACGCTTTGTTTCTTTGAACAATGTGACATTTTGCAGTGGGCTGTGAATGATTGAGACTGACTCATAACTAAATGCTAATGTATAATTACTGTGATGTTATCAAGTCATAATCCAGTGGGGAAACCCGTGACCCTGTACTTTTCTGGCAGACAGCAATATGCTTGTTTTATGGGAAACCGTACTCTTGTCCTGTCATCTTAAATGTACATTTTTGCAGCTTATGCACTTAAAGGCATGGATGATTGTTCTAAAATTAGCAATATGAAACAAGGTAAAACTAGAAGAAGCAGCTGGGAATATAGCTATTAAAGAAATTTGATGCATCTGATGGAAAATGTGACTACGAAAAAAACAATATTTTTGTTAACATTCACAAAGACAGACTTTTGGCTCCAGTTCTGACCAGCATTTTTTCTCTAAATTCAAGCGTCTGAGTCAGCATAATAAGATTCTTTATATTAGTGGAGCATTCAGTGGTTTCATAAATCTAGTGAACGGAAGCTGCAGAAAGTCTACTACAAATATAATGAGAATTTCATTTAATAATGTAACTAATAAAATGCATTTGTCATTTATCTGATGATAAATATAAAGGATAAACATTTGTTGATTTATTTTATAACCAAGATTGTGGATGTCAGCAAGCTTAGTTAATTGAAACAAGAAAAAGAAAACCAATTATTCTATGAAAAGCTATTCTTCTTTGAGAAAGTTTATGCTCACAAACAACACTCAAGAGTTATCTTGAGGGTTTGGTTGCTGAGTCTGTTAGAGCTTTTGTATCGTTGCCATGGCATCACGTCTGGTGTGTCCACATTACTCAACTTTGGGTTGTGTCATGTTATTAGAGGAAAACAATGTTTGCTTTCTAAAATATCAGCAGTAATTTATGTGTAGTAAATTACGCTGCATAACCTTCAAAATGGGTTATAAAAAGGCAACTTTCCAATTTTTGGAACTTAAAAGGATCATAATGAGGGGAGTTATTCTTTTTTGTGTGTGTGTGCCAAAGTAACTGCATAATTTTTTTTGTAACTATTGAATCCAGGAAATTATTTCCAGTTGCAGTCATGACGCAGTGGCTGCTATCATTTTCTCCAGTTAGGAGAAGCTATTTTTAGGTGAGCTTACGGTCAGTTATTCACCTGGGGATGGGCATCAGAACGACTTTATCAGTGTGTTGAAACGCAAGAGGAAGGTGAGCGGAGAGCGTCCAGCCACAATCCAAACACACTCTTCCTTCTCTCTGTGTGGTTTCGTCCCGTGGAGGTGGGACTAAGCTGCTGACTAACTGGCTGAGCTGCATGGTGGAGACTCCACTTTGCACGCACAGGTCAGAGGTGAGGCTTCCTCTCTTTGCTCTGGCGTCCCGTGTAAACTCTCTAATCCCTCCTTTGTGTCTCGCCGCCTCGCGCGTTGCTTGCTCTTAGGTGAGTCAATGCACTTTGCATGTTTGCTTTGAGCTTAGGGTACAGAGTTTTTATTTTATTTTAGATTTTTTTTTAATGTTCTTGTAGGAACTGAATCACCTAATATCGCCTGCGTAGTCTCATTTGTATAAGTAGGACGTCAATAAAACACAGTGTTCAGTGTTGACTCTCCGACTGAAGAGCTTTTTAACTCCAACCTCAAAAGAGGGCTCACTTCCTTTCTCTTCCTGTCGCAGATGGAGAAACTGTAGTAAAGGTAACTATTCTTAAGCAATGTATAGAAAATGTTCCATTACAAAGCATGTATAGAAAAGCATGATGCAACACCTTAAACTTGTGCTTACCTGAGATTGGTTTAGAATTACTAATTAGAAGTGTCTGGATTGTATTGTCCTCCCTGTTTGCTCTTCTGTCTACATTTATTTCTGCAGTTGTTTTTAACAACAATCACTGCTTCTGGTTAGGACATGGTTAGCCACTTCATGCATGGAACAAGTCAAGTTGTCGTTCAGTAAACCACCAGAGGGTTTCATATAAGACTAAACTCTGAGCTGAGGTCAAAAACAAGTCTATATTGGCACATTCCCCGTTTTATTTTCTAAGTCAGGGAGCTTCGTGTATCTTGATTTGAGCATTGTTTCTTCTTGAAGCTGTTTGCTTTGTTAACATCTAGCTTTGCCAGAGCACAATTTGTTCTGTTGCATCGCAGCTACTGTTGAAAGAGGTGCGATAAATCAGAAATCTCTCGAAGCATCTCACCACAAACCAAAGCGGATAAAGATCTTCACTACAAGAATACGAGACACGCTTTCACTTTGCAGAATGTTTCTCTCCGTCTTGCTCTATGTCAAGTTGATCCCCAGCTGTCGGGCCACGCTGCGCCAGAGGTAACTCCTGTTGTGTTGCTTCTTTAGTGCAAAATGAGTCATGGATTTTGACAGCCTCCCACGCCTTGTAACTTATCAATCTCAGTTACGGAGATTACAGTAATTACACTTGGAAAGGCCACTACAGTTTGTGTCATTCTTGTTTTTTCGCTGAAACGATGTATTTTGACACCCTTGAGATTAGCTGCTCCTTCCGTCTACCCCAACTCTCCATCTTTGGTTGAGAGATATTTTCTCAGGCTAGGTTAAAAATAGAACAGGGTTCAGACGTCCCTCTCTGACAAAGAGAAGCACGTCCAGTTCTGATCCTGAGCACGCAAGGCTTTCCAAAACAGAAAGCAAACCCAAATGTGAGAAACACCCGAAGATGCGAACAGAAGCGACAAACCCGACACCACCAAACCGCAACCGGCAGATGAGAGGGGGGGACGACATTTTTAACAATCAAGAACACTTTCATGGAGCATGTTTGATATCCGTCTGCTAGAAAGAGAGAAATTAAACATTTTTACAAGGAAGGAAAACTTCCTAAATATTGGTAATATTACCAAACATAATCGCTCATTCATTGACAGTGAAAGGGTGAGTGCACAAGTCTGTGATGCCTTGTAATGCCTTGGCAACCTGCCTCAGCTATTGACCACTATGGCCTCCCTAATGGATGATTGAAGAACTCATCACTTTTAGGAACTTCTAGACCAACTAAAAACCTGTCAAAAACTAGCAAATTGACCTTTTTTTGAAACAGTTTCATAACCTACAGGAAAGATGAATCCATCCATAAATTTTTTATACCTGCTTGTTTTTTCGAGGCAATGCCCATCTCTAGTGGTCATTGGGCAACACCCTGTATACCCTGTACAGTTCATCAGTCTTTCATAGGGCAACAAAGACAAATAGGACAACCATGTGCACACTCTCTCAATTTAGATATCGATGAGTCATATTTTAGAGCATGCACTAATGCACAAGCAAACTCCATCCAGAAAGACCCCAGACCGCAAGTCGCACTCTGGATCTTCTTGCTGCAAGGGACGAGTGATTGAGGAAAAACCTCACAAACTGATCAACACATTCAAACTGTTGTAAGAACAGTGGCATTTTTTTAAAAGGAAAAAATCTGCAGAAGTCTGCAGAAATACATCTATTGATGCTTGAAGGTGGTTGAAAGGTTGTTGAGGTTGATCAAACAGCCCATTCAAGTGTGTCTTTGTTTCTTTTTCAAGGCTTATGATTTTGAGGCACCACAGGCCGTTAAGGACACTAATTGTACAGGGAGTGGGCAAGGAAAAAGAAAAAGGGTGGGGATGGATATGCTGTTCCCAAAAGTTAGGAATGGCACCGTGGACGACTGCGTTGGGGACTAAAACATCTATACCACATGCAGCCCCGGCTATTTAAATGACACTGGCTGAAAAGTACCTCTAACTGGCATGAGTATGTTATACATGGTCATTCATTTTGTTTGACTTTTACTCCTTTGTCTTCATCAGCTGCTACAGGTGAACAAGAACTCCTTCTTTCTTTCAGGCGGTCTAGACAGCAGGTGGAGTAGTAGCAAATTAACCTGCTTGTATAGGCGTCTGCAGTTATTTCAGGTATTAGCAATTGTTGATCTCTCTGGTCAGGGATGAATGACAAAGCTTGATGAACAGACTTGCAGTGGGAACTCTACACCCATTCAGGGCGTGTGCCAGTCAGCGGAGCAAGTTGGGACTTGCCTCGCAGGCTCAGTGCATGAACCAAGGATCGAGGTTTCAATTCCCCTTTGTCATTGGAAATCAAATCTTTCTTCCTTTAAAAAAAAATAATAATTTTTGCTTAGCTTACCATTTCTTCCTAGTAATATAAGGAATGGGAACTAAATTAGCTGATGTGAACTTCACCCAAAAACAATTTCGGGGTCATTCATTGTCCTAAGCTAACCTTTTTAAATCAGCAAATAATTTTGACAACTTTCCTGTGTCGCCACACAGGTTCACGTGTGTACTTCTACACGTACGAGCTCGACATTTCACATGCACTGATTTTGTTGGGTGTTTGGCTAGAGGAGGGCAGGCGATTGTGCCTCATCGTTTAACTTCCATAGGAAATGAATGGAGATGGAGCGACGTCGCAAACCCCAAGAACTTTTAAACAATCATGTTGTGTATAATATGTACATACACCTTATATTCAGAGTTACATTCAGAGAAACAGATTTGCAGGTGAAACTGAGGTTGGAGGCAGTGCATCACCAACGTACCTGTGGGGAAACATGAAGACGTAAAGCATTTCCAGTGAGACAAACTGTGTAACAGAAAAGCAACGCAGCTTAAAACAGCTATATTTTTGGTTTGTAATTTATTGTCTGACAGTTTCTCTTAGTAGAAATGATTTGCATGTTTTGGCCTCAATGTGTGTTTCACACAGGAAGCTCAATGGTGGTGCACCACCTCCAACGTCACTTCTGTGTACCAATCAGCTTCTTTGTAAATAACCATCTTAATGCAAACATGATGATGGTTTAAAGGTTCATCCATTGGTGTTTCTGTTACCTGTGTTATGAAACTGCATTTGTTTTCAGACAGTCAGACTGACTGTAGCTTCAGCCTGCAGGGGCAACTAATCTGGGTTTATACTGAACAAAGACACGGGAAATTTAACTACTACATGCAAAATGTTACCTTCTTTTAAAAGTTAAACAAAAGCTCAGTTCAAAAATGTAGAGCCACCCTTTAGTTCACAGAAAACCTGAGGTTTGGAATGATGCAACCATGAGAAAACACAGACTAAAACCACTGGACTTTGTAACGTTTATATTTAATTAGCCAGTAAAAATCTAATCTGTGTCTTTGTCATCTTTTCTTGTTCTTGTTCCTGTCTGACTTGTCAGGAATCTTAAGTGCTTTGTTGCATCAAATCAACCACATCTCTGTTGCGTTATGAGTAACACTAAACTCATTCCTAATTTCAGATTTGGTAAATAAGCTTGTGAACATGACACAGTGTTGACTGCGAAGCCCTTGACGTCAGATGTTTACGAGCCCATCGGTTCCCTAGATGTCGTCTGAACCTTGGACCCGTGTTCGCTCCTCTGCCTGAGTGTTGAAATGGCCACTTCACAAACAGATGGACAAAGTTTGCGTAACTGAGCAGGACAGCTCCTCCCTGCTAGCACTTGACTGAAGGCAAACAGAAATAAACACCTTTCCGTCGGTTTGCCCCATCGTGAAATCAAACGTTACACAAATTTGTTCCGTTAGAGAGACCCGTTACCCAACAGCGTTGTGGTTTCTGCCTCGCAAGCATTTTCTGGACATGTTGTGCTTTGCTCTGGAGAATGAATGAGCTTGTTTTGTTGGGAGCAGAAAGGTCAGTCCGGGAAGCAATCAGAGATTTGTGCGTTATCACTTCAATAAAATAAAGATGAATTTTCCAGTTCCGGGCAGCCACCGCTCCTCCTCTTTGACAAGGACAAACAGAGTAATCACTTTATCGCTCTCTCAACCTCTCCACCGTCTCCATTAGCGGTAGTAACATGGAGCTTTGTTTGCTTGGAAGATTAAGTAGATCCTGATAAAAAAAATAAATAAGCTTGGCTCTCCTTTAATCTGAGGTCTGGAAAATCTAATTTTGAGTTTAAACATGATTTTCAATTAAGTTTCTTTTTGTTAGCACAACTAGTTACTGACACAATGGAAGAGGATTAGGGCCGATAAAAAAGAAACAAAAAAACAAAACAAATTATTCTGAGATTTTTCTCAGACTTTTGATCTCAGAAGATTAAAGTAAAAAATCTAATAAAGTCGTAATTCTGAGGGAAAAAAATCTGAAATTCTTAATTCTGACTTTTTTTCCCTCTGAATTATGTCTTTTTATCTCATAAGATTAAATAAGCCCCTCAAATAATAATAAAAAGTCAGAATGCTGAGAAAAAATCTAAACCTCTTCTGTACATCACAGCTAACTCGCACTTTTTAACTAAAGTATCAACAAAACAATTTTCCCTTTCATGAGAGTCATCCATCTCCATCCTCCCCCTCTCAGGACGACCTGCTGAACTCCTCCTGGGTTCCTCTCCCGTGCTGCTCTGTCTAAGCTTGCCCCAGATTTAAACTATGCTCGACATGCTCTGACTCTGCAACGACTCTGGATGGTTATGCAGGTTCTTAGTCACTCAAGTCAGAGTAATCCCAGGTGTTTGAGCCAGATTAGCTGGAATTCTTCTCTTCTGAAATCTGTGACTTATTTGACTTCCGATCAGAGCTGAAAATTAGCATCTGACTTTTTAAACCAAAACGGCTCCAGACGTATCGTGTCTGAAATTGGTTTTAAACCGTGAGGTTAATTTTATTGGTGCAGCTGGTAGAGCTGTTGCCTGGCAGCAGGTTTTAAATCCCGGCTTGGGGTCTTTCACCATGGAGTTTGCATGTTCTCCCCTTACAATCTGTCTTTTGGGGGAAAAAGCTTAGCACCTCAGGTACATTTCAACCTTATAAACTCTTGGGTTTCGTCACGGATTTTGCAAATTTACTTTTGCAATCAGGTTTCTTGCGATCTTGCTTTTATAGGATGCTTTTTATATGTTGATAACTGTTTATTTTTATCTATGTAGTTTTTTCTAAAAGTCTCTTCAGTGACAAAACCCCCAGTTTTTTAAATTGCCTTTGTGGTATTAAATAGAAGAGAAAGACCAGATTTTTAGATATTATTCAGTCATTTACTGGTGCAGCCGCTAGTGGTCCTGGTGATTAGTGAAATTTATAACTGCATTGTAAGTTGCAAATAAAAGAAAAAGAAGAGAGAAAACAATCAAACTTCTTACATGATTAGTTTGGACTTTCTGTGTCCAAAGAATAACAAATGCAGCCTGATCAGAAGTGAAGGTTAGAAAAAGAGACAAGAATAAATTTCTCCAAATCTGAACTGTTTTGTAAATTAGATATTTTCAATTCCAACTTGTTACAAACAGGTTGGTAACAAACCAACCTAACTTTCCTAGCGTTTTTTTGCTTTCCTAGCGTTTAATTCAACAGGAACATCAGGAGGACATGCATCACACACATCTTTTAGAAATATCATCTTATCCACGTAGATTAGATCTCTATAACATTTTTATGAAACTACAACTGGGAGTTTAAACAGTCCCAAAGGCTTAATACAGACACACAACTGTACCTGAAACCCCGTTTTGTCAAATGATTCAACACTGTTAGTCAAAACTGAATCCAGTCATTGCTTTGGAAATGAATAGCGAAGCTCCCCCCGTCTGCCGCTGTCAGTCAGTCAGTCACACGTTTGGTGAAAGATGTGGTTAGATAAAGATCACTCTCCGTGGGAAAATCTGTGGTGTTAGAAACAGATGCAACCGATGAAACTGTAAGACTACTAATGCTTCATTTTGATTCTTTTTCTTCTTCTTCTTTAAATCCAGAGAACGATGATGATGAAGCCACATCTATCTTCAGATGCAGATCAAGCTGCACCTGTCACAAATGTTGACATGCAAGCAGCAGGAAAGAAAAAAGTGTAATTTCTATATCCATGGTAACCAGCACATCAACTGCTTGCTGCATTGCCAGTTTGTTTGAGCCCTGAGGTACTCCAAACATTACAGTGTCCTTCCTCTAATGGACAAAGGACACTGGGGGGTGTCGCTATGGAGACAGTCAAAAACAAAAACACAACCATTTCCTATTTGAAGCTGTACACGCTCTGTGTGAACATATAGGTGTAAATAATCTATGGTAGAGGATGAATACTGTAAAGTAAAGCGCAGGTATTGCTGTTTAATTTAGGCAGGAACAGGAAGTCACACTTAGCTAACAGATCTGCTGTGCCGCCTCCGTGTTTCTGACACTTCTCTCAACTGGCTGCATTTTCCAAAACAACCTTTATGTTAAATTTAAAAAGTTATTCTAATCTCCATCAAACACTGTAAAAGAAATAAAATGTATTGTAGCGCGTTGAGGTAAACATAAATGTTCTTCTCTGAAGAAAGAAAGGAAGCAGGTCAGTATGGGTCGACATAATCCAGATTGTTATTCATGTTATTTTTTTAAAGAAGATTGCCAATAATAGATGTTGATGGGTTCTTTCCTGGCCACGTTAAAGGAAGGAAATCCTGGCAAAACAACTAATGTGACAACCAGAACATGGAGGAAATGTACTTAGCGTTCTTAACAGCTTTAAAACACACTTTAAATAGAAAAACATCAGAATTTCCTGTCATTTTACTCCTAAAATGCTTTCCTCTCTTGGCATGGTTATGGAAACTTCTAACATCAACTTGTGTATATTCGCAGTTTTATTTGACTGAGGAGATAAAATATGAAGGTGCAGAGGGGGAAAAAAGTCATTACAATCTTCATGATAAACCCAGCAGGAAGAACACAGTTCTTGGCATTAAACTTAGCCTTGTTTTTAGTTTTGACAGTCTGACCTCAGCATTAGCTCTTTAGTTTTTAAATAAATACAAGCTTAAGCACAGAACAGAATACCTTCAACAGTGAGGGAGGCTGGGTTTTTTTTCTTCTTTTTTAATCATTTGGGTTAATTTAGTCATCAGATACGGAGAATGGCGTCTCCATGGACACCAGACATGCGCCTGGTTTGAAAGCATTACTCAGCGTTTTTCAGCAGTTTCTGCTGTGACTCCTCCGGTGCCGGTATCTGGTTGAGGAGCAGAGGGTGGGAGAATGGGGAAGGAAGGAGCAGAGAGAGGAAGAGAAACACATGTGTTATGAAAATCTTAACACTGGAGGTTTGTGTCAGAGACCCACTGGCTGGCACAACATGCTCAGATTGCTGCTGTAATCCATAAGACACGGTCATTTATGTGTTTCCATTTATTTCCAGCAATGGGCCCGAGTTCATCGCTGGAAAGCTTTCTGTTGTTCCTCTGGATTTCAGGGATCTGTGGTGGACCGGCCCAGGCTCAGCTCATGAAGAAAGGTTGGTTTTGTTTTCTGTCTTGACATAAATGTACCAAAATATCATATGTCTTGAGAAAAAAAAAGACAAGCTGTTGCTTTGTAATGTTGCTTATTAAATCACAAGTATGATATTTCCCATGGTTTTGCTTAGTCAACAGCCTCCACTCATCATGTGCAAGCGTTTTAATGCCCTCTCGTGGACAAAAATGGAACATGATCCACCCATCTCACAAAAGAAAATTAAATGATGGACCAGTTATACATTTTTATTGAAGCATGTGAAAAATTAGTTATATCCTTTTCAATAATATAGGAAAAATCTTTATTGCCATTACAGCAGTCAAACCTTATAGTCTTATAGTTTGATCTTTTTACAGGTTTCCATTGGTATTTTGATGATTCATCTTTTGTGATTTATATTCGAGGCTGGAAGATCTCCTTACCATCACCCTAATCTTTTACTTTCTCCAGATATTCTCTGTCAGATTAAAGTTGGGACTCTGACTGGAACACAGTTTTAAAATATTCACCTAATCAAGGCAACTGCAGCTTTGCTTTCAAATAAAGTTGACAGAAAGGACGTATGTGCTCTGTTGCTCACTAACAATGGCGAGTTTGTTTAAAACAAGTTTGCTTAAAGTCATAGTTGATGAAGTTTGAATCATACCTGATGGCTAAATATGAGCTTTAACAGGGACATCCACAGTCATTCGTTTGGATTGAAAGTGACATCACACATTTAAGTTGACAGCTTGAGTTTTCTGATAAAGGGACACGATGTGAAGCTAATTTTAGTAACCAGAATTTGACAGAAAGTTGAGACCTGAACAGCTGGATATAAACGATGTGACCTGCGTTGCAGATAACTGCACCAACTACGAGCTCGTGTTTGAACGGGTGTTCTCTGTGCCCGGGGATGCGGCCATGCTCTACAGCACCCTGCTGCGCCTGGACGTCTTTAACTTCACCGCCGTCCCGTTCAACATCACCTGGTTCAGCACAAAGACGGGACAGGAGATGAGAAACGAGACCGGTCGGATTCTGGTGCTCCAGGAGACACTTTGGTTCCTCAACACCACTCTGGACGACGATGGGGAATACCTCGCCATAGTGCGGTAAGAGCCTGTCTGAAGGCAAAGTCATTGCAACCAAGCAAAGGCTTTTGTAAAAGCTTCTATTTAGGCTACTACTTGTTGGAAAACTCATACCCATTGTAGGGTCTTTCTACATTAACTACACCAAATAAAGACATTTGCATCTTTTTTTCCACACTGTTTGACATGAAATAAGACCAAACCTCTCTTGTTTTAGGTTAATTACTATTAGCAAAATTATTTCTACTTGCTAAATGCCACACAGTCAGAAGTTTACACACATTTCCTCAGTATTTGGTGGCATTGCCTTTAAATGGTATGACTTGGATCAAACCTTTTGGGTTTCCTTCCACAAGCTTCTAACAATAGTTTGCCGGAGTTCTGGCCCATTCCTCCTGACAGGAACTGAGTCAGGCCTGTTCAGATCGCTCACAACTTCTCCAACGGGCTGAGATCAAGGCTATGTGGCGGCCACACAAAAACATTGACTTGGTTGTCCTTAAGCCACCTTGGTCCTATGCTTAGGGTCATTGTCCATTTGGAAGACCAATCTGTGGCCAGACTTCAACTTCCTGGCTCATGTCTTTAGATGTTGCTTCAGGATTTCCGCATAATGTTCTTTCCTCTATTTTATGAAGCGCACCAGTCCCTCCTGCAGCAAAAACAGCACCACACTGTGATTCTGCCACCCTTCAATTAACTCAAACATGTTAACCTATCAGAAGTTTCCAAAGCCACGACATCATCATCATCATCTGGGCTTTCCTCTATTGCATAAAGAGACAATAATCATTCTGAATGAAAACCTCATTGCATTGTCTTTCCATGCAGAACTCCTTCTCAGTGCTACATGCAGTCCATTAGGCTGGTGATAAATCTGCCAGAGGCTGGAGAGTGTGGAAGGCCACAGAAAGCGTATACATCTCTCACAAAAGATGTGGCTGACGGAGTGAACTGCCTTCTGGGGGATTATGTTGAGAAACTGGACAGCTATGGCATCAGCTCCTCTGTCACATGGTACAAAGTGAGTAACATCCAATTCTTCACAGCCCAGATCTACATGAACACAGCAAAATCAGCGGATCACAAATTATTTTCTAGCTTTCCCCCATTATTGTTGTGAAACAAATTTCTATAGACTCAAGAGAATGTCTACAACACTTGGTGGAATAAAAAGCGTCCCCTCTTTTCCTTATGACGATGAGATGAATGCCTTCCTCAGTATGTTCAAGTTCAACTTTCTGCATGTGAAGGTTTTTTTTATATGCATCTGATTTTGTGCTGATGAGTTATCTGCAAGTTTCCTCTCAACAGAACCACAATTCAGGAAAATCGCACCTGTCCCTTTAGAAACAAAGTATAAAACAGGATACAAACTTATCCTCCTCCCTTAAAAAAAGGACAATCATAGCCTTTTTATTATTATTATTGTTAAGTTATTAAATCATGTTGGGTCCTTGTGTGTCTTCTTTAAAGTTAAACATCATTTTTTGTTCATCCGACTCAGGGCTGTGATCCCATACTGGACTCAGGCAGCCAAACCTTCCAGGACAGGAACAAGCTGGTCTTCCACAAGGTGAAAACTGAAGACGACGGCATTTACACCTGCACTCTGACCTTTACCCTCGATGGCGTGACAGTAACCGTGTCGGAGACCACCGAAGCAACGGTAGACGGTCAGTTCAGATCGTACTACATTTATACATAACAGCAAAAATGACTCATACGACCTACTTTTCAAGTATCTGGTTAAATATTTCAAAAGTAGGTTTTGGACTCATTTGCTTTTGTACGACCTTGTTCTAGTTCAATCCTTCTGTTGGTTTAGATTCTTTTTTTAGGTGTTGGATTTTGTTAGAGTTTCTGATCAGGTTTTCCTCCAGTGTCAGTCTGTCATTCGCTCTTCTTTTCTATTATGGCGGCTCGTAAGCACAGTAGGTGCACACCGCCACCTACTGTGCATGAGTGTAGCAACACTACCATTAAATTCTATTTTTTAATTATGCCATTATGCCAACAATGGCAGAATTCAATTGCCTTGACCAAGCAAACAAAAGAGATGATCAAATAGCAAAAAACAAAATGATACATTTTTACATTTTTTCTCTTTTCAGATAAATACTCCCTCGTTCCACAAGTTCATAAGCCGGAAAATGAAATTATCAAGGAGGCAAAAGGTGAGGTCTGCCTTTTGACATGTTTTGCTTTTATAAATGTGCCTGCCCTGTTTGAAACCTTAAGTTTTTAATCAATACAGTCTTAAGTGTTTTAAATGTCCATGCAATGTTCTTATCAGACGTACAAAGTTTGCTTGAACATGTCTAGTGTATTTTACAAAAGCATAACTACATCCAGATTTGTTTAGTACAGTTAATTTAACTGGTTTGTTCTTCAACATACTGAACAAGACATGCCAAATAATATCAAATAAAAAAGACAAAATTCAAATAAATGAGTGGTTTAGTTTAGCAAATCACAGTCAGGCTGACACATTTCTTCTGTCTTGCTTTAAGGGTCAAATTTCACAAAGAGTTGTCTGGTGTTTGTTCCCGGTGCTGGGATACCGTTCGTTGACGTCATTTGGTTGGTCGAAAATGAGGTCATGTTTGATTCTGAGCCGTCTGACCGCATCTACACATCAGACCTGCGGTTGGTACATTTAAATTAACTTCTGCTAGTGTAAAAATGATGCCACCTGTTAAGGCCGACGCTTTCAATGATTCGACTTTCTAACAGTTTGTGGACCCAAGATGAACCAAAGGGTGTGTGGTTGGAGCGGCTGCTTCTCTTCTCCGAACTGAAGGAGGAGGATTTCTACCTCAACTACACCTGCAGGGTCTTCAGTTCCCGGGGTTATCCGGACGGATACTTTACTTTGATACCAGCAGGTAAAGCTTGTGGGCATCAGATTTTCTTACTGTGCTCCACTGTGCATTACATAGCATGAGCTGTGCACAAATTGGAATTACAAAAATAAATTAGTTTATTGAAAACACACGTTAAAAAAAAAACAAAAACAATCATACTTTTTGATAAAAAGTCTGCGCTAGGATGAGGTGGGTTTTTTTCGGAAGTATCAAAATTCGTGTATTTTGTAAACTGGCAATGGAAATAGAAATGTGATCAACAACCTATAGATCGTGGGCGAAAATGACAGTTTTTAATGATGACTTAGCATAGAATAACATTAATTGTCCCTCACTGGTGACTCAGCAGTGACGTTTGAATCAAAGCATGCAAATTCCCATAAAAGTGAAAATAAAGAAAATAAGAGTAAGTGACAGATTGACTTTCATTCAACTCAACTCAACAGTTTAGCTCAGTGCTCTTTGTAATGAAAATCAAACTTTGGTTTTTCTGTATCAAATCAAATTTCAGCAACAAGGCAATTCAAAGTGCTTCATATCATAAAAACACAAAATGCAACAACTGAAACATTGCATTTTTCCATTACACATCAAAATGCTTGTCAGCGGTTCATTAATTGTGGTACAAAAGCAGCTACGAACAGGTGGGTTTTTACCCGACGAGGGTCCCCGTTGTCAATCAGTGTTGCTTCCTAAGTGGACAGTTTGATTTCATGGAAGTTTGATTTACTTGGAGTTATATTGTGTTGTTTAAGTGTCCCCTTTATTTTTTTGAGCAGTGTATATTGTGGTGCCAAACCGTTCAGTGATTTATAAACTTTATGTGTATCTGTCTTCCTGGTTCTAGTCAGAGCGTGAGCAGCAGCATTGATATTGAGATTTTGCAGCAGATTTGATCATTTTTCAGGGGAAAAAAACCCTTTTTTTCCCATGCAATAATTGGGATACTTTTACATAACAAATTTATAAGCAAAGTCTGTTTAACTACGTAGCTAAAAACAAAGTATTCTCAGTGTAAATTGATTTTACTCTGATATGTGATTTCTTGTTTCCACAGATCCGAACATCATCCTTCCCATCGGTTTAGTGTTTGGTGGAGTGACTGTTCTCTTCGTCATCAGCATCACCGTCTACTACATCTTCAGGACAGACATTGTGCTGTGCTTCAGGAGAGCGTTTCCAGTCCTTTATACAAATAAAGGTAACACTTCAAATCAGAGGTGAAGATAAAAATGTGCTGTGGACATTACAACACCATCAATGGAAATAAAGTGGAAACATCCAGTTAGCAGCCTCTCCTTGAAAACAAACCCCCCAAAAAAAACACGATACAGCAGCTATGGGATACAGTAGCACACAAAAATCCAAAGCCACAGAATCTCAAATTTTTTTATCTCACATTTCAGCACATCTTTACAGAGATAGCACAAAAACCACAGCACTGTGCTCTTTCAGATAAAATCTCACCCACCTATGATTTTGACTAAATTGAACTCAAAACTGAGTTCCTGGTAAAATAACTTTTTCTCACTTTGTCCAGTTTATAATAAGAAAAAAAACTTAAAAACTTAGTGGTAATTATAATTATCACTACATAAAATAAATAAATGGATTGTGTTTTTGTTGTGGGTTGCACAGTGGAACAGCAGGTGGCACTGTTGCCCTGTAACAAGCAGGTGCACGGTTTAATTCCCACCATGGGTTTTTTCTGAATGGAGTGTGCTTGTTCTTCTTAATCATGTCTCTGTGCTTCCTTCCTCAATTCAAAGTATTCATTTTAGGTTAATTGGTCCTTGTAAGTTTCATTTGTGCGCTCATGTTTTTGTTTATTATTATTTTCTGAAGCCATTGTTATTTAACTTGGTACAATTTTGTTGTCTGTTTTGAGAAAGCAAGCTTTTTATGCAACTAATTCAAATTTACTTTTAGATCTTGATGGCAAGCTGTATGATGCTTATGTGGCATACCCCAATCCTGGTGCCTTTGGGTTCAGTGAGGAAGTGGAGAAGTTCGCCCTGCAGACGTTGCCTGAAGTGTTGGAACAGGCCTGTGGCTACAAACTGTTCATAGCGGGCCGTGACTGCCTGCCGGGGCAGGGTAAGTCTCCCACATGGGAAAGTTAGCCTCGTAAGCTAATTTAGCACTGGTGTGAAACATCAGTATGAAGGCAAACTGTGCTGTAAGTCTGGGCCTTATGGAAGAATGGCAAAAAGTCATTTTTGAACAAAACAAAAAACAGAAAAAAGTTTGCTACTCATGTGTTTGAAGTGAAGTTTGACTGTTGTATAATGTCCGAAATATCAACTCAAAACAAGGATGCCCTTTAAGAGCATTTTACAAAACTCTTAGGACTGAACATCGTTGTCAGCAGGTTTAATGACATTCATTAGTGTGAAACTGAAAACAAGATAATTAACACAACAAAAACATGAATATGAAATGCACTTTTACACATAATTTCTGCTGATTAACATCCTAAATACGTTTATAACCTACACTACAGACGCCATCTTGGACGACCTCGCAAATCGCGGGTACTTTGCATAACAAAAAGACTACTTTCACAGTCAAATAACACATTGGTGGGCTACATCTTGCGCAGAACAAAGATACAAAATTATTCCTTTAATACATACCGGTAATGCAATCTGAAGCGAAAAATATCTGCAGTAATGTCCAACAGGACGCCATTACTGTGTTGCTTGTCTGCTACTTCTGTTTAATAAAGTTTTCATCCAGATAAAAGTTTAAGTTGCAATGCATAACATGAACACATGAGGGCAGACTTCCTAATTTTCTTTGTCCTGCGTGGACGAAATTAGTCTTTGAAACATAACATTTGCAGCTTCATAACAAAACATCCTCAGTCACTAACCTCTTTAAAGGCCTGTTAAACATCAAATAATTTGATTCTCCAGTTTTGGAGAAAGCAGGTCTTAACTGGATTTGGGCACCTCGAGTGTTAGATAATTTATTGTCCAGTTACATCCCTCTGTGGTTATTCAGAGTGCGCCATTTCTCCTTGGCTACCTTGTTCAAGTCCTCACTCAGCCGACTGGAGTCCATTTATCTGGTTTTCCATCTCACTTGTCACTCCTGGGGTGGTTTGGTATAGTTTATATATGCATCCTATTCCCTTCACGGTTTTCATCTTTCTCTTTGCTCCCTGTCTTCCTGCAGCCATCGTGGACTCTGTGGATGAGAACCTTCAGGCTAGTCGTCGTGTTCTCCTGCTCTACACCGCTTCCACTTTCATTAAAAAGAGGCACACGAGCAGCACCAGCAGTAACAACAACAACATTACGAAGATTAGCGAGGAAGTTGATAAAATCGAAAGCAGGACCAGCGAGGGCAATGGCAGCGTGGGTTTTGGTGGTGACGACAAAGCATTTTCGGACGCAAGGCAGCATCTGGAATGTGTGGCATCCATGAACAGAGCGCTGCTGGAGGGCTCCTTAAAGGTAAGACAGAGAAATGTCATTGTATTGCCACAGAAAGTCACACAATTCAACTCTTATTCATGTAGAATCTTCCAGTGTCCTCAACAAAGAGGTTCTAATGGAGTTCTGTCCTCTCAGGTCATTCTGGTGGAGCTGGAGGAGATCACCCCGGCCCAGCTGGCCCTCTTCCCTGAGTCGGTTCGCCACCTGAGGAAGAAACAGGGCGCCGTGTGCTGGTGGAAGTCTCTCCGAACGAGGCAGAAATGGAGGACATGGAGAGAAGACGAGGAGAGACGTGGAAAGGACTCACAAGTGTCACCATCCCTCTCTCCTTCCTCCAGGTTTTGGAAAGAAATTAGGTATCATATGCCAGTCAGAGGCAAGAGGGCGGCTTATCCAGAGAAAACTGCCTTGTTGAACTTATGACCCAAATGGTCAGAGGCCATTTTTGCCACTTCTTGTCAGTTAAAGGTCCAGTGTTGTGCAACATGTACTGAAATCGAAGAAACCTCAAAACCATCTGATGTGTACAGCATGACAGCTACCCAACGCTTCCTGAAAACAAGTGTTGGAATTATTTTCTAAGGGTTTATGTAAATTGATGTAAATACAATTGTAAAAATGATGAAAATATTTGTACATATTTGGTCTTGTTTTTATGGTTGTATAGAGAAAATGAAAGCTGTGAGTTTTTTGTACACTAAAAATGTAAATATAAGCCATTTGCAGAACAGTGAAATGATTATCCATCAAACTTTTATTTTGGCATTATAGTTTTGTTTTAAAGGTTTTTAAATAACAGAGAAGTTTATCAAAAATAAACTCAACAATCATTATTATTAACTTGTTTGTGGATAAAGATATCAAAGCGAGCTTCATTCTTTAATGTATATTTTTGAGTATAGTTTTACTAATCGTACAAGGCTTATTGACTATGACACCAATACCAATATCGTGGCTCCCAATCAATGGCGTTTAATACGATGTATGTTGGAGAAGAGAACCTGCATCACAAAAGGTTTATTTAAACCTTGGAGTATAGAGTTGTCTAAAATGACTGATCTACAATATTTCCAGACATTTATGGCTTTCACACCTGATGGTTTGGCAGACTCAGTTTTGATTGGGGACCAAAATTACAACATTTGTTACATTTTTAGCTGAAGAGGTTCACTTTCGCAATGCACTGCTAAACAAACCAAAACCTATTCCCACCCCCCCGCCCACCCCTGCCAGTGGTGGCGCTGTAACAAGAACCACTGAAGGAAATGACATAAAATCTCAGAAGAAGACAATATTTGGAAAAGGAGAAAAAGCCATTTCTCCCGTTAACTACCGCTAGATTCGTACGTTTGTTTTGGTTGTATTTACCCAGAATGCCGTGCGCCATAGTCCACCTCTTGCTTTTGGCGACGTTTCTGGTCCGCTTGACATTCGAATTGTGCCGAAAAAAGCGATGAACTTACCTTCAACTGAAGACTTTTAAGTTTTTAGGCAGACCAGAGTTCACTTTTTCTGTCTGCATCAAACCTCCCCAGACGAACTGGACTTTTTAGGTAAACAAACTGCAATGAGAAACGGTTTGTAGCTCTATAAAGAACCCGTCTCCACTATACTCTTACTTCTGGTGTGTTTGACATCACAGCTTCCAGCGCTTTTCATTGGACTTGTTGATGTAAGGCTAGGATGCTGCTGCTAGGCCACGGAAAATCATTACACGAAGCTAACCAATGTACTGTTTCCTGAGCAGCTCTGGGCGATACGCGAAGATCAGATTACCGTTGCTGATGACTCAGTAGAAAGCTGGTGGTTTACGTGGCGGACAACTTTGTGGCTGAGTAACTTTTGTTACCAATCACTTTCATCTTGTCATAATGACAATACCAGTTTACGGGGGAATATTTAATGATGACAAATACTCACCACCAGTGGCGGAACTACACATTGTTCAGGTGGATGCGAAAACATAGATCGCCCCCCGGCGAGAGAAGGGTGAAGGAGCGACGCTCACTCGCTTCCCTGTGGATTTCCTTTATATGACGCAGCTTTTGGAGCTGAGATTTATGAACTATTGTGTTGTGGGTTGTAGTTGATTCTGTGAAAGTCTTCGTAGAAAATGAGCCATTTTCCAGTGGGCAGGGAATAATCATGACGACTGACTCATAACTGAATGCAAATACATGTTCGCTGAGAAACCTTCAGTTCAATGGGGAAACCCATGACTCAACATTTCTGGAAGATTACACAACGTTTGTTTCTTTTGTTAACTTCACCTGCGATTCTGGATTTACATTTTGCAATTTGTGTGGTACTTAGTCACAAAAATTTCTATTAACCTTAAAAATGTTTGTTTTTTGAGCCTACTGGGACATATTGCTTCTTTTTAAGCCTTTTCCTTTTTAACTGGATTGTCCATCCATCCATCCATCCATTTTCTGCCGCTTATCTGGGGTCGGGTCGCGGGGGCAGCAGCTTCAGAAGGGAGGCCCAGACTTCCCTCTCCCCAGCCACTTCTTCCAGCTCCTCCGGGGAAACCCCAAGGCGTTCCCAGGCCAGCCGAGAGACATAGTCCCTCCAGCGTGTCCTGGGTCTTCCCCAAGGCCTCCTCCCGGTGGGACGTGCCCGGAACACCTCACCAGGAGGCATCCTGACCAGATGCCCGAGCCACCTCAACTGGCTCCTCTCGACGTGGAGGAGCAGCGGCTCTACTCTGAGTCCCTCCCGGATGACCGAGCTTCTCACCCTATCTCTAAGGGAGAGCCCAGCCAACCTGCGGAGGAAACTCATTTCAGCCGCTTGTATCCGTGATCTTGTTCTTTCGGTCATGACCCAAAGCTCATGACCATAGATGAGGGTGGGAACGTAAATCGACCGGTAAATCGAGAGCTTCGCTTTTTGGCTCTCTTCACCACGACGGACCGGTACAGCGCCCGCTTCACAGTAGACGCTGCCCCAATCCGCCTGTCGATCTCCCGCTCCCTTCTTCCCTCATTCGTGAACAAGATACCCAGGTACTTAAACTCCTCCACTTGAGGCAGGACGACCCCCCCGACCCGGAGAAGGCACTCTACCCTTTTCCGGCTCAAGACCATGGCCTCGGATTTGGAGGCACTGAGCCTCATCCCGGCCGCGAACCGTTCCAGCGAGAACTGCAGATCACGATCTGATGAACCCAATAGACCACATCCACACACAAGACCGCAAAAAGCAGAGATGCGATCCTAAGGCCACCAAAATGGATCCCCTCCACACCTCGGCTGCGCCTAGAAATTCTGTCCATGAAGGTAATGAACAGAATCTGTGACAAAGGGCAGCCTTGGCGGAGTCCAACTCTCACCGGAAACGAGCCCGACTTACTGCCGGCAATAGAGGGGGCAAGAGTGTGACCCATCTGTAATTGGAGCACACCCTCCGGTCCCCCTTTTTAAACAGGGGGACCACCACCCCAGTCTGCCATTCCAGCGGAACTGCCCCCGATGTCCATGCGATATTGCAGAGTCGCGTGAGCCAACACAACCCTACAACATCCAGAGCCTTAAGGAACTCCGGGCGGATCTCATCCACCCCCGGGGCCCTTCCACCGAGGAGCTTCTTGACCACCTCGACGATCTCGTCCCCAGAGATTGGAGAGCCCAACCCAGAGTCCCCAGGCTCAACTTCCTCAACAGAAGGCATGTTGGTGGGATTGAGGAGGTCTTCGAAGTATTCCGCCCACTGGCCCACAGCGTCCCGAGTTGAGGTCAGCAGCACACCATCCCCACTATAAACAGTGTTGGTGCAGCACTGCTTGACCCTAACCGGGTTGTGTGTAGCTCAATTTCATGTCCTTAATTTGAGAAATAAAGGAAAAATTAAGTAGAAGGCAAACATATAAGGCAGCTGAATGGTGACGATGTTGAATCACAGAACTCAGGAATCAAAACGTAACTCGAAGTTTGGCCAAGAAATAATGAATGGTGAGTCAAATATGGCTACTTTGACAAAAAACATACATGGTGGTTTATCCAGTGAGGTGGACAAACCACAAACCGTTCAAATATGAATCACATTTTCCCCGTAGAAGAATTTTAGAAACGTTATGGCTCTGCGTGATGATATTTTTTCCATGTAACTGTAAATATGAAACAAAAACTCACATTTTGAACCTAGATTATGAAAAGACAAATTTTAGTTGATTTTAGGATGCGACACTTTTTTTTCCTGTCAATAAAAGTAGCTGTATGACTTGTTCTCTTTTTTTGTAAAAATCAAATCCAGCAATCTTTTCCTTTAACATTCAATAGCGGTTAGTTGCTAATTTTTTGTTTGACATGGTTAATATTTGCGTTCAGCTAGCATTATTTATGGGTGAAACATATATATGAAAAAAAAAAGTCATAAAAAGCATAAAAACAGGTTGTTATGAAGACTTGCAGGTAAACTTAAAGAGAAACAAAAATCTTTATATTAAATAGAAATTTTGTTTTTTCAAATTCACACCTTTTTGTCTTTCAAAGTTAAAAGGCAAAAGTCAACTATACATGCTTGACATTGATATAATTAAAGTGAATATCATGTTTGTCTTTGCTCATGCAGACTGTCAACAGTAAAATCTCCAGCAGATTCACGGGGAGTGGCTGAGTAACCACAATGTGAACACCTTGCATCTCGGCTTTACCATAATCCAAACACACTCTTCCTTCTCTCTGTTGTTTCGTACCGTGGAGGTGGGACCAAGCTGCTGACTAACTGGCTGAGCTGCACTTTGCACGCTTGGGTCAGAGGTGAGGTTTATTCTCTTTGGTGTGGCATCTGGAGCAAACTCTCTAATCCTTCCTGTGTCTCTCACCGCCTCACGCGTTGCTTGATCTTAATAGGTGAGTCAATGCACTTTGCATGTTTGGTTTGATCTGAGGGTACAGATTTTTTATTTTATTTCAGTTTTTTTTAAACCCTCCTGTAGGAACTGAACCATCTAATATAACCTGCACACTTTCATTTGCATTAAGAGGAAGTAAATAAAACACAGTGTTGAGGGCTGGGTGTTGAATATCCGACTGAAGAGCTTTTTAAGTCCAACCTCAAAAGAGGGCTCACTTCCTTTCTCTTCCTGTCGCAGATGTACTGTAGTAAAGGTAACTATTCTCAAGCAACGTATAGAAAATGTTCCATTATAATGTATATATAGAAAAGCATGATGTGACACTTTAAACTTTGTCTGTCTGTAGTTGGTGTGGACTTCTTAACATGTGCTTTTAATTATCAGCGCTGCTTCTGGTCAGGATTTGGTTAAACATTTAATGAATAGCACAAGACAGGTTGTTCAGTAAACCACCACTGGGTTTCATCTAAGAAACTCGGAACAAGTTCTGCTTGTTGGCACATCACCCTTTTTTTCAAATCAGCGCACTTCACTGATCTCGATTTGGACATTGTTTCTACTCCATGCCGTTTGCTGTGTTATAATCTAGGTTTGCCAGAGCTCAGTTTGTTCAGTTGTCTGATAAATCCGGCAGGCAGAAATCTCTCAGAGCATCTCACCACGACGCGCTGTAGTTTTTCAGACCACGCTCTCTAACAGAGGAGAACGAGTCCTGAGCAGAAGAGGCTTCTGAAGACAGGAAGGAAACCCAAAATGCAAAACATCTAAAGAGGAGAATATTAGTGATAAACGCGCCACCACCAAAACCGCGGGTTGCGAAATGCAGGGCAGATGACGGGGCACGGACGTTTTAAACAAGCAACTGTGAGTGACATCTGTCTGCCAGAGAGAGAAATCAAACAGTTTTAGGAAGGAGACAAACTCCAGATTATCACAGATTTTACCAACCATACATAATCCCTCACTTGGTTAAAGTCAAAGTGATTGCACAACATTTTTTGAAATCTTATAATGGTTATTAGGTAATACTTTATTTTGAAGGGGTGGGCATAAGATTGGCATGACACTGTCATAAATATGACAGCCCCTGTTATGAACGCGTAGGAGTCTTTATGACTGTTGTCATGAAGTGAAATAATGACACTTTTTTTAAGGTTTTGTTGGCTCTAGTGGCCTTTATTTCAAAGTCTGACAGGAAAGAGGGCAATGAGAGAAGGGGGAAGACATGCAGCAAATGTCGCCAGGCCGGGAATCAAACCTGCGACCTCCGCCACGAGGAAAAAGGCCTCAATACTTGGGTTGTGCGGCGCCACCACAGCACCCCCAATAATGACAGTTTTAATGCAAAGTTGCTTTAAAAGTTGCATTAAAAGTGCCAACTTTTCATTAAAGTGTGTAAATTTACCAAATAATGCAAAGTTGGCAGTTTTAATGCAACTTTTAAAGCAACTTGGCACTAAAAATGTCTTTACTTACCGAATGACTCTTCTTGACGACAGTCATAAGACATTCATAAAGACTCCTTCATGTTCATAACAGATGCTGTGTCATATTTATGACAGTGTTATGTCAGTCTTATGCCCCCTTCAAATAAAGTGTTACTGATTATTATTATTATTATTATTATTATTATTATTATTATTATTATTATTATTACTACTACTTTCTGATAAATAATGTCTTAAAGGGAGAAAGTGCCGTGACCTCAGAAAGGTTTTTATTCAGTCCCTATTAAAGGAATTCGCCCCCTTTGAGTGTTTACCTTTTTTATTGCTTTTACAAATCATACGTAATCATCAAAATTATTCTTTTTATGAAAAAAATGAAATGTTAAAGTGAAAACTGATTTGTACGAAGTGACGGTGAGTAAATAAAACGGTTGACTTTTCCAGCACCAGAAGCTTCTTGATGACTTCCACTCTGTTACTGATATTGTGCTTTTTATAACTAATTGATTTAACTGTATGATTGTAAAATAGATCTTTGATCTCAAAGAGTTTTATCCTGTTTAATTGCCTTTAAAATACTGTTAGTTTATAAATCACTAAACGTCTTTGCACCAAAATACACGTTGTTGTTGTTGTTGTTGTTGTTGTTGTTGTTGATTAGGGTTCCTGGTCTTGGGGATGCAGAACCAGAACCAAACATGTAGAAGCAGCATTCAGCTTCTATGTGCCACAAATCTCAAACAAACCTCCAGAAAACTGCAAAACAGCTGAAACATCGAGCTCCCATAAATCGAGGCTTAAAACTCTTTGACTAGCAGTAACCGGAACATCGATCAACTTCTTTGATGTGTATTTGTGTAACGATTTTGTTCATTGCTTAATGTCTGGTGCTTTTATGATTTAAAGCTTAATGAATTTCTTTGTTGCTGAAATGTGCAGGAGAGATCCACTTGACTTGGTGCCTGTCTCCAGTGGTCATTGTGTGAGAGGCAAGGCACAACCCGGACAAGATGTGCCTGTCTGTCCAACATATAGACAGATACACATAGGAATAGGACAAACTCTGATGCCACTCTCACTCAGCTTTGAGTTTAGTGAATTAACAATCATGTTTTGGTCTTTGGGAGGAAGCTGGAATACCCAGAGAGAACCCATCCATACACCAGGAGAACATGCAGAAAGAACCCAGCCTGTGAGGACCTTCTTGCTGCAAGACAGGAGAGTCAAAGTTGGGAGATCTTCCGCTGTCATTAGAGCATGAAGACATGATTCGCTGTCCTCATGGTTGTAGTTATAGAAAGTTGTTGGGGTTGATCAAACTGCCCACTCGAGCGTTTCTTTGTTTTCTTTTTGACACGTTTTGTGGTTCTGTGGGCTTTGTGACTACAGAGGACCGAAAGGAAGCAGACAGAAATAAAGAGGGGGGAGGGGACTCCAAGTATTTTTCTGCACTAAATAAAGACAAAGACCAACCAATCACTAGACAAAGACAGAGATCTCTCTATACTTGTCAGAAATGTTCTATGCCTAACATTTCTGTCAGGCATAGACAGAAATGATAGGCATAGAGCATTGAACATTTCTGACAGGCATAGAAATGTTTGTCTTTATTATCTGCTACAGGTGAACAATCCTCTTTTTTTTTTTTAGTCAGTCTACTTTAAATAGGAATCTACAGTCATTTCTAGTGTTGGCCGTTGTTAATTTCTTAGGGATGTGAGACAACGGTTGATGATCAGACTTGCTTTGGGAGTGTTACTTTTATTCAGGGTGTGTGTAGTTCAAACAGGGCAAGATGGAAGTGTGTTTTGTTATGAGTTGGAAAGTTGATCTCAGAGATGATTAGTAATCAGTTTGGTAAAAGTAAAAATATATTTTCCACACTTCGCAGCTCCGCCTCGTTGACGAGGACGAGCAGGCAGTTTAAGAAGCGGGTTGGGTAGGAGGCTTTATGTAATTTCCAGCTACATGGTGGTGTTTTATAGCGCTGTCAAATAAATACGTTACTTTCAGTTGTTTCGAAAAGGGTATGTTATCCAGAATAACTTAAATGTAATTTGACTTCCCATCATAGCCGTATCTCATGTCTTGATGTTGGCCTACACTTTCCAAAACTCTCCGTTCTACGCGTCAACACGACAATTCTTCACAACCGTTATTAGCAGCATCAGACTGAGAAGTCATTTCTTCAACAAGCTCAGCAGACGTGTTTGCTAACTACTGCTGCTGCCGCTAGTCTGACGGGGCGAGAGGCGCTCTCTGGGGTTCGGCTGGGGACTGAAGGTTGACGCAAAGCTTTGGGTGTTCGCGTTGCTCCTTGTTTCTCATGAAGTTTATTTCACCTTCCACGTGCATATAAACCTGCCCTGGGCTCTGAAGAAAGAGGAAACCACATCAAGCCCAACACCGCTTTGGTTGAGATCTGCCATGTTTTTCCCGTACATCTGTGGATTTCCCCCTGGTGCTTCTGTTTCCTACCACAAACTGATCTGTGCTTTTTTCCCCACAAAAACAAAAAAAGAAAAAAGAAATGACCAATTCATAGTCACCAAGTTGACTGGTGACTATGAATTGATGGTTGTGTCTACATTTGCTCTATATAAGGTGAACTTTGCCTCTCATCATTTGCTGAGTGTGTGTCACAGTCTGCAACGCTTCGTTGTTCATGATCTCTTCTGGATTTAAGACTGGGGTACCGTCTTTTTTAGAAGGGCCGACGTTTAAGACATAGCTCCTGCTGACCTCTAAAATGTCTTAATGGATCCCTTTAAAGTAATAATAATAAAAATTATGGCTGTTCTTCAGAACCTTAACATCTGTTCAGAGAAAGAAAAACAACTCGGGTAGTTCCTGAGTGTGAAACCACAGGAACTACCTCATCCATGTTACATGCAGCACAGCTTAACCACACATGTTTTCCACCTGCCTCTTTAACTGTGGACTCTCCTGAAGTCTGAGCAGGGGGTACTGAGGTTAGATTAATTTCCCCTCTCTGTACTCTCCCAGCAGTGGTCTCACACAGCTTTCTGTCTTTTCTTCTTCTTCGTATCAGCTTCAGTTTGACTGACTCTTGCCAACCCGTCCACGTTTAGCGGTTTTCTTCAAACCTCTGGTACCTTTGAGTGAGATCCAGAGCTGTGCTTCTTGTCTTTTGACCTAGTTTCTTTCACGTGCTGAGTTTTTTTGTGAGGTGGTACTGAAAACGAAAAGTCTTAGTCCTCCTGCAGTTCCCAGGGAGGCAAAACTGCTGAGAAAAAAAATCCCATTTGTATCATCAGACTCTCACTGTTGCCGTAGTTCAAACCTGATGACAATCCATCTTTAGGTAAAAATCTTCTTGCTTTGTCCTACTCGTTTGTTTTAAATGTCTACTTCATAAACTTTGAGCTTCATCACAGATCAATTCTCATGTTTGCTTTTATAGGATAATTTCATATGATTTTAACATTTTTCTTATTTTGTTTAGATTTTTTCTCAAAAGTCTCTTTGCACTTTTTCCTCAGTCGCTTTGGTGCATTTCTAAGACCAGAACTGAAATTCCCTTAACTACTACTTCAATCTTCAAGTCACTTGTATAGATGATTATGTACAATTCTCTGCTTTTCAACATTTTCAATTGCTTCAGTGATATTGAGCAAAAGGAGCTGTAGTCGTAACCTCCACAACAAAAGTCACTAAAGGACAAGGGTTTGAATGGAGTCAACAGCCAGAGAGAAGAAGAAGAGGAGCGAGGCCGAAGACAAATTCCAGTTTCCATCGCTCTCACATCATCAGGCAATAGTTTTCAACCAGGATGCCGATGGAGTTCCTCTCACACTGTTCTTCATTCTGAAAAGACTGTTTCCACGCTGCATCAACAAAGAGCATTGTGTACTGAGACTTTGTGGAGGTGAAGAAAGACTTCACTGAGGAGATTGTCCTACGTCCCCATTACTACTTTAGTTTGTCTTCTTCACCTCTCTAGTGCTGTCTTTTCCTTTCTGAATCACCATGACACTGTTTGTCAACAAATTACAGTAAAAGCGTAAATGTGAATGTCTTCCAATCTCTTGCCTTTGGCCTCCCACAACCATAATTTACAATACTAGTCATCAAAAGCTTAACCATAGATTAAGCTTTTGTCAATGTAACAGGGCTCACTGTTTGATTTGCAACATGACTAATCAATGTCATCCAAACGCAATGAAACGAGGACTTGTCATTCTGAGACACTGATGTTTACTGCTGAGGTATGAACTAAGGGTTTTGAGAAAGACACTGAGCGTAATCCATGGTATTTTACTGTTTGTACAAATTGTTTTGGAAATGTTGCCCTGGACTCTTTTTTTGGGGACGGATGGAGGGATTGTCTCAAATAATAACCATGACAACTAAGATAAAATCATCAGTCCAATTTATTAAAGCCAATTAAGTATTAACATTGTTTAGGAACAACAGAGAAATAGTCTACAGTCAGCACTGGTTCAAATACTCATTTAGATAAGCTACGTCCTCGAGGGCGTTCCCCTGCAATGTCATTTCTTTACCCTTGTGCGTGTGTGTGTGTGTGTGTGTCAGCATGCAAGCAGCTAAAAGAGAGACAGAGGAAAACACAAAATAATTTATCCATAACACAAATGTGGAGGATGATTCGAGAAATGCATCACAGAGAGAAAAACTAAATGGAAAGCATGCTTCCACCCTCTCACCGTAATGAAAGCATTACTCAGCGTTTTTCAGCAGTTTCTGCTGTGACTCCTCCGGTGCCGGTATCTGTGGTTGAGGAGCAGAGGGTGGGAGGATGGGGAAGGAAGGAGCAGAGAGAGGAAGAGAAACACATGTGTTATGAAAATCTTAACACTGGAGGTTTGTGTCAGAGACCCACTGGCTGGCACAACATGCTCAGATTGCTGCTGTAATCCATAAGACACGGTCATTTATGTGTTTCCACATCTTTCCAGCAATGGGCCTGAGTTCATCGCTGGAAAGCTTTCTGTTGTTCCTCTGGATTTCAGGGATCTGTGGTGGACCGGCCCAGGCTCAGCTCATGAAGAAAGGTTGGTTTTGTTTTCTGTCTTGTGTTAAACACATGAATAAATTTATATGAATAAATATATGAGACCACCAGTTCTGGTTTGGCTTCGTCAACAGCCTCCACTAGTCATATGTAAGCATTTCACTGCCCTCTTGTGGACAAAATTGCAACAGCATCCACACATCTCTCAAAAACAACAATAAATACCCATCCATCCATCCATTTTCTTGCACCCTTGTCCCTTAGTGGGGTCGGGAGGGTTGCTGGTGCCCATCTCCAGCCAACGTTTTGGGCGAGAGGCGGGGTACACCCTAAACAGGTCGCCAGTCTGTCGCAGGGCAACACAGAGACACACAGGACACACATCCATGCACACTCACACTCACACCTAGGGGCAATCTGGAGAGGCCAATTAACCTGACAGTCATGTTTTTGGACTGTGGGAGGAAACCGGAGTACCTGGAGAAAACCCATGCATGCACAGGGAGAACATGCAAACTTCATGTAGAAAGACCCCAGGCTGGGAATCGAACCCAGAACCTTCTTGCTGCAAGGCAACAGCTCTACCAACTGCGCCACTGTGCAGCCCCCAACAATAAATAATTAAATGTATTAGTCACTAATATCTCTGTTACATTTTTTTAATGACTCAAACTTTATTGATTTTCCAGCAGAAAAATATACCATAATTCCACACTTAGCATATCACAATTTAGCATCAGCGAAACATTGGTTAGTGGATTCTTGAGGCCAATACAGTTAACAGAAAGTACTTGAAGCAATAATAATAATAATAATAATAATAATAATAATAATAATAATAATAATAATAATAATAGAAAATTACAATTAAAAAAATGACAAGACACATAAACATCAACTGAAAATTGACATACTTAAAATAACAGTGCCCTATACTGTGATACATTTAGATAATTACAGCATTACCGTAAATTAATCTAGTCTAATTACATCTGAGCTGGAAATGCCATTTAACCCATATATGAGAAGAAGCGGACCACTTCCTGTTGTACTCCTCAACCCTATTTAACAGTCTATAAGATAATCTCTCTAAGGCAGGAAGCTGAGCTATACCAATGAGTAAGAGAGGGGTAGATGGACCCCTCCTCTCCCTCACTAGTAGCTTCCTCATCTCTGTTACATTTTTACTGAAGCATGGTGTGCCACAATTTAAATCCTTATTGACATTACAGCAATTACACCTGTCTTATAGTTTCAGCTTTTTGCAGGTTTCATTTTTGGTTGATTTTTGAGGCTGGAAGATCTCCTTACCATCACCCTAATCTTTTACTTTCTCCAGATATTCTCTGTCAGATTAAAGTTGGGACTCTGACTGGAACACAGTTTTAAAATATTCACCTAATCAAGGCAACTGCAGCTTTGCTTTCAAATAAAGTTGACAGAAAGGACGTATGTGCTCTGTTGCTCACTAACAATGGCGAGTTTGTTTAAAACAAGTTTGCTTAAAGTCATAGTTGATGAAGTTTGAATCATACCTGAAGGCTAAATATGAGCTTTAACAGGGACATCCACAGTCATTCGTTTGGATTGAAAGTGACATCACACATTTAAGTTGACAGCTTGAGTTTTCTGATAAAGGGACACGATGTGAAGCTAATTTTAGTAACCAGAATTTGACAGAAAGTTGAGACCTGAACAGCTGGATATAAACGATGTGACCTGCGTTGCAGATAACTGCACCAACTACGAGCTCATGTTTGAACGGGTGTTCTCTGTGCCCGGGGATGCGGCCATGCTCTACAGCACCCTGCTGCGCCTGGACGTCTTTAACTTCACCGCCGTCCCGTTCAACATCACCTGGTTCAGCACAAAGACGGGACAGGAGATGAGAAACGAGACCGGTCGGAATCTGGTGCTCCAGGAGACACTTTGGTTCCTCAACACCACTCTGGACGACGATGGGGAATACCTCGCCATAGTGCGGTAAGAGCCTGTCTGAAGGCAAAGTCATTGCAACAGATACACTGCAAAGTCCCCTGCTAAGCTTTGATAGAGAGTTGTATTTATTCTACAGAAAACTGATATTGGTACCACTTTACAATAAGGCTCCTCTTATAGATGGCTAATAAATAACTTGTATGTTATCAATTCATCTACGAACACTTTATAAATGACTAATAGCAGTTTATTCTTCCTTAATTAAAGACAAGAAGGAGACTACATGCTAAAAGATTCCATTTACAAAAGCTTGTTGTGCTTACAAGATGGTCTTATATGTTTAGCATAGTAACTCTAGTTAAATTATACATTTGGCTCACTATTTGGCAAGAAACCGATGGATCTTCTTAGCCTTAATTGATGCATAATTAACAGTTATTTATACAATGGTTAGAGTTTAATTAATAACATGTCTATGAACTATTTATTAGCAATATATATGGGTACTCTCTTCATTGCAAGGCAGTTTACTAACAATAAATATATTAACATTGGAACATAATATAGATATATTAATAGGCTACTAAAAAATAAAGAAGGGTAGATATTTGTCGTACCAGCAGTTTTGTTCCATATTAATTAGCAGACCAAGTCAGAATAAAATGAAACAATTTTGCTTACTTGGATAAAAGTGCAAAGATACAAACTTGATAAGTAACTCATGATTGGTGGTTTCACACTCCACAGATGGTTTGGTGACTCTGAATATTTTCCGTAGAAACTGTGGGGATGTCACCAAACGTTCGTTTCTCCTCGTTGGGAAGTTAGAACTGAAAATGCTTCTGTTAGCCTCAATGTGACATCAAGGTTTGTCACTTTCCCCCCTCCCAAATTATCGGAAGAAGAAGAGCTCAATGGGGATGTGAACCTAAGAGATGCAAGCTTCCCTCACCATGTTTCTAACCTCAGCTTCCTGTTTGACCTACTTTATGTTTTCTAGCACTTACTTACAGTAAAACAGGCCTGACTGCTGTAAAAAAAAAAATCTTCTCTTTGCAGAAAAATGATCAAGTAGTATAAAAAAACTCGTTAAAAAAAAAGCTGACGAAGATCCAGAAATTACATTTGAGATGGACAAACACATTTCTATTGCGCCAGAGACGTCATGCCAAACCCACTGGTTTGTCTTTCCATGCAGAACTCCGTCTCAGTGCTACATGCAGACCGCTAAGCTGGTGATGGATCGGCCAGTTGCTGGAGAATGTGGAAGGCCAAGAAAAGATTCTCGAAATGTGGGGGCAGACGTGGTATGCCCTCTGAGCGATTATATTCACAAACTGAAGACCTACGGCACCAACGTCTCCGTTAATTGGTACAAAGTGAGTAGCATGAAATTCAATACACTGAGTCAGAGAATAAAATGCTTCTGTTCAGATTAACACCAGTTAATTATCCTTGATTAAGGTTTTTTTATGCTTAGCTAAATATTAATCCTTAAAAAGTTGTAGTTCTGTTGAGAGGTCATACATGGTAAAGGTTTTACTGTCGGAGGGCAATTTGGACAAAAACAAGGATTTTGCCGTCATCCTTAGATCTGTCACAATAACAGATTTTGCTGGCCGATTAGGAATTATTGTGATAAACGATAACATTGTCATTTTGAGACCAGTGTTAACTAATAGCATGAAAATAATGTGAACACGGCCCTCTCAGAGGTCAACAAACTGAGGAGTCTGGGGGGAGGTTTGCATTATTCCCTGCTCACATTCAGATCCCGGGGCAGGTGGAGGAGGGGGGTGTCCCCACAAGATGCTGCCCTGGGTGGTTGCTCATGTCGTCCATAGCAGAAACGCCACAGCACCTCACTGATAGTGGACTGTCAATAGGATGGTTCCCGAGCAGGGAGACGTCTCTTCTTCTCCTCCTTCATGTTGCTGTTTAATGTCTGTTGCTGCACAAGTTGAAACTTGAGAGCAGACATGTTTAATATTTTCACATTTGGCGGCATCTCCTTGGAGATTTCTCCATCTTTTTTTACACTAACTTTTTTTTGGCTTTCCTTTTCGCATCCCCCATCTTCAGGTGTATGTTTGCTTGGCGGAGATTTCAGCCGCAATCACTTCCTACAAGAGGCGATTGAAGGGCTGTAGTTCTTATTTGAAACAGTAGATGGCGCTGCGGATAAACCCAGAATATATTCAACAGGGTTTTGACTCAACTGCCTGAAAAAAATAAAAGTTTATTCTCTGCTTTAGTCTCTGATTGTAAGAAAATAAAATTGACTGGTTAAGTCTGGATAAATATTTATCCCTCCTTTAAAAATACAAATGATCATGGCCTTTTTTTTTTTTACTGTTATTGAATCAAATTGGCTCTTAATAATAGTGGAAATCTTTGTGAATATATATATATATATATATATATATATATATATATATATATATATATATATATATATATATATATATATATTTTTTTTTTTAATTTATTTATTTTTTTCTCTTCCAACTCAGGGCTGTGACCTGATTCTGAACACATCAGGCCGTCGTACCTTCAGGGGGGGGAACCACCGCATGTTAAAAGCTGAAGGCAGTGGCGCGTACACCTGCACTCTGACCTTTACCCTGGATGGAGCAGCAAGGTCTGTGTCAGAGACCATTAATGCAACGGTCACAGGTCAGTTCAGATTCAGCAGCAAAACTGTTTTATGGAACCAACTTTGGAAATGACTACCATTTTTTTCATTTTTTTACAGCACACAAAAAGGGAAAAAAACTGGAGTTAAAAATTCATGCAGAGATTTTTTTCTAATAGGCATTAAAAAGCTGGGACAACTATAGTTTGAACTAAAACAGCAAGCAAAAACAAAGAATCAACTGATGGAGAAAATCAAATAACACCAGAAAATAAATATATATTTTTTAAATGTAACTTCTTTTTTTTTTTTGTCACATTAGAGCAACAGTTCCTGCCTCCACAGATCCATGAACCAGAAAATGAAATTATAAAGGCAGCAAAAGGTGAGGTCGTCTTTTAGACTTTCTTTTTCAGAAAAAAAAAGTCTCTCAGTTTGGGTTTTTATTACAGATGCGGTCTTAATAACCGGGTTGTTTAGCACAAATAACCCATTTCTTTATTGGTGTCATTTTCACTGCGGATGTAAGTCGCAACACTTTCCAGTCCTACATAAAACTCTGGAGATGAGCTCCATCTACATCTCCATCTAAAGCAGGTTCTTCACACCAGAAACCACATGCAGCGTTTGGATCACGTGGTTAAAGACTCCTCAAGTATCTCAGTACATCTTAAGAAAGCATAAATTCATGCTGATTTGCTTTAGGTTGCATCTAATTCAAATACAGTTTGCTCTGCATCTTCAGGCATTCAAACCTACTGAACTGAATTTCCGTTTTAAATGATCAAATAAAAAAACGACGACTATTTTAGACGAATCTGCTTTGGCTCAGCAAATACATCCAGGCCTTAAAGATTTGTAATTTGTTCTTCCTTTATTTCACATGGAGATGAATAAAAAATAAAATAAAATAAAAAAGACAAAATTCAAATACATGGGTGGTTTATCTCAAGTGCACTCATGCTGAGAGATCTGTAATTTCTTCCTTCTTGCTTTTAGGGTCGAATTTCACAAAGAGGTGTCTGGTGTTTGTTCCCGGTGCGACGAGACATTTTGTTGACGTCATTTGGTTGGTCGAAAATAAAGTCGAATTTGATTCTCAGTCGTCTGAACGCATCTACACACCACGGCAGCGGTTGGTACATTTAAATTAACTTCTGCTAGTGGACAAATGATGCCACCTTTTAAGGCCGACGCTTTCAATGATTTGACTTTCTAACAGTAAGTGGACCAGAGATGAACCAAAGGGTGTGTGGTTGGAGCGGCTGCTGATCTTCTCAGAACTGAGGCAGGAGGATTTCTACCTCAACTACACCTGCAGGGTCTACGATGACCGAGGCAATTCAGAGAGATACTTTACGTTGCTGCCAACAGGTAGAGCTTGAGCGCATAAACTGTGTCGCTTTGATTTTGTCGTGCCAAATGCTGCTGTTCTTAAACGTTCAATACCTTATAAAACCGTTTCTTCATTGACTCTGTGTTTCTGTTTTGCTTTTGTTCTGGCGTAATACACTACATATGTATCGATAAGAATTTTTGCTCCGTTTAAGATTTGGATTTGACCGCATGTGAGGTATTTTAGATTTTGAACCAGATACATCAAAGTAGTGAAAAAGCTCTTTAGGTTTCTGACTCAGAAGACATCTACTCACCCACCATAAGTGGCAATACTTTCTGACACAACATAGACAAATACCTGCTCTCCACTGACTGGATAACAAATACAGAATAGAACAAGGAAAGGACGCCGTTGCCTCTCTAGTCTCCGTTTATCCTTCTGCCTGGACAACCGGAGAACGATGGACCCAAAACCACCGTTAACAACACGTAGAAGTTCATCTTTAACAGAAAGAGATCTATTGAAATCATCACTTCATGTTCCAACCACAATATGACCCTCATTTTCATAATTATGGGTCATAAAAATTTAATTTTATGGCCCTGAATACGTTCCAACAGCCTCATTGTTGTGGCCTGAGATTTATTTCCTCTCAAGTTTTCAGCCTGACAAAAAAAAACAAAAAACAACAACATTGACGTTAGCGCTTGCTGCTCGCGCTTTTCAAACGTTGATTTTAGTTGCCTTTGTACCCCCGATGGACTTCCCCCTCTTTAGCTCTGACTTCCTGCTCTGGTGTCTCAAGTTAAATATGAGACGCACAAGTGGCTTTGAACTAATACAGCTAATACAGCTTGTTGTGATTATCCAGCTAGATCCAGAGCCATGGAGGCATCGATGAAGTAGAATCAAAAGATTGTTGCTTAAAAACAATTTTGTTTTGTAGGTTTTAATTAAGTTTGATTTAGAGGAGGATTTATAAGGAAAATCTGCCTAAACCAAAGTATTGTCAGTGTAAATTGATTTTACTCTGATATGTGATTTCTTGTTTCCACAGATCCGAACATCATCCTTCCCATCGGTTTAGTGTTTGGTGGAGTGACTGTTCTCTTCGTCATCAGCATCACCGTCTACTACATCTTCAGGACAGACATTGTGCTGTGCTTCAGGAGAGCGTTTCCAGTTCTTTATACAAATAAAGGTAACACTTCACATCAGAGGTGAAGATGAAAATGTGCTGTGGACATTACGACGCTTGAAAAGCGATCGCACATTGGAGTAAAATGGAAGCACCCCATCAACATCGTGTAATCTTAAAAAAAAAAACAACAATTACAGTAGCTGCAGCGTACCCACACATTATTCCAAAGTCACAGAATCTCAAAGTTTTATCTCGCGTTTCACCACATCTTCATACAGTGCAAGAAACGGAGGAAGCACACAAACCACAGGGCCTGCCTGCACTCTTTCAGATAAAATGTCACCCGCCTCTCATTCAAAGGGGCCGCAGGCGCTTTCTTAATCGACACAACGTCAGCGCTGTGCAGAGCGGGACCAACGTGAAAAACTCCTGGATGCAAAAATGACTCACGGAAAACATCCACAAGACGGCCAACGTTATGTTTTTTAATGATTGCTAGCTAGTTGTCTAGCTGGTTATTGTTTTCAGCCACCCCCCAAAAAACAAATATTGAAGTGACAATGTATTGTCTGCGTTCAGACGGCAACCTGGTTGTGCATCTAATGAGAACTTTTCACTTTTAGATCTTGATTTCAAGCTGTATGATGCTTATGTGGCATACCCCAATCCTGGTGCCTTTGGGTTCAGTGAGGAAGTGGAGAAGTTCGCCCTGCAGACGTTGCCTGAAGTGTTGGAACAGGCCTGTGGCTACAAACTGTTCATAGCGGGCCGTGACTGCCTGCCGGGGCAGGGTAAGTCTCCCACATGGGAAAGTTAGCCTCTTAAGGGGAAAAGCTCGTGTCTGTCTGTCGCTTCCTGTATAGTCATAATTAAATGATCTCATGCACCTGCCTCTTTGCTGTTTGAATTTTGGTCCTAAACAAACATAACCTTGTGTAGCATGTAGAAGAAGGTCTGCTGGTCTGAAGAGACCAAAGTTAAACTCTTTGGTCTACAGCGAAACATAGTGGTGGAAGCATCATGATGCGTTGTCTTTGGATAGGGCTAAATGAAAGGCAGAGTGAAAGTAAATGTTAGATCAGGACATGGATTCAACTTACAGCAGTACATTGATGCCAAAAATACAGCTAGTGCTACATAGAGAGATGGTTTACATGAAGCATCTATTCCCTTCACGGTTTTCATCTTTCTCTTTGCTCCCTGTCTTCCTGCAGCCATCGTGGACTCTGTGGATGAGAACCTTCAGGCTAGTCGTCGTGTTCTCCTGCTCTACACCGCTTCCACTTTCATTAAAAAGAGGCACACGAGCAGCACCAGCAGTAACAACAACAACATTACGAAGATTAGCGAGGATGTTGATAAAATCGAAAGCAGGACCAGCGAGGGCAATGGCAGCGTGGGTTTTGGTGGTGACGACAAAGCATTTTCGGACGCAAGGCAGCATCTGGAATGTGTGGCATCCATGAACAGAGCGCTGCTGGAGGGCTCCTTAAAGGTAAGACAGAGAAATGTCATTGTATAGCCACAGAAAGTCACACAATTCAGCCAATAAGCAACTCTTATTCATGTAGAATCTTCCAGTGTCCTCAACAAAGAGGTTCTAATGGAGTTCTGTCCTCTCAGGTCATTCTGGTGGAGCTGGAGGAGATCACCCCGGCCCAGCTGGCCCTCTTCCCTGAGTCGGTTCGCCACCTGAGGAAGAAACAGGGCGCCGTGTGCTGGTGGAAGTCTCTCCGAACGAGACAGAAATGGAGGACATGGAGAGAAGACGAGGAGAGACATGGAAAGGACTCACAAGTGTCACCATCCCTCTCTCCTTCCTCCAGGTTTTGGAAAGAAATTAGGTATCATATGCCAGTCAAAGGCAAGAGGGCGGCTTATCCAGAGAAAACTGCCTTGTTGAACTTGTGATGCTAGATGTAAATGTTTGAGTGAATTGGTGCGATGAAAAAAAAGAAAACTTGAATGAATATGACATTTTACTTTAATCTTTTGTAATGTTGGAAGAATATTTCGGTTTAGTCAAGAATCCAAAACTGCGGGTGCTGTGGTGGAGCAGGGGCAAAGCACAACCCATGTATTGAGGCCTTGGTCCTTGTGCCAGTGGTCATAGGTTCGATTCCCGGCCTGGTGACATTTGCCGCATGTCTTCCCTCTCTCTCATTGCCCTCCTTCCTGTTGAACTACCTTCAAATGAAGGCCACTAGAGCCAACAAAACCTTAAAAAAAAAGAGTCCAAAACTGTTTGACACGTAGTGAAGCCAAAGAAACGTGTGAAGAATAATCAGAAGCTGTAAAACCAGCCTACCTGTCCAGTGTTTGTTATTTTCTAAGTGTTCATGTAAAGAAGGAAAAATGTAAATTGTGAAAGTTATTAAAGTATTTGTACATATTTTCCATATTTCTAAGGTCACAAAGAATATGAAAGTTATTTTTTTTGTTCCTGCTGCTTATGATTATTGAAAATGTTCATAAAAAAGCATAAAGATGTAAATATAACATATTGTGAAATGTGAACTCAACAGTTCAAGATTTTCGATGTATCATTTTATATTTATTGGTGTTTTACATGGTCTTAAGCTTTCAGATAAAAGAGAGGTTTGTCAAAAATAAATTATCAACCTGCTTGTGGATAAATCGATCAAGATCATCTTTACTCTTTTGTGGGAAGGCTTCCCAAGACGTTCCCAGACCACCTGAGAAACATGGTCCCGGGTCTTCCTCTGAGTCTCCTCTCTGTTGGACTACCCATAACTTGTGACCATAAATGAGGATATGAACGTAGATTGACCAGAAAATCGAGAGTGTCGCCATTTGACTCAGTTTTCTCTTCACCGGTACGGCGCCCACATCAGACTCAGCACCAAACCTCTTATTGACCTCCTGCTCTGTTTTTCTCTCATTCGTGAACAATACCCTGAGATACTAAAACTCCTCCTCTGGGGACAGCAGATCCCTTCCCTGATCTGGGGAAGACCCTCCAACCTTTTCCGGCTCACAACCATTGTCTCAGGTTTGGAGCCACTGATCCTCATCCCAGCCGCCTCAATCGGCTTCAAACTGCTCCAGCGAAAGCTGTAGATCACAACCTCATGACCACAGCATCTGCAAAAATCAGAGACACCAAAACATCCCCTCAACACCGTGGCGGTGCCTAATTTTGACCAAAAAGGTTATGAACAAAATCAGAGACAAAAGACAACCTAGACGGAGTCTGACTCTTACCGGAAATTAGCCCGACTTATTGCTGCCAAAGCAGTTCAAAGTTCTGACACTGATCGTACTGGGACCTAACATCCTGTATCAAAGGGCCTGGTATCTCATCCTCTCGGAAAATCGCCCACAGGATTCCCAGAGGGACATGGTCAAAAACCTTCCTCAAGTCCTTAACTCCCAGAAACCTGCTGAGGGTGTAGCGCCGGTAGAGTTTTCCACCAAGAGGACGAAAACCACACAGCTCCTCCTGAATCTGAGATTCCACTATCTGGCCGATCCCAGGCATAATCTACCTAGTGGTTTATTGAACAGCAAACAGATATAGGTAGCATTTTACTATATGAGCATTAACAAATAACTGAAGAAAATCAGACTGAACTGAATCTATCATAACACATCAACGTTTCCCGTGTCCATTTCATGCGTGTTTGGTCCGTTCACCTTTTGGCAAAGCGAGACAAAAGAGAAGAGGTTGATGAAAGAGAAGGAAGTAAAGTTGAAAACTACTTTGAAAGTAGCGAGGAGGATGAGGGAAGGACAGAAGTACAAAGGGAAGACAGAAAGAGGCTGTGCAGTGCTGGGAAAAAGGCTTTTTCACAATGTAGCAAAAATGTGTACAAGAGATGACCTACCAAGGTGCTTTTTATCTGTGATTCACTGACAGATAAAGAAAATTATATTTGTACATAAAAAAACAAGGCAGTTCAAAGTGCTCATGTTCAGACCGACAAATCACAGGCAAACGCTTGAGAGACAACTTTCTTTCTGAACCTACTGGTTCATCAGTTCTTGTTTGTTACGACATACACTTTCTAAAACTCCATATATGAACTTTGAGGTCAAATGACCTACATCTACATTTGCATACAACCAAAACCCTGTTTGGCTCTCGGTGAATCATTGCGCTTCACCTGTACTGCAGAGTATGTGGTGCTTTTTTTTTTTTTTTAAGCTGAGTGGAAATTTCAAGTAGGGGTTATGAGACAAAACACCAAATGCAGCAGGATGGAAAACCCAGCAGCCCAGAGATCAGGACTGGTGCAAGTAACCAGAAGTTTGTCTACATTTAATTTGGTAAGTTAGAACTTAAAAGTAGAAGCAACTTCTTTCACCTTCTGCTGCTCATTTAAAGACAGTCATGTTTTTTGTTTTTTTAATGACAGACAGTCAGGATTTTTGTTGGTCTTTTTCATAACTTTTCCAATAAAAAAAGCCAATGCGTGGAACTTCCTTGGACTTTTTTTACTGGGAGTGTTTCAGCTCTGACTTCCTTGTGCGATCTGCGCAACCAAAGTCTCTCACTTCCCTAACAACAGCAGTGGGTGTCTGAATGGCCTTGGCAGGAAATGTGTTAAGAAGCACTGTCCAATTGCAGAGTGGAGTGACAAGTTGGCTCAGAAAATGAGCCCCGCTGGAGGAGACGCGCAGGAGTTTAATGAATCTGACCTGTTAAGATCCCGCAGGCGAGAACAATGGCGGCCGGCGGCTGGATCTGCTTCCTAACTGGACTCCTGTCTCTGGCGTGGGCTGAGGATCACAGTGAGTACTGATCACCACACCACCGGGGGGATCATTCATTCACACTAAGACAATAGCTTTTGACACGTGGGTGGCTTGTAGAGCCAGGCTGTGTCTCTGTAGAGCTAAAATGTGGTAAAATGTAACGCAGTTGTTTGGATCAAAGGATTTGCTGACTCTGTGAAATCTAACTGATTTCAGTTTCAGTAGAGGTTGGGAAAAACTTTTTTTTTTTAAATAGATGATTACAAAGAGCAAAATGCCAAAACTGTAAGAGATTTATAGCATTGAATATTGTTTTGTTTGCTAAATAATAAACCAGCAGTATAAGTTTTAATCATAAAAGACTAAAAGTCTCAGGAAGACAGAAACGTTTCATGTGAGACAAACATCTGTGGTTTCCTCTAAGCCAGTTAAACGGGTCATTCAGAAATCTCTTCCTCAAATTACATTTTTTATGTTATTTCAATAAATCGGATCTTCAGCAAGTGAGTTTATCAGAACGTATTTAAAAAAATTATCTTTTACTCCCTACTTTTACGCTTTTGAAGAGAACAAAACATGTTTTTTTTTCTTTGTAGAGTGCAGAGAATCATCAGCTCCATTTAGTTATTAACACATTAAAGGATGAAAGTGAATCAGGGTGAACCGTAACCAACACTATGCGTTTCTACTCTAATTCGACCTCGTGTGAAAACACGGTGACCATTCATATATATATTGAAATTATTATTTTTTTATTTCACACCATACACAAACATTCAGAGTTAAGTCAAATTATTTGTTTGTGTGCACAGATTTGGCCAATAAAGCTGATTCTGATAACAGAGCATATCCCTTTTAGACGGCAGGTTTATCTGATGTTCCTAGACTTTTAAGAAGTAGAAGCGGAGTTATCAGATTCCTCCTCTTTGTAAACAGCTTGACGTTTCTGTCCATGCTCTTTAGACAAGGCTTAAAACTACACTTTCCTCTAACTCGTATCATCCTGATTTATCTCAGTATCTAACAGCTAAAAGCTCAGGCCGCTGCAGGACTTGTTGAGGACGTTTTGTCACTCTGCTACTTTCTCCTACTGCTCTCCAGTGATAATCTGTTCATTTTCTCTGCACATATATAAAAAAACATACTTTAGAAAAGTGCTCCCTGTTTTGAAAAGTTAAACATAAGTAGTTTTGGAAATCCGTTTCTGCTTTTAATGTGACCCACCGTTCAGTTCAACTGAAACATCAGCTCTAGTTAGTTATTAACAAAACGGACGCTTTTCAACCAATCCTGCTCAGACTTATTCATTTCAGCACTCATTCTTATACCTAACGTAAATTAATAAGTATAGTCAAGGAGAAATAACATTTAGTCTGAATTTCATAACTTTTGCAAATGTAACATTTTTTTAGCTGAAGCCATTGATTACAGGTGTTTGGTAACAGCTCCAATGGATGTATAAGTTAGAAAAAAAATTTAAAAAGGGCTTTTTACATGTTTGTGGGATGGCACAATAAACAGTCATCTACTATACCAACAAGTTGTAGAAGAAACAAGGCAACATGTGGTAAACTTAAAGGTTTCGAAAAACAGACAAACTGTTGAGTGAAGCTGCTGAGAAAATGAAAGCAACGCTAAAGAGCTGAATGTGTGACAACAACCCTATTCTTCTCCATGTCTGGGATAAAAACAATGACTTTAAATCACAATCCACACTTTCCAAACAAGACAGAAAAATATCCTCCAAATCCATGTCGACGGACGTATCGTGGTGTGATGACACTAAAGGCTCTGTAGGATTTGACGCAACGTGAAACAGGCTGCTTTGTAGCATCGTGTTCTTTTTGTCAAAGAAGTGACATTTCAAACCTTCAGGTTTCTGCCAGAAGAAAGAGTGATTCGATTGTAAAGAAACGTTGTGAGTTCAGTGAAGGTCAACAAAAGCTCACAAGAGGAAAATGGAAGATGTGGCGTCACCAGAGTGCAAAGCTAAAGCTCACTTGGCAAATCCAAACTGGGGTCTCACTTAGTGAGGCTACATGCTGAAACTCAATAAGTCTTTATCTAAGTGCTTCATTTATTGGTGTGAACATTAACTGACAACAATCAGGTTATTGCACATTATTCATTTATCTTTTTTTCCATCTCAGTTGTTTTCCAGTTAAATATTATGTGACACTTTTATGTGAATGTAAAGTGGAAGGTATTTATTAGTGGCGTTTTATGAGGGTTTTATGGGTTTTTGATATGGTTGATCTGGGAGGGAGGGATGGCTTGAGGTGGACCAAACCTAAACCCCAAAGGAGTTTTTATATATTTGTTTCTTTCTTTATTGCTCCACCTTGAATAGAAAGTGACCCTGAACTTAGTGATGGACAAACTGGAGTTAAATTGTAGGACTATGTTGGTGGTTTTTGTGCCTTATCGTATCTAGTTCAAAATTTTACATCCATTGGTTGTTCAGAATTTAGCTGGATGATTTCACATTCGACCCACTCGAAACACATTATGTGATTCATAAAGACATTTACTGTAGCTGTTAAAATACAACAAACAAAAAAACATTTTTTACTTGTTTTCTTGGAGTTAGAAACCCCCGTATTTTAAAACCACTCATCAAACCTAAGTTATTCTATAGTCACAACAGATAATTTTAGCAAGACGCTTCAAAACTAATAGAGCATCAACCTATCTAACTAGATCATCGGTCATACATGTATTCAGCTCGTGTTTCTTATGGGTCAGGTTATACCAGCTTTGTCGGGGATGTGGGTTCTTTGTTGTGTTTGTTGAGTCAGGAGCTGCGGATCAGCAAGGTGACATTCAGGCAACAACTGCCAATGACGTAACCTCTGTGGTTTTTCTAGTCGTTTGTATGATTTACGTCGTAATAATAAACAATTACGTTTGTACTAATACTTGAATCCCAGAAAAAAAAAAAGAAAGTATATTCTTACACTGGTGAGTGAGTTCTTTGGTGAGGTGTTAAAGCCACATCAGCTTCTGTTGTGTAATTTCCACCAGTATAATATCATTTCTTACATCACTTGGCCCCACACCCACCCACACAAGTGTTGCACCTGCTGCCGAACTCTCAGTCCATTAGAAACAACGCCTTCCTGCATAGGTGTAAACATTTTGACACTTAACTCATAAACTGTGATGCGTATATTCCATCCGCCTTCAATTGATTTCTTCTTTTGCTTTAAACTCATTAAACATTAAAATCTATTCTGAATCAACCAGTTCTCTCATGCTGCCTCCACCGATGAGAAACTTCAGAATCGACCTCCTGGCGCTCTACAGGAAGCAAGAAAGACGTCAGTACGGCGCGAAGAAATTTGAGATTGTTCACACAGGAAGACTGTGTTGTGACAAAAGGCAGCTTTGCATAAGCGGTGCAAAAAAAAAAAAAAACTTTTTCCCAATCAAACGGTTCTGTTTAAGACTTTCAGATGAGTAGAGCTCTCTGTAGGTTGCAGCCAAAATGGTGCAACCTTCAAAATGGTGAAAAGTTTCACCAACCTGCAAAATGGTGGAAATGAAGTAACGTTTCCTAGTCCGGAAACAGTCAAGGAAAAATAATAACAATATGATCCAAAGTATAACAAACAGAAAAATGTATAGCACTGCAACAGAAGTGCATAAGTTTGAGGAAAATGCAAAGAATAAGTGGGTAGCTATGACTTACTATGTTCATTACGTATGATTTCTAATTTACAATATAACTAATTAAGATAAGCTATCATGTAGCTTTGTTGGCAGCTCTTGTAAATATTATTAGGCAGCAAAGTTAATGTAAAAAAAAAAATCCAGAATAAAACATGTTTGATTTGCTTTCATAAAGGAGGATGGGAGTGTAGGTCAATTTAAGAAATCGTTTGTGAGGGTCTGAACTGTTTTTGGGTTCGTTCATTATTTATGTCTTCTTTACTTTCTATTCTTTCATTAGATCCGCTGTGTTTCTGTTTTCCTTTGCTGCACTTCTTTCTTAATTACTCCAGTTTAAATATGTTCTCATGTTTAGTTATTCTTTAGTGTTAGATTAGCTTCTGATGTGCCTTAGTTCAGTCCTTTAGTTACTTTAGTTTTACTATGTTCCTTATGTCTGGTTTTTTGTTGGGGTTCGATTAGTTACCCAGTTTGTGTGCTCTCCCTCGCCCCCTGTGCCACTTTGTCTCTCTCTCTCTCTCTCTCTCTCTCTCTCTCTCTCTCTCTCTCTCTCCTCTTACACCTGCAATCTGTTTCTAATCAGCCATCTCTTCCTTGTTCAGTAATTAAGCTTCCCAGTGTATGTATATATACATACACTATATATATATATATATATATATATATATATATATATATATATATATATATATATATATACATACACAACTCGTTCTCAGTCACTCCTTGCTGGATTCTTCCATTAAATTCCTCCGATATGCGCCTCATTTTCCCGCTTCCTGTTTTGTTCCTGCTTGTGGTTCATCTGGTTGCTTGTAAGTTTTGTTTAATCATCACTTTACGATTGAAACCTTCAGCATCCACTCGACGTCTGCCTCTCTGCATATAGGTCAACTTCAACAAAACATGACATGATCAGTTCATATTAATATTATGATCATATCTGAGTAATGCACACTCTTTTTGCTACACAGTGTCTGCTTGGTTTCAGCAGTCAGTCGCTGCAGTGCAACGTGTTGTGTTGGTATTATAACAGGTTTTTTTTTTCTTGTTTTGAGAACATCTGCCGGTCACGTACAGAGTTGTGCAATCAGGGGGAGAAACACAAGAACAAAGCAAACAGCCTTTATTACACAAAGTGAGGGGATTTTAGCAGGATCTTGTGCATGTTACTGATGATCTACACAGAGTCAAAATTGCACAAAGAAATATTTTTAGATTTATTTTGTAAATCTCCTATAATAAAATCCTGGCATGCAACAAAAAGGTTACAATCAGTCAGATGAGAAGCTTAAAGGTGTACATGAGTGGAGTATGCATGTGTAGGTATCTGCAAACTAAATGAACTTAGAAGTGTTAACATAATTGGAGAGACTCAGCAAGTCTACAAGTGTTACACATTACTATCAAAGATTGAAAACACAAGCAAGTCATCAACCTAACCACAAGGTTGGAGGCGACTGTGGCTCAGTGGCTCGAGGAGAAAGTTATGAGTTCAATTCCAGCTCCCTCTTTTGCACTTGTTTAGTCAGCCAGTGTGCTGTCAGGCAGATTAATGTGTAACTGAGTCAATTTGAAATCACTCTAAGTGTTTTGCGTGGAGTAAAGGAGTAAATGCTAAACCGAAATCACAAAGAATTAACTGTAGAATGCACAACAGATCATTAAAGTCTATTTATTTCTCACATTTTCTCCTGCATTTGGTAGTTGTTCAGGATGTATGTTGCATCAAAGATGTATTTTCCCAGGTCTCGTTTTAACGTGATAGTTAGACTTTCTATGTTTAATGTATCAGATAAATGTAGGATGCAAATTGCTTTTGTTTGATTGTGGTTTTTTAGTGTTTGTTTTGGTCGCTAGTCAGACTCTACAATTCTGCAACTTCCAAAATAGATTCACAGTAAACGTATGGTATGGTATGGTATGGTATGGTATGGTATGGTATGGTATGGTATGGTATGGTATGGTATGGTATGGTATGGTATAAAGCCCAATAGTTAATGGGAAAACAAACACTTTGACATTTGTTGCGCATTTTCTTCTTTATCTGTTTAATACGGGTCATCTGCGCGTCTTGTGAGTTGTTTGGTCATTTTCTCTTTCTTTTTTGTATGTTTTCTTTCTTTTTTTGCTTTTGTTAATTTTGTCAGAGATTGTGTTTGTCAGATTTGGACATTCCTTTGCTGTCATTCCAGGGCAGCAAAAACAATAAAGTTCCCCATAGAAAAGTGGCCATGAATAATATGTTTGTTTTTCCTCTGTATGTAATTTTGTAATTTTTCATCCATTTTGGAAACATGACACTTTGTGTTATGATACAAAGTGTCATGCCACATTGACAATATGATGTTCTGGACTTTTGACATTTCATGGTATGTTCACACTTAATCCAGTACCTGGAGGTTCTCTGCTTGTATTGCTTAAGTGTCCAGTAACATCTTCACTGTATTTTTGTATTTATTTTACAAAATTTACAGCACATAAAGTGTTCAAATAAGCCCGAATCTGTTGCAAAATCAATCAAAAGAGGAGCATGAAAATAGCTCTGAAAATGCAACATAAGCTACTAAAATGCCACTTTATTCCATCCGTAAATATTTAATACTTGATCAAATAAAAACGGCCACAATCAGCCCGAAATGGATTTGTTTTGACGGCTGTTTTGACGGTTTTGCGTCTGTCTTAAGTGACAGCAGCAGTGCCACCGTGTGGCCAAAATAATAAATGAAAAAAAGGAAACGAGGATTTAACTGCATTAAACTGAACTAACTTAAACTTTACTAAACTAAAAGTAGGAACAGAGCTTAGCTGAATTTACCTCAATGATGTAGAAATAAATTGTTACGTTTGATGTATCAGTGATCTTTGGCAATAAATATTTTGGACTGCAGTTGATGTCATATCTGCAAGGAATACATAACTTATTATTATTATTATTATTATTATTATTATTATTATTATTATTATTATTATTATTATTATTATTATTATTATTATTCAGTCAGCACTAGGTGACCTAAGACTTTTTTTTTCCTGTGCAATGCCTCTTTCAGACCACCAGGGGGAAGCAGACACCTACCACGTGAGTGCTGGTCACTTGTTTCTGCTGAGTTGCCCGATTGCTGGCGAGATAAAGTGGAGCAGAGGGGACGCGGGTGATGAGAGCCTCCCCTCTGGGGTGGAGGTCAGAGGCGGGTCGCTGTGGTTTCTACCCGTGCAGATGACTCATAGTGGAAGCTACATCTGTGAAAGAAGGTCAGACAACATCCCGCACATATATGTCTTTACGTTTATCCTATACTGTCGTGAAAATCCTAGAAGAAATAACAGACTATATTAAGCTTTTCTCTAAAGTATTTTAAGTGTTTTCTTTTTCTTTTTCTGTAGGAATCAAACGAAACTATTAAAAAGACGATTTAGAGTTTTAGTGTCCGGGTCAAACTGCCCTGATCCAAGTGAAGAAATTTTGGCTACAAAGGAAACGAGTGAAAGTCTTCAGTGCAAACAGAACGAGATCTTCAGACTGAATCTCCCAAGGAAAATACGATGGACGAAGGTTAATTTTTATTTATTAATATTTGTTAATATTTTATTTTTATTTTATTTTTTTTTGTCTAGTAAAGTTTTTTTTTATAAAATGGTCACACATCACTGGCTTTGTAAGTAGTTATCAATGACAAAGAACGCATTAGGAAACGAACAGGAAAATGTGTTATCAGTAGACATTTAAAGCTGAAAGTTGTTTCATAACTGTGGCTGAAAGCAAAGTTGTGATTTGCGGGTTTTTTCCCGTCATGTCTGGTGGTTCCTGACTTAACTAGTGCAACACTGCCCTCTTTTGGCATACCTTGTACAATGCATCTGCCTAAACAAGCAACGTGTACATACAGTACAGTTATGCAGAAGTTGCACATTTTGTTACATTACAGCCACAAATTTACAAGTATTTCCAATATATTTTTTCAATGAAACGCACATCTACATCCTGAACGTTTTACCCGTTGTTCTTAGCAACGTTTAGGGCTTTTATCTTGATGTAGGGTGATCCTCTCTCAAGTCTTTTGTAGCCACTAATTTGTATTTATTTATCTGTTTTTGTCATACGCTCAATGCTGCTGCCACATTTCACCATAAGATATTTGCCGTGTTCCCTTCATGGCTTATAGCAGACTGGAAACAGAACCTCTTCAGGCTTGCCCTCATTAATAGCTTTCTTCCCACCACTCTTCCATTAAGACCAGCTTGCCAGAGTGCGTAACTTATCGGTCTTATGTATATTCCTTGTCTCTTTCTTAGGGTTCTATCAGGAATACTTACCATAACTGAGGCAAATCCTGTAATGGCGACTTATCCTGGATAAGACTTCTTGGCATGAATAACTGAAGTCTTAAAGCATTGTGACCCATTCCAGACTGATAACACTCAATAATTTTGTTAAATTTCTTTAGAGGACCATAATATGTTGCTTTTTGAGATTTACTGATTCTGCACTGGGCTGCACAGTGGCGCAGTTGGTAGAGCTGTTGCCTTGCAGCAAGAAGGAATCGAAAGACTGGGTTCGATTCCTGGCCCCAGTCTTTCTGCATGAAGTTTGCATGTTCTCCCTGTGCATGCGTGGGTTTTCTCCAGGTACTCCAGTTTCCTCCCACAGTCCAAAAACATGGTTAATTGGCCTCTCCAAATTGCCCCTAGGTGTGAGTGTGTGTGTGCATGGTTGTGTGTCTCTGTGTTGCCCTGTGACAGACTGGCAACCTGTCCAGGGTGACCCCGCCTCTCGCCTGGAACATTAGCTGGAGATGGGCACCAGCAACCCTCCCAACCCCACAAAGGGACAAGGGTGTAAAGAAAATGGATGGATGATTCTGCACTTCTGGCAATAGTCCACTACCAAATAAATTTTTTAAAAGTGCGGCTTACTCCAGCTAAATCATGGTTTAACATAATGTACCTCTTCACATCAGGCAGACCAAGGTTTTTGCCTAGTAAAATATTTCATTGTTTAAAAACTTTTTTGTGTTCTCTCTCAAAAACTTGCTTGGAATTTTTTATATTTATATATTTAAATAATTTCTTATTTTTTTATTAAGTTGTATCTTTGCAGCAGTCAGTGTTTTACATGCTGTGTGCATCAGTCAGAATCATCTCAGCTTAGAAAATCAGCTAGAAAAAAATTACTACTCTCTCAAAATTACTACTTTTTCAGTCTTATAAGAGCACATTCCTGCTGTGATAAATGTTCCTTTGTGATTTTCAACTCTAAATCATTTTTGCAAACAGTAAAAAAAACAAAAAACTATTTAAGTTGTCGTCATCCCCCCACCCCCAAAAAAGAAAAGAAACAAAGAATGCATTTTGTTTGTTTGTACACAGGACTGTCAGCAGGTGCAGCCGGATGGAGAGTCCGTCTCTCTGAATACAAACGGCTTAATGAGGCTGGTGGAGGTTTCGGAGGCAGATGCAGGGAAATACACGTGCCACATAGACGTTACAGTAGACGGCCGGAATTACACCGCAGCACGCAGCGTCCAGATGACTGTCAAAAACGGTACAGTACATCTCAACTTTGGACAGTTAAAGTGAAGGATATTTGTGATATGCAAATAGCTTTTTTGAATTAATTTCAGAACTCGGTCTTATTTCGTAAAAAGTCTATTTGCACCCCACATCTTGACTGGAGAACATCTGTCCACTGCTTATCTCTAATACATTCTTCAAATTGATCAGATTGTGAGAACAGATTTTTGTTCCCAGCTCTCCTCAAATGACCCAGCAGATGCTCCTTCAGATTCAGATCTGAAGGCCTTCAAAGCATGAAATTTGTTTAGCAACAATCCACTGCTGTTTGTTTTGAGTGAACACTTTAATGTCAAAATCAAACGCTCAAAAGTAACTGACTAGTATTTGGGACTAATTCATTACCACCACGTCAACATAAACTCCACTTCCAAAGAAAAGGAAACCCCCAAAAATGAAGTAGCCACCATTTTTTAGAGTTCTTTCTGTGGATGATTTTGATGCCAGTCACAGTTCCAGCTTGAGTTTCTTCTAAGGAAGAGAAGATTTCTGACATGTAACTCGACTCCTTAGTCCAGACAGACAGACAAAACAGTACTGACATGCAGACAGAGGCGGCCATTGTTCCATGTAGGACACACAAAAGGTTGGCAGAAATCCCAGCAGCTCCTGTAATGTTTCCAGTTTTTCATTTGTTTTGGTAATATCACAACTCCCTCATATTTTCACCAAATCCTGTTATCTGTCTTTGCTGCAACACCATAAATACTCTCGTATTTGTACATAAAGTGTTGGGCTTTTTTGTCTGTTTCCTGATATCATTTTCAAATGTATGTGGTTATAGGTACTCCAGATCTCTTTCCAGAGATTCATGTTGTGAGGCCCAAAAACGAGGTGGTCATAGTGGAAGTGGGTAAGTAAACAAAGCATTCTGATTTCTAACTTTATTGTTTTTACCTCTTTGGTCTGTGCATCCCTTATTTTGTTGAGGTTTTGCTTCTGTGATTTGGTGGGAGAGCAGATTTGTCATTCACCTTCTGCTTGGTTTGTTTGCCACTTTACTTGACAACCAGGCAAGAGAGCAGAGCTGCACTGTAAGGCCTACACCGGCTTCAGTGAGGACGAAGAGATAGACATGTACTGGATCATCAACGGGACATACGCTGACGACATCAGCGGGCTTGTCGAGTCCTGGAAATTGTGAGTCTAACCGTCTTCTCGTATTGTGGTTAAATTTGTCGACCTGGATGGGGCTGTTGGCAAAAGAAGATGAACACGAGGAAATGTTGAGGACCCAGGGGACAAATCGTTGTTTTTTTAGTCACGGGTCAATCTACTTATCATCGTTAGATGTATGTGATGAAATAAACACGAGGCTCTTAAACAAGTCAAAACAAAAGTAGCAGGAACATTTTCCATGTGCTGCAACTTGTCTTGCATCTCAAAGGCAAAGAAACATAAGCAGTCTTAGTAAACAGCATAATGCCATGTCTGCTTAATGTTATTTGATCTCCGGATAAACCTGGTTGTCCCAGAGTTTTTACCCATACCAAAAATTTCTGCATCATCAGTGTCAAAGCTTATACTATATAGTGGCTTGCAAATGGGGTTCATACCCCTTGAACCTTTTCATATTTTGCCACACTACTGCCATAAACATGAATATATTTCATTGGAATTTAGTGTGAAGGACCAACAAAAAGTGGTACACAATTGTGAAGTAGAATGAAAATTATCTTTATATACGTTATATTTTGATTTGTGGCTGCTATATGACAAAATATGGAAAGGTTCTAGGGGTATGAGTACCTTTGTAAGCCACCGTATATCAGGAATTTACACAAGTGCTGCTTACATGTTACAGCAACAACCCAGTAATAATATAATTTAACCTCATGCTAAGGTCTGCCGACTCTCTGTCTGCGATTTACTCACCTGGCCTTGATAAATGCTTGAAAAGGATCTGAATAATCACAGCCTTGTCCACCTTTTGATTGATTTGGTTCCTGATATTTGTTTCAACATTGAGTTTTCGTCTTCAGATGATCAGTTTGTTTAAAAATCCTGCCACAACGGAAAATATCTCCAGTTTTACCTTTAATATTCCCAAATACACACAATATACACAACAGGGGTGAATGAAAACTACATGCATACATACGTTAAAGACACGTGTTAAAAGACAAAACTTGTTGTACAAAACATGCTTCAAGCGTACTGGTTACGGCAGTTTAAGAAACAGGTTTGTAATCAGTGACTATTAGGGTTAATATTTTTAAATGTCTTTTCTAGTGTCCACGAAAGAGGCAAAGTGTTTGGTCAGTCCACTCTGTCCATTGCTATAGTTCGAAACGAGTTCCTGAACATCCCCATCAATTGCCACATCGCAAGTCCGGCTGAAGAGAAGGTCGGGGAGGCCCGGCTCCAAGAAGGTATTTTGCTGCAAACGTCTCGGATACATTAAAGTGATCGCTTGGTGTCCGGTCTAACCAGAAAACCTGTTGACTCTTGTTTACACGCTTCATGTTGAGTAGCCATTTGTGTTTGTCTGCCTTGTTTCCTCAGCTGACCCAACTGAACACAACACGTTCTACATGGTTGTGTCTCTCTGGCTCTCTGCCCTCGTTACCATCCTGAGCCTGACGGCCTTCTTCCTCATCTGCAAAGTCAACCTCTTCTTAGCATACAGGGCACTTAAGACATTGTTTTCTAAACAAGGTGAGCAGTTCTTCTTGTATCATACAGATTTTTACGTACACTGTATAAAAAGACATATAGGCATCTCTTCTCACTCTTGGACTAAACTTTCCCTTTTCTTTAAGTCAGTTAGGCTGAACAAAATCATATTTACTTGCTAAATGGCAGAATTATCATAGGATATTCCACTACCAAGAGGACTCTTGATGGTTTACCTCACAGCATTGAAGCTAAAGGTTGGGCACCAATGGGTTTTCCAAAATTAGTTACAAAGCTGCTTAGCTGCAACAAAGTCAACGTTTTAAGTGGCCATCATAAAGCCTTGATCTCAGTACAGTGGAAATTTAGCGGGCAGAGTTGAAAAGTTGAGTGTGAGATACAAACCCGACTCGATTACAGCAGCTCTGTCAGAAGGAGGAATGGGCCAAAATCCCAGCAATCCCAGCTGACCCGAGTCAGAGTTTAAAAGGCAATTCAGACAAATATTAAAAAGAATAAATCTAAACTTCTGGATTAGAAGAAAGTGAAAAATATATTTCTTATCGGTCTGGCATTCAGTGAATATAAATTACTTTTGGCAATCCTTTTTTTTAAAATTGTGATTTATTTCTAATTTTTAGCACAACAACGAACACCATGTACAGAGATTCAAGTAAAGACATGAAACGGTAATTGGAGTAATAAACACGAATCAAACATGACAAAAGCCAGAGATAAAAACAAAGCACACAAAAAACACAGAAAATATTTTCATATCTAAGAAGGTGGATAAATAAAAAATAGAGAACAAACAGAAGTTACAGAAAATAAATAAAATATTAATTTTAACAGAGGGCAAATGAAATGGGACATATAAAGGACTTAATGTTTCTGTTCTACTGTAATTGTTATGAGTGTTAGATAAAGGGTGTAACACTGGTATGGAAATCGGGGAATCGCCACTCATGGGGTCACATCGAGGGTTAAAGACGTGACATGGTCCAAATGACCAGATTCATGAAAACGTGGTTTCAAATCCCTTGAGAGAATATCTCTCAAAAATGTTTAGTCAGATTTAATGTCATTCAGTGAGAAGAAACAGTTTGTTTTTATTGCACAGTTCCAGCAAAAATAGCAACCAACTTGACAACGATTACTCGTTGTTCCAACAGTTCCAGACGGGAAGCTTTACGACGCCTATGTGAGTGTCGGTCAGTCGGCCATGCTGAGTTTGGACGGCGTGGCCTGCTTTGCCCTGCGGCTCCTGCCAGAGGAGCTGGAGCAGAAACACGGCTACTCCCTGTTCATCAGAGGACGGGATGACCGCCCTGGAGAAGGTCAGGAACCACAAAAATACCACATCATGGGAAAGGAGAGCTTTCTAGTAATAACCTGTCTGTAATTCAGCAGAGCACTTCCTTGTAAAAGCGCAGCTTCTTCCAATTGCAACCACAAAACTACGACAGCCGTTGCACACGTGCTGCACAAGAACGGTTTTCCGTTCGCAGTGTCTGGGTGTAATCACTTAGTCACGACTTGCGTTTCTCATCTCTAATGTCTTACAGCGGTCCATGATGCCATCTCCGCTGCGGTGCGCCAGTGCCGCCGACTGCTTATCATCTTGTCGTCTGCTGGCAAATCAAAGGAGACAGCGCAGTTCTGGGAGAATCACAGCCAGCTCACGTACGAGCAGAAAGTGGGCCTTCATGACGCTTTGATGCGAAACGATCCTAAAGTCATTCTGGTGGAAGTCGGTAAGGGTCAAGAGTATTCTCGCTTGAGTTTTGTGAACGTTAAATCTGCAGTATGTCAGTTTTTTTGTGTGTTGCATATTTGTTAAAACTGTCACTATGTTGTGACAGTGTGACATGAGAGACTGATGATCTGTGAAAACCTCCATCTTCATCTCATCTCTGAGCTTCAGACATTAATTCAGATTATTGTTGTATGAAAACAACAAAATCAACAAAACAACAAAATCAGAGCCAGGAGGAGGGTCTTAGCGCTGTCAATCATCCTCATGTACTCAATGCTCAATGCTGACTGAGTGTTGGCTGCGCTGCTGTGTCTGTAGTGTTATGGAAATTTCATTATCAAAGAATGAGAAGCTGTTTCAATAATAAGAGAAAGATTAATCTTTAAGTTTCTTTGTTTGTAGGTCAAAACGTTCAAACACCCCTCACCTTAGTGCAGTCAGGAGAAGAGCCCTGAACAACACACATCACATCATTATATAGTCACAGTAAGGAAAAGACCCTCCCAAAGTCTGATCTTATTTCTACTACCAGATGGACCACAGAGACAATCCTGACCCCGACCTCATGAACTATCCCTTACCTCTTGGAGGGGATGATTTTATTCCAGGAAAGAGAACCGATAAGGGTTTCAGGAGAAATTTCTAGTTCTTCTTTGTCAATTAGTCATGGGTTCAGGTCAAACCAGGGTACAAACTACATTCCACACACATCCGTCCTTTAAGACAATTACCAGATCAAGCATTTTACCCAAGATGTCTTCAAGTCTCTTCTGCTATCACAGCTGTGGAAACATCTAAACATTATCTGCAAACTTATTTAATGGACAAACACATCATGCAGAAATACAAAAACACAGCAGTAAATAAATGAGAAAAAGTATCATCAGTTCCATCAAAAATGAAATAAGACTGAAAAGTAAATTTTATATTACAGTAGCTACTCCCCTCCGACTCAGCATAAAATACAAGCATTCAATCATGAATAGGAGCTTATTTTAAGTCAATAATTTCATAATACTGATGAAAAACTATTTAAACTGACAGATTATTTTGCTTATGGGAAAAAAATGTCTTGTTATAAGTGAAATTATCTCCCAGTGGAACTAGTACATTTTCATCGATATGGAGGAATTATTGACTTAAAACAAGTTTCTATAAGTTGCCGAAAAGTTAGATTTGTCTTACTTCAAGTGTGCTAAGATATTTGCAATAGAAACCAGATAATAAATCCTTGGCGAATTTTAATTTATTTTTTGCAGAGTGCATCTAAAAAAGGAGAAACTAATGTTTTAGTCTCTTCAACAAGATGCTGCGATAAAGTTAAATTTTCTAAGTTTCCACTCGTGTACGGATGAGTCAGATTGCGACACAACTTTAACTCCCTGCGCCGCTGAGATAAGACCGAACGCTAATCTGCACATCAGTAACCGTTTTGTGTCACAAATAACAAGAAGCTCTCCATCACAAGACAAAGAAGGAACATTTTCTCTTAAATAATTGGCTTATCATCATACATTAGTAATCAGTAGAGGTTTCACTGTTGGCACTTTTTGCCCACATTAATAGAAGGTAATTCCTTATCTGGTCTTTTAAGACTTAAAAAAGCTGCTTCCTACATCTACTATGTTCCATGCGCGGGAGAAAAAGGCACAAAGTGACTCTGGTCAGGCTCCATGTTTTGACTTTTGAAATGCTGTCAATCTGACCTCGGCCTGGCTAACTGTGATGCCTTCACTGATGGTAAAAGAAATCTAGGATTTTTGAGTTTCTCTCTGATCAGACTCCAGTCTGAGCGCAGCATGTTGTTAAAACTTCAGCAAACTACATTAGACCAAAATGTTCTCAAAGCGAGAAACTTTTTTTTTTCTCACGGCTTGAGAAGAATCAGATAATTTCTCTCAAAGCTTGAAACCAAGCATCTCTAGTTCCTGTGTAAGATCCTGAGATAACAAGTAAAGCGACATGCGCTTTATGTTTTTAGAGAGTTCTGAGCCTCTTCATTCAGGTTTTACCAAGTTAACATGAATTTTTCCCAAACCTTTCCACCTTTCCAGTGCATAAAAATTTTTTAACGCAGAACCTCTCATGCAGTCGCCTCTCCTGTTCTCTCTTGCCAGACGGTCCGGTCGATTACAGTCAGCTGCCGGAGTCGCTGCGCTACATCAAACGGACACAGGGAGCTCTGGAGTGGAAAAACTCGTTTGCTGAAACCAACAAACTGACTCAGATGTACTTGAAGAGAAACTTTTGGAAGAGCCTGCGCTGTCACATGCCTGCTGTACCTGCAAGGAGGCTGCAGAGTATCGCATAAAGCGGTGAACGTACTTTGATTTATCCGGAAGGTTTAAAGATGGCATCCATCAGAATCTTCAGTTTTCAGAAGTCTGTCTTCTGAAGTCGTCCACAAGCGGGGACTAAGCGTTTGAGTCGCCACGTGGATTATTTATTTCAGATAACGTATACTTTTATAAAGTAAAGGACATTATCTGAGCCGAGCTGTGTTACTTTTCTTGTCTTTGGTGTTGTTTTGAAGCATCTCAGATTTCTTGAAGGCTCATTGTGACAACAGAGCGTTGATTCAGTTCGTAGAGCTGATCCTCCATGAAAGCGTTTGCTGTACTTGTTCCCAAACTGGAGGTTTGGACGCCAATGAAGACCAGAGATTTGATTTCTTCTTCACAAATCAAAGCGAGCAACAAAAATGATAATGGAGCATTTTTACAACTAACAGCATGTCAGCTGTTGCACGGATTTCTTGACAACATTTTGGTAGTTAATGTTTTTGTGTTGTTAACTGACTCATGCTGTCGCATACGGTGAACTACCAGCTACTGTACAGTTTTTATACAAATTTCTGTCACATCTAATTGTTTCAGAAGATGAAATGCATTCATTAAGTTAATACATTTTAAATAAATTTTATTTTTTCAAGAAAAGTAGCGGTTTGAACCAAGAGATTATACCAAGTTGTCCACATTACACACATCTTGCATAACTTTGATAATAAATCAAACTTGGATTAAAAGTCCATTAAAAGTCCCAACTTTGCATTGTTTTGTAAATATTGACACTTTAATGCAAAGTTGGGACTTTTAATGGACTTTCAATGCAACTTTTAGAGCAACTTTGCATTAAAAGTGTCATTATTTACCGAATGACACTTCATAGACATAGACATTTATAAAGACTCCATGTTAATAACAGGTGTTATGCCAGTCTTTTGCACACCTTGTCAAATAAAGTGTTGCCAAGTACTGATATTTGATTTTAAATTAAAAAAAAATTTAAACCTCTGGCTCGATGGATTTAATATTTGAATGTCAGATCCGTTTTGTAATGTAAGAGTTGAGCATCGCTGTGGGTGAAAGAGCCTCTGTTTTCTCTTTTTTTGTTTTTTAAACCAACATCACCTATTTGTCTGACTTCACCATTCCTTATACTTTTTTTTCTCTTTATAAACATTACTGGGGGATTTTATTTTTCTGTGTAATTCCTGAGTGACTGTTTCCACTGGGAACCACATGTAACTAAGGACAAAATCAAAGCTGTGATTATAGCGTGGAAAAGTGCGAAAATGTCCCAAAACGCGACAGGACTACACTGGAAGTGATCCCTGTCTTTGCCAGAAACACACATCTTACTGGAATAAGACCTGAGCTGACCGTTTGGTCTAAGACGAGCACACCTGCAACCAGTTTACAATACCACTTTACGTGACGCAGTCGTCTGGAAGGAAACTGAATCACTGAGGAAAATATCAGTTCACACCCAAAAGGAGGATTTTACTCATGGTGGTTTGAACGAGTTACATTGTTTCAGTGAGGCTGGACGTTTTCCGAAGACTCTCAGAAGAAACAATAACAGTAAAGTTACCACAAACTCTTGCTTTAGCAGCATTTTTTAAATTTTTGGAATAGAGATTCACTGATGGAAAGAGCTGGCAGTAGCCGAGCTGTTATTTGCTACAGCCCACTCAGTGGACTGGCTTTCGCTGACACACTGACGGACTTTCTCTCAATGAAAAGCACTTGGTCAAATGTTAAATAGAGATGTTATGCTAGTCGGCGGGCTCTTCAAAGCTAACGCTTTCCTCATTTATCTGCACCAAATGCTTAGTTACTGTTGCTTTCCTAAAAATAATTAGTTTTATAATAAATAAAGCCCCGTGGAACAAGGTAACAACCACATCTGGCTGAGCAGTAGCTTTACTGGCACTTAGAAGCAAACCCAAGTACTTAGTTTCACTAAGATACAAATAAGAATGACAGGACACAAATGAAATGAAATCACATCGACCATTTGGATGACAATATGCATTTTTAGATGAAATATTGCAATTCCATTTTTAGCCGGATGGTGAAAAGGTGGAGAGAAATGACAAAACCCACTTTGCTTGTCAAGTGGAATGACTATTTTTGATTTTATTATAAATAAAACTTTTTGTATTGCAGAGTTGTGTTCAAACCTTAACAGATGATGTGACTAAACAGTATCTGTCACACTTCCTGGTTCCAAAGCATGACCCCACATACAATAATTAGTTGAGAAACCTTTTTTTTTGGAGTTACACCACTCAAACCCTCGAAAAGGCCTCATTGTCACCCCAATATTTAGCTCTCCACAGATTTTCTCTCAGAATCAAAGCTGCATTCAAGCAAAAAAATTAAAAAAATTCTGCAATCAAGGTTCAATGAAAAGCCAAAAACAAACGTTTGTTTTCCATTAATGCTGAGAGTGTTTTGGACAGAAAAACCAAATAACCCTAATCAGGACCCTCTAAACCAAAAGTCAGCAGCAGTAGAAGACTGAATTAATTTTTTTTTGTCATCCAAATCCACGAATTCAGTTCAATCTAATCATATAATCTGGTTTCCGTCTTATTTCCTGTGCTGAAGCAACCAGAAGGAAACACTGCGACTCCCTCTGAACAGATCATGCTTTTCAACAGGTTTGCAGCTCTCCACATATTTGCACTTCACTTGATGGGCAGCTTTGAGGAATATTAAAACGAGCCGGTTGCATCTCTGGGTTTGTAATCTCACTCGCTCTGCATTGCAAATGTCCACTTTCAACCTCAGGGATGCAAATAAGACGAGACACAACGCAGAGTTCATAAAAGTGAGGTGAGATTCAAAACAGATTTGAGGTGCAAAATATGACTCAGTTTCTCATAAATCTCACATTGTGTTTTACATGTCTGTTTATTGAAAGTTTATTAATATCCCATCTCATTTAGATTTGCATGTCCATAAAGATGAAACAAACAAAAACAACAACAGCTCTTTTAACCCTGAAAAGATTTTTTGGTCCCTGACTCAAAACATCAGCTGTTCTCTGTTGAACATCTTTGTATTTTCTTTGACGGTTTTTGTTTTTAAAAGCTAAAAAAACAAGAAAGTTCAAATGTCAGATCTTTCAGCTAATCGTTAAGCCAAAGTAAAGTCCTGCTTCTGTTTTAGAGATTTTGAAAAAGTCTGTCATGTCTTTATTACGACACACATGGACAACTGTAACTCATTAGCTGTGTTTTGTGGAGAATCATCCGTTCTCCATGCTGAGTTCTTGATGTACGAGGTTAAAGAAGAGTCAGAGAGTTGAACTCATGAATTCCATTTATTAATACCAAAATACAGATGGTCCATTTCTTATGCTACCTTTAAGAGTTAGTGGGACAAAATGGCAATCCAGAAGAGACTGTGATCTGCTTTGTTAGCCTCTTTGCCCTAAAGAGGGCGTTCCCTACTGTGTCCTCCTTTACCCCTGCTCTCATTTGCATTTGTTAACATGTCCTTTCCTCTAGCTTTAGCTTAGCAACTAGCTAAAAGAGATAAAAGGAAAACACAGAATTATTTATTCTCAACAGTTTCCATCAGTGTTTTCCTTTTTTTTATGTGCATTTTGAAAGTATCACATTAGTAGAGGCAGATGGAAACAGCTACATTTGAAATTAATTTCCCAGTTTTGCAAAATAGTATTTTTGTGTTTGGTTGTTTTGGATTTTCCAGAAAAGAGTGCTAAATTAAATGTCCCCACCCACTGGTGGATCTGTCTCTCACCAGAGGCTGAAACAATCCAGCTCAAGCCTCCATCTTGGAGGGGAAGACTCTCTCTCTGTTTTCCTGAGATTTGTGGTTCATGCTAGTTTTTAACCTCCACGTCTTGTTTATTAAACTCAAGTGAAGTATCAACATCTGCTGAAGTTATGCTCAGTGTAGCATGTTGATAGTGACGCCAGGAAAACCAGTCTACACTCTAAAAAGAAACTATTTGAACCAACTTCATTGAATTGCTTGTTACCAGTTGGAGCAATTCAATTAAGTTGTTACTGTATAATTTTTTTCAGTGTACGGGATCTTTGAAAAACTATAATAACATGCTAAAACATAATAATTTAAGTTCTAGCTGTACTTTAAGTACAATGTGAGTTCATTTTTATTTTTAGTTTGGTACAACTTAAACGTTTGAATTGAATTTCTGTTGAATTAAGTCAAAGAGATTTGAATTATTTAATATACTGTTCCTAGTTTTATTGTTACGATTGAGGTGCAGACAGAGGTGGGCAGAGCACCCGAAAACTGTCCTCCAGTAAGAGTAGCACTACTTCAACATATTCATAATTAAAAGTAAAAAAGTAGCCTTACGTAAGAGTAAAGCAATTATTTGGTAAAAAGCATACTCAAAGTACTGAGTAAGTGATTATCGTAAGTAATATTTAGCAATTAATAAATGATTTGAGTAAGAATGACTTATTAAGTTATAAAAACTTAGTAAATTGACTTGGTCAGACACGAAACTGGCATTGAACTCAATTGTTTCAAGTAAAGTCAAAGTAAAAAGATCCTTTAAGTGAATTTAAGTTAGCTAGATTTCTCAATTTTAAGTTAATCGAACACAAATAAGTAAGTTGTCATTAATAAACCAAAGTAATTAAGTTAGATTAATGTAAAGAAAAAAAAACTGACTACATCCAAAAACACTTTTTAGAGTGTAGCCTTAGTGTGTGTTCACTCTGCAGATGGACATTGCCTATTTTTAGGCGTGTATGGTTGCATGAGATTCACGGTGTAGTCTACTTCATGAATCCCATGAACGTGGCCAGGTCTATTCCTCGGTTAATTCACATCCAGGAAGGAAAACAAGCCAATTAAGACCAGCACGCGGCTCATATAAGACAGGACAGCGCTCTGCAAACAAGAGAGAACCGTGAGTCAGGCTGAAGAACCGTAAACTGTCAAGAACTTCTTCCACAAAGAGAGAGGAGCAGCAGGATCGCATCCAGCGCTGTCTGCGCTCCTGCTGCTCTTCTTCTTCCTCTTCTGGCTCTCTAAGCAGCTCTGGCGTGAGCGCGCGCATATTTCCGTTTCTTTGTTTCTTTTTTTTTTTCTAGCAATAGGGGAGGGTTGATGCAAAAGATAAGAGCTCGGGCTGGCAGCAAACTTTTCTCAGAAGTCAGTCAGCCTGAGCCGTTGAGGTAAGCAGAAACTTATGTTAAATGTACATGCGGTCGTGTACTGCGTGCTTTTATACAAACGAGCGGGCTGCTAAAATCATCAAACGCTTCTTATAATTAGTGAATTAGGCAAGAATATACTGTTCCTAGTTTTATTGTTACGATTGAGGTGCAGACAGAGGTGGGCAGAGCACCCGAAAACTGGGCAGAGCACCCGAAAACTGTCCATCAGTAAGAGTAGCACTACTTCAACATATTCTTACTCTAGAATTAAAAGTAAAAAAGTAACCTTACGTAAGAGTAAAGCAATTATTTGGTAAAAAGCATACTCAAAGTACTAAGTAAGAGATTATCGTAGCTAATATTTAGCAATTACATCATCAGACGGACCAAAATATAAGGTTAAGTGGAGGTTTTGGTATTTTAAGGACCAAAATGACAATAATTCTTGTAAGTAACAAAAAAAATAACAAAATTAGACAAATAAAGATGTTTCCAAATCAGTTTCTTTCAATAAAAATTGCAAACTTTTAACAAAAAACTGCAGGTGTGCATCTGTGTCTGGTGAATTTTTGGTTGAAACATGTTTCCTGCGGATTGAAAATCCAGAAATATTATTCAAGTATGATTAGCTATGCTTCATGGTAAAATTACTCAAGTAAAAGTAAAAAGTACAGTGTGGTTGAAATACTTCTAAAACTAAATTTTTCAAAAAAAAGTTACTCAAGTAAATGAAACTATTTACTACCTGACTCTAGGTACAAATACAACTTTTGTTTAAAGATATTTTATTTCAAAAAGGTGAGTACTAGTTAAATTTAATCAGTTGCAATTACTTGAGGAACTGCTTGGGAAAAATACTTATAAGTAGTTTTCCTTGACTGTACTTTTTAATTTTCCTTGCGTAATTTAATCATACTGCATTGCTTCTTTTGAGTAAAATTTCTGCAAACATTAACCGATGTGAGTCACATTGGACACATTTGAACCAAAACATGCACCGACACATAAACACACCTAAAGTTAATGTTAAAGTGAGATTTTTTTTTACACATGCATCATTGCTCTGTTATTGCCTGTTCTGACATTTTTACTAACTTCACAAGTTTTATATTGAAAAAGAAAAACATTTGGAAAATGACTGGCTCAATTTGACATTTAGTTATAGTGGCATTTACTTGTAATATTGTTTTCATTTTAGTCTTTAAAATACTTGACTTTGTTCATAACTTTACATATTTAAGTGTTGTCCTTATAAAGTAAATCAGCCATTGTTTGGTGTTTTTAAACAGTTAATCTCAGTCTGGTGAGTTTTATTTCTCAGCAAATCTTTGGGTAACTAAGTAATAGCTGCAGATGTTAGATATCAAAATGCATAAAGCTTTTGATATCTAAGCTTTTGTGTTTGCAGCTGTATTGAATGACTGGATATTAAAATCAAACGACAACACAGAGACCTGACGTCTAAAGGCTTTTCAACATCCTCCAAATAGGGTTTTTTTCTCTTGTGGTTGTTTTTAATGTGGGCAATGTGGCTCATTCAGCCGTATGAGAACTCAAGAAAACAAAACAGATCCGTCTGTCACACTTTGAACCCGTTTGTTCAGATGTTAACTTGCTTTATAGATATGCAGTCAATACAGAGAGACAAAACACAGCATTGTTATAACCCCACCCATCCATTTATGACAAGCTACATAAACAGCCGAACATGGACGCTAATATAAAACCTGAATTTCTTAGTAGAATTATTAATGTTTTCACATGCTGAAAAAACGTCTTGACACAAAAGCATCAGTAGAACTTGAGGATTAGAAGATGTTCATAAATAAATTGTGGATTATTTCAAAAGTTTACTGAACTCTAAACTAGTAGAATAGTGCAATCGAAAGCCACGCTGAAGACATCCTGTGAAAGTCTTGGTAGCTGTGTGTGATTATTGAGTATGGTAAGTTAAAATGAAAAACAGTTTGAAATACACTGATCATCCAGATATTGCGTCGATGAATCACAACAGTGAAGCCACAGTTGACTCAAACCGCCGACAAAGGAAATGAGCAGCACCTCGTTAGTTCAGTCAGTGGTATAAAGTTACATCACTCTGTCCCTTTTTCAAAATACCTGCTGTAAATTTGAACCACTGTCAGTCAAATCCAGAATTGAAACAGGACAGTATGAGACTCAGCCTGCACAATCTAAAAATTGTGAGTTCACACTTCTCTGCTAACAGGTTTTCTGTTGTAGCACTGCAGTGAAAGTTCATTAAGTGTCTGAGTTTTTACTGACAACAACTTCTGGTTTATTGTATTTATAGCTACAAAGAAAAAAAACAGGACAAGGTTTCTGCAGTTCTCTAGTTTGTGAAACATGATTTCTGATAACGTCCTTCGGAAAATGATTTTGTAACTGCACAGATCGTAATCATCTGCTGAGAAAACTTACTGATGAACTTTCCTGTTGTCAAAGATAATCTACCTGTGAGACGGAGGAAAAATAAGATTATTTAAGCCACATCCGTGAGAAGCAGACAGGAATTTGAAGAGCTGAACAGTTTGAGAATGAACTTTGTCTCTTTCAGCTAATGGACGTCTCCAGGCTTCTCCTGTCCGTCGTCATGGTGATGTCCACATCTGATGGGATATCAGGTAGTGTGTGCACAAAGAACACAGACAAAAGAAAAAAGTTATTACTCTTCATCATTTAGAGGAATGAGATGCAAGATGTAAGAAATATCATCAGCTTTGTGATGTGACTGCAGAGTTTATGGCTTATGATGAGAGACACAGTTCATAATGTGAACATGCACACCAGAGGGCAAATTTAAAGGAAACAAAGCAAAGTTTGTTTTAACTGACTTGGATGACAAATAACAGAGAAAAACAAATATTCTGGGAATGATGTCATCTCTTAGACCCCTTCATGGTAACTCCCCTAAATGCACAAATGTGCATTGATTTTAGACAGAAGCACCACAACACAAATCAAACAGTAATTAAAGGTCAAACAGTGGAGACGGTAGAAAACTACAAATATCTCAGGACTATTTTGGATAATAAGTTAAAATTTACCTGCTATTCAGAGAACCTGCAAAAAAAAAGGCCAACAAAGATTGCTTTGTCTAAGAAAACCCTCAGTTTCAAGTTGATAAGTCAATGATCTTATTTTATAGATCATATACTGAATTTGTGTTGACTTTTTCTGTCTTCCAAGCAAACAGAGGTTGGCTTGGAAATCTTAGTATCAGGGCAAAAAATGCCCTTAGGAGTTAGGAGTTGAACAATTCTCACTTACAGAACTGCTTAGTAAACAGATAATCAGGAAAACTAAAGCCATTCTTGCTGACAGCCCTCATCCTTCACATGCTGAGGTCCAGTTTCTGCCTTCAGGCCTCCAGCTCAGCCTTGCTAGGCCAGTGTTTCTCAACCTTTTTCAGCCCAGCGCCCCCCTAGCCTTTATCCAGGTCCCCCCCCCACCCCCCCACCCCCCCTCCACCACCACCACCACCACCAAAGAATTTGCAGGCTACTTTGCACTGACTATTATTTTATCATTAATATTACTATCACTATTGTAGATGTTTTGATTTTTATGCTTGTTTCTGTATTTATCATCAAAAATAATTTCCCAGAGAACAAAAAAGCCATGGGAATAGAAATTATTTTCACAAGTGTCTACGAAAAATGCAATGAACGTTCAAGTTAAAATCTGTAGGCCTATCAGCAGCCAATCAGAGTGGAAAAATATTCTTATTCTGTGTCATTTTCTAGTTGTTAAATCTTCCACAAAATGACCAGATAAAAGATGTTCAACATGCCAGTTTAAACTTTGAACTATTTGCAAAACGACTAAGCTCTGCAACATTAAAACATGGATAGAACTGTAACTACATTAATCATAGCTCTTCTTCTCTTCAGTGTTTGTCAGTTTCTGGTGTAGCACTGTGCTGCCTTCAGGAGAATGGGACATCAGAGTACCATCCATAAAATTTCACCCACATGGCATTTATTGTGAAAACCAGAGCTTTCAGTGGAAAAACAAAAGTTCCACGTCCTTTTAATGTCATACAGATATGAGACAGAAACATGGATTATATCTTTATATAGACCTGTCTATTGATTATAGATTATAGTTTTACTGGACAGAAATTACAAAGAACAAATCTGGTTCTTAATCAAATCCTAATGAGTCAAATTGAAAATGTCATGGAGTCATCAGCCTGATGACATTAACACTGACATGAAAAATAATATTGAAGAAATAAATATATCAAATCTAATTAAAAACATAAAATAAGTGATCAGTTCTTTACTGTTATGGTCTGTAAGATATATTTATTATCAGTACTAGATATGGTCTCAACAAATCCATGACATTTCAACAATATTATTTTACCTTTTATCTGGAAATAGTGTCTGTTTATTCTTGCCATACAGTCCTCTGTATTAATTATTGCTCGAAAGGTCTTGCCATACCAGTTTATTCCTCTGTATTTACTTTAGCTTCTTAGTTTCTTCTTGCATTTTGTTCTTCATTCATTTCCATTTAGTTTCCTTTGATTAGTATTATCCTCTGTTGGTTTATTGCTATGTCCACTTTAGTTTCCTGTTGCTACATTTATTTGATCATTTACTGACGCTTCACTCATCACCTGCTGCGCCGCCTAATCATCATGTGTTTCACATCATGTGATTTTTCACTGTTCAGCGTCAGATTCTCTGTTTTTATGCCATAATTCACATCTAGTTCATCGCTCCGTTTTATGTCCCACTTCTCCTGTTTCAGAGTTTTGCACAATGTGCGCGTCTTTTTTTTTACCCCTTAAGGTGCAGGGCGGTGGGGAAGCGTATCGATGGGGAAAAGGCAGACTGACATAAACCTTTTGAAACAACAGAAACAATTTCGGTATTCTGATTATTGAAATTTAAAAGTGCTGTGCTGTTCTATCACACCCGTTTCATATTGGACCACTTACAGCACCAGTGTTAACGGTGCTGTAAGCGTGCTTACAGTGTGCTGTTAATGGTAGTGATACTTTCTAGCAAGGTATCGCTTGAAAGTGATACCTCGCTTTCTATGCTTTAAGTGAAAGGACAACAGGAGGACAAACCCCAGGTAGGCACCATATTTGTGTAATTTGTGAATGATGTCAAGACTTATATATTTTCAGAAACTTTATTTCAGACAAATTATGATCAATAAATAAAACCTAGTACAAGTTAGGGCTGTGAATTCGGTTCAGAATGTTTTGGCGATGAACTATGAAAGGGAGTCAGTTCATTTTAATCTGGCTGAACGGAGGTACTTCAAACACATGACCAGGCCTAAAGTTTAACATAATCTATTAATTTCCTCATATTTAAATCCATGTAGCGTTAATATTTCAATGTAGCACCACACATGACAAAGCAGCAGCTCCAGATCTGAACATAAACAAATATTCTTACCTGACTGTATAGCAACCAGCATCATCAGCGCTGATGTTTAATAAAAACAGCGCTCCTCCATGGTAATGTATCCTGTGTGTCTCGTCTGTGGTGATATTCATGACCTCTGTGCCGTTTTTGTACCACGTAATGTTTTCATCAGGCAGGTTGGGGTCATCCATGTCGAAGGGCACATAATAAAAAGCTGATACCTCGCTAGAAAGCGAGGTATCAGCTTTTTATTATGTGCCCTTTATTATGTGCCCGTCTTCTGAACGCCCCCTGGGGGGCACCCATGGAGGGATTTCTTTATTTAAATTGGTTCATTTTTCAGAGGGATACAAAGTGAGGGTATCGTGATTTTAGTAATTACATGTTTATAAGAGCGATTTTCTGTTGTCCTTCATGGAAGCGGGCAGCCTTCAAATGGAAATAAAACACTTTTAATATAAGTTGCTGCTTAACATGATCACAGAACTGCCAAAACATATGTAGAAAAATACCAGACAAAGTGAATCTCGGCAACGTCATCAACCGGTGTAATGTTGAACTGATGCGGTGAAGCTACCAGTAGCAGGAACGGAGCTGCACCAAGAAGCTAACAAACACTGAATAGAAGAATAGCTGCCATCTATACAGTTGCAGCCAAGCATGGTTTAATGTTACACAACACAGTTTTAGCAAGTTGCTCAAAGTTTAAACTGGTATTGTTGTGTATTTAAGGTGTAAAGTTTACCTTCGACCAAACGCCCCCCAAACGCATCCCAGCGCCCCCCTTTTGTAAAAAATTCCGTCAGTGCCCCCTGCCGTCTTCTGAACGCCCCCTGGGGGGCGGTACCGCCCACGTTGATAACCGCTATCCTAGTATAAAAAGTAACAGAACAGGTACAAACTCTTTTGTTTCTGCACAAATTTCTCATTTAGAAATTTAAATTTCTCATTTAAGGTAGAATGAGAAATTAGAGGGACTCACACCTGATTGTTAGTGTTCATAGCAACTGTTGATCAACAATGAAATATGCTGCTGTACTCTTCCTGTTATTTATTGATTTATATTTGATGTTTTTTTGTATGTTATTGTTTTATTTTTACTTTCATACTTTGTTTTTTAGCTTTTATATTTGCTGTAACATTAATTGCCCTTTTATGACACAAATAAATCTGAATCTGAATCCCCTAAATCCTTAATTAAGCAAGAAAGAGAGTGAAAGTGCCTCTATAAAGCACATTTTAAAAGATCAGTTCCACAAAGAGCTTTGCAAAGGGGTAGCCAAAAGAAGGTAAAATTAAATGTTGTAGTGCATTTCCATTAAATATTGACCATTCTTGTTTTTATGCATTCTTCTTTCCCCTCATGTTCAGAAGCATCAAATTCTTCCTGCTTTCACCTGGACAAGGAAAAATATAAAGTTATTGAAGGTGAAGCTTTTTATTATGTGCCCTTCGACATGGATGACCCCAACCTGCCTGATGAAAACATTACGTGGTACAAAAACGGCACAGAGGTCATGAATATCACCACAGACGAGACACACAGGATACATTACCATGGAGGAGCGCTGTTTTTATTAAACATCAGCGCTGATGATGCTGGTTACTATTCTGCCAGGTAAGAATATTTGTTTATGTTCAGATCTGGAGCTGCTGCTTTGTCATGTGTGGTGCTACATTGAAATATTAACGCTACATGGATTTAAATATGAGGAAATTAATAGATTATGTTAAACTTTAGGCCTGGTCATGTGTTTGAAGTACCTCCGTTCAGCCAGATTAAAATGAACTGACTCCCTTTCATAGTTCATCGCCAAAACATTCTGAACCGAATTCACAGCCCTAACTTGTACTAGGTTTTATTTATTGATCATAATTTGTCTGAAATAAAGGTTCTGAAAATATATAAGTCTTGACATCATTCACAAATGACACAAATATGGTGCCTACCTGGGGTTTGTCCTCCTGTTGTCCTTTCACTTAAAGCATCCTTTATAGCAGCTTACTTCCCAAAACAGCTTCTTTTATTTATCTATTTTAATAGTTTCATCAATAGAAAAAAAAAACCTAATATTTTAGTATATATCGCTCCATTTAGATTACATTTATAATTACGGCCACTTTTAACTGTCTTATTAACATCATGTAATTATATGCTATGAGTTTTTTTTCTCTCCTTTTTTTCCTCTTTGCTTCACAGTCAAAAACCCACAGGAATTATGAATAATACCGATAGTTGAATCTGTCTCATTCACTAATGCCTGTACCTTAAAGGCAAACGCTTGGCAGAATCATTAGGAGAGGATTTTTAAACCTACTTACAAGTGGAAAAACAAAGGGAGAGCAACACGGTGATGCACAGAAAGAAAAATGTGAAAGAATGGATTTGACTACAAGGCAAAAGTATTATACATATACTAATAATACATAGGAGGGGGATTACTAGGTAAATGATCAGGCAAGTCTAATTAACTGATTTGTAGTAATGGTTTAGGAATATAATCTGGGGCACCTGATGTAGACTGACAAGTAAAGCCTGCAGGGCCAACATAGGAAAAAGACAGACAAAACAACACATTATGTAAAATACTAAATGCAGAGGAAACATCTGAACATAATGACAACAGAGAAATACAGGGATGACTCAACAATCACAAACACTATGAATATCGAAACAAAGGAGTGAACTGAGCACAGAATAACTGTGACTAACAAAATCCACAGGTTCTAAAACTGTATACAGTATATGTACAAAAAATAGTTTCCATATTCTTTCTGAGTGCATGTTTTTCTGCACACCTGCACAGCAACAGTGTGTAATTGGAGGCAAGATTACATTTATTTAAAGAACCAAGAAATGATGAGCTAAACAACAATTGTTGTGCTTCCTGTTAGTCAGTAAAAATAACTAATCTGTTGGATCTGGTAAACTTTATTCTGCCATGTTCATCACCAACATAATGAAGAGTATGAAACCCCTTACATGTGCGACTGGCAAACTGAAGACGCCTTTTATCAAGAGCCTTAAGGTTGAGGATGCATCCGTCTTTGTTGGTTTTCTATTTGAGACCACAACACGTAACACTGAACTTTCTTAGTTGCACCACTTTAATTGAACTGGTTACCAAGCAAAGCCTTTTCTCTGCAACACATTTAATTGACTTAAGTGCATCAACAAGGGAGAAGTTATCAGCGACACCAATTGTGTGGAAGATGTACAGTACTATTAAGTTCAGGCAACAGACAAAGCTAGTTTTTTACCTGCAGGTGTGCTTCTGACAATAATTTTAATTCCCTTTGACTGCCATTAAATGAAAGAAAGCCAACCATTGTCGTCCATTAAAACAATGAAGTACCCACCTTGACTACCCCCATCTGATTTCCAGAAGACGCATCAGTGAACGGAACCGTCTCTAAGTTACCGTTTTCGCTTCGTACAGAGGGTCTCAGCTATTAAGAAACGATTGCATCCTGGAGGGATGGACACTGTTGAAGTTTAAATTTCACCCAAACACCAACATTTGGCCATGACATGGGTAATGCACCAATACGAATCTACAAAGCTCACCGGAAGTTGCCTGCCCTGTAAACAACCGTCCTCATCTGCAAAGAGAGACGTGGCAGTTCAAACGACGCAGCTGCTAATGCTAATTCAGTATTTGGAGGTGTGACCAACTCTTGACTGAACAGGGTTGTTCAGTTCCTCCTCTGCCATTGCTAAAACTACAGGCAAACTGCAACTTTTTTTTTTAGTTTTTCTTTGCTTCATCAAATGATGCGTCATTATTCGTATCGTGACCATCTGCCTGGACATGAATATCTCCCAGCTGTGAGAAGTCAACTGATCCACTGTTGCCAGCCACTTCTGCAGGCTCAAGCAGCCATAACAGTTCTTGTTCTTCCCAGTTGCTTTGCTGTCATGCCCCAGGACTTTTGGGGCATGACAGGCCCAAAAGTCCTGTTACTGTTGTGATATGCTGTCTGCATTTCTGATGTTACAGTCTGGATCTGGTAAACTTTATTCCGCCATGTTTGTCACCAAAACACATGCAGCATAGTATAAATCTCATGGCATGTGCTTAGCAGTGGTGCCCAAAGTGGGTTCTGGAGGGCCGGCATCCTGCATGTTTTCATTCTCTCCCTGGTGATAACAACAACCTTTTCAGCATGTCAATGTTCTTCTGAGGTCTTCTAATGAACCGTCATTTGCAGATTTTCAGATTCTCTCTAAAATTCTCAAGCAACAAGTCAAGAACATAGATAATTATCTTTCTATTTTCACATCTTACAAGTCCTTCATTGATAAAATTTTTAAAGTACACCTTACAAAGATTTCACAGTACATCACTCTTACTTCAATCAACCTGTTGCTCATTTCTTACTACTAGTTACTTTCAAAAACATTTTTTTCATCCTTGCTGACCTTCAAGGCCTTTTGAGCACAATGGATTTACTGTAACCTGTGGAGGCAGACTATTAATCAGGAGAGCTTAAAGTAAATCAGGAAGAACTAAAAACAGTGGGCACCTACAGTGTTTTGTGGTTAGCTGTGCCAGCAGACAAAGTCAAAATAGCATCCATAGGTGTTCAACAAACACCAGAAATTACTCACTTATTATTGGAAACTTTAAAATTGCTCAGTTTATCATACACACAGATAATGCTTCAGCAACCACAACAACAAAAGCAGAGAGACATTGCACTGAGTCTCTCTGCTGAAAAAAGTGAGTTTTCCCATCTCCACATCAAGGCAGGAAGTGATGGTTTTAGTGCAGAAACTTCCCACATATAAGGGGAATTTCCAGAGATTGTGTTATTAGTGATAGCAACATTGTGTTGGCAGACCAAAAAGCTAAATTTGTGACCATTTTGCTGTCATGCTGTTTAATAGCATAACGCTGTTAGTCCACAAGCTGATAGTAGTTGGTGAGGTTAATAAGACAGTCTGCTCCTGTAGCTAGTCTGCAAGTCATTGGCTTAGTAGACACACTGCCCCTGGTTTACCAGCTGATGCTTAAGAACACAGTGAAGTGACGGGCGGCGCTCCTCTTATTTTAGTCTGTGTGTTAAGCAACCAGAGATAGTTTCAAACAACCAAATTTGGTGTTCTTATAAATGAAAGAAAGGAGCAGCGGCCTCCAGTCATCCGGGAAGTCAGCAAAAATCCAGAGAAAAGTCAGGTCACTGAGACATTATCTCTCAGATTTAATTTTATATGATGAGAAATGTCATTGGTTAGCTTTTAAAACTGATTAATATACCTTGGTACCACTTATTGGCCCGTGGATAGGTAGTGTGTTGCACTTTTACTCTTAAATTAACTGTTTTTAGTCACAGCACAGATCTGAGGGCATTTATGACCTTTAGAAAATTTATTAATGTAGCTTTGTATTTTAACTCTGTTGTATTTCTAGGCTACAAGATCATTTTTCTTCTTTGATGTTTCAGCTTATCTGTGAATGTTTCTTTCTCCACAGGCACATTGAGCCATCAGGTGAATGTTTCTACTATCATCTGGAGATCGAGGTCTTCAGTGAAACAAGTCATGAGAATCTGACCTATGGATCTATCAAAAACTCTGACCAGAACAAAAACATTCCTTGTCCGCAGCCTGTTAAAGACACATGTAAAACATTTAACGGGAATTTCACGTGGCTCAAGGTAAGGGAATCTCTGATTACTTTATTTTGTGAAAACACATCGCAAAACTGGTCAGTTTCTAAAATGTTAACAGAAGATTATATTTTACTTTTTTTTTCATTGTTTCTAACATCTGTCTTGTTTTTATTGCAGGGCAAGAAACTCATTCCTGATCAACACAGAGAAAGCCTGTGGGTAAATGATGCAACAAAAGACGATGAGGACATCTACACCTGCATATGTACCTGGACTCACAACCACAAGCTGTACAACTCTTCTGGTTCCAGGAGACTTTTTGCTTTAGGTGAGTCCTTTTAGACTGTTGGGTGTTCAGATGAAGACAGGAATGTGTTTTGCCCTAATAAACATAAAGTGAAGTGAAAAAGTATTTGCTGCCTCCACTGATTTATTCTGTTTTTGCTTCTTTGTCACATTTGTTTCATCAAACTTGTATTAGATTCTCACTTTAGTTGATTTCAGTTTATATGTATAGTTTTTGTTCTTAATGCAGCACTCTGCAGTGCCTAACAAAGCACAACACAGTGAAAACATTTCAACTCTGCTCACTTGTAGAAACAGCCATCTTTCCAGATGTAGAAATTGTCTCTCCAACCAGCAAGGAGCAGTTGGCTGATAAAGGTAAGAAATCAGCTTAAAACATTAGAAAGGCTATAAATCCCTCCCTTAAAGTTCGAGTCCCGACTGCTAGTGAGTTCTGGTCTGATGCTTTGCTTTAAACCGTAACGGGGCATAATTATGCTGTAATGTTATTTCCCCTCCTATAATCACAGGCAAGTTGTGAAAATTCACTGATTAAAAAAATACTTAGGATGGATTTTCTCATTTCTTGTGTTGCTAACAGAAGTTTATTTTGTGCCGCCATGTTTAAATAGTCATTATCCATCTAGTAGCACCGATTAGCATAAATTACAAAATAATAAAAATGAACACAATTTTGTTGGCACCAAACATGCAACATTTAATGGCGTCTGATATTGTTTTTTCCACACAACTTTAGTTTTAGTATAGCTGTTGCTTAAGGTGAATATTTTATTGAATTAAATAGCATTCATAAAACAATATGTTCCCTTTAACCTTTTACCATCTGAAGTTATGGACACATTTTTTAGAGAGATATTTGTATTATTTCTACACTTTTGCTTTGTTTGCTTTTGTTTTAAACTTATTTTGTTTGTATATAAGTTTGTTTATTATTTTATTACACCATGTTTAATAAAGTCAAACTCAAACGTTTTTACTGATTAAGGTTTCAGTAGAAATAAAACACTGTTATAAAACACACACACACATCCATCCATTTTCTGTCCCTTAGTGGGGTCAGGAGGGTTGCTGGTGCCTCTCCAGCTAACATTTCAGGCGAGAGGCAGGGTAAACCTGGACAGGTCGCCAGTCTGTTCTGTCGCAGGGCAACACAGAGACACACAGGACACACAATCATGCACACACACACTCACACCTAGAGAGAATTTAGAGACCATTTAACCTTTTTGGAGTGTGGGAGGAAACCGGAGTACCCAGAGAGAACCCATGCATGCACAGGGAGAACATTCAAAAACTTTGGGCTGGGACCTTCTTTCTGCATAGCAACAGTGCTCACACACACACACACACACGCACACCCCCCCACACACACACACACACACACACACACACCCATACACACACACACACACACACGCACACACACACACACACACACACACCGTGAATGGAAACTATATGTTAATGTAACAAACCATCATGTGTTCAACAGGCTCCAGCGTGAAGCTGAACTGCACTGTTTACTGTGGGATTAATGCAAAACGGGACTGTGAGGCCACATGGTGGATTAATGGAAACCCAGCGAAGCAGATGGACGGATACAACGAGACCACCACATTGTAAGTCTGAACATTATGTCAACTATTCTGTGGCTAATTTAGATGAAAATTCTGAATTTTAATCTTTTCCTGAGGGGAGCCAGTGTACCGTTAGAGTATTTTATAATAATGTATTAGAAAAATGAAGGAAAGTTAATTAAATATCCATTAAGGAAACTGACATTTAAATTGATGTCCTAGTAATTAAGTCAATACTCAGTAAGTATTTATACACCACTGATGTTTGTACAACTTTTAATGAAACATTATTTTATTTCTTAGAGACGTTGAGGATCCTTCAAAGAGAACCTTCTCCACAACAATCCTGACCATCCAAAGGGTTTCTGCAAAAGATTTCCAGAAGGAGTTTAAGTGTAACGGCTCAGGATTTTATACAGGAAACTCTGTAACTTTAATTCTGAAGCAAAGAGGTTAGTGTCACCATATCTTCCTTCTGATGTTCCTCTAAACTTTTCAACTTCTGGTCTAAGATATGACTTACAGGAGCTTATAATCCTTTATGTCACAAGAGATACTATGCTAATGTTGCAAAAAAAAAAAAGAAATATATATATATATATATATATATAACTAAATCAAAGATAAAAGTAATTAATGTAGAATCAATAATCAGCATTCTGTCATATCTGGGTATATTTGGGTCGGGATTTTCTTTTAAGTTCCATTGTTCTTGTCAAAATCTGCCAATTTCTCTGTTTAAGATGTTACCATATTAGTTCATTTCTCTATTTTAGTTTGTTTTTGTCTTCAGTTTTCTGTATATTATTTTCTTTAGATTTTTCCCAGGTTTTGTTCTTTGGATTTCAGATCATTTTAGTCTCACTGTAGCTTCTCTCTTAATTATTCTCCTTCCTCAGTTTCCTTGTTATTCTCTTTCATTCTTCTGACTAATCTCTTAGTTTTCTTGTCACGTCACTACCCTGCTACGGTGGCCACGGAGGGTCAACAGAATGCAAAAGCCGCAACACAACAGGAAAAGGCACAATTCAACAACAAAAAGCCACAATGCAATCAATGTTAACGAAAGTCATGCAAGCAAAGTCATAATTTCTGATTTAGTTAGTTTCTGTTTTAGCATACATTTGCGTTTAGCATGACTTCTGTAACCTTTTGCTGTTGCATTGAGGCTTTTGCATTTTGCCCATCACACTCATGCATCAATTGGCTACCATTTACATTTATTAGAAAAGCACTTAAGTAAACAAATAAGTTTCAATAGTTTTTTTCTGATTTCTAAATCCCAGTGGGTGGCCTTGACATCGGTATTCTGACCTCTCTGGGAACATTTGGCTTAATCCGCTCAATTAATTTCTGTTCTTAGCTGAGTTTTGTTGGATTTGTCATGAATCTTGCTGAAACATCTTTATATTTGTCTTCCAGAGTCCATCATTCCCCTCATCGTTTCGGGGGTGTGTGTGTTTGTGACTGCTGTGTTCGCCGCTGTGCTGGTGAAATATTTTGCCATTGACCTCGCTCTGTTGTTCAGGCCCTACTTCCCTCCAGGAAGATGCAATGAAGGTACGAAATAGTCAAGGTTTTCCTTCTTCAAAAGATGAAACCTGGAGATTTCTATCAATTGAAGCAAAAGGCTCCAAATAAATAAGCTGAATTTAAGTCACTTATCAGTATTTTAACCAGTCACAAAACTGAACAATGCTAAATAACTGCTTTTTATACAATTCTGTTTTAACTTTATGTGAATATCACATTCATTTTGGGCCTTTCGTGGTTAATTTGAACCATTCTTCTTTGGGCTGGAGTGATGATACAACAATTTGAAAGAATTTGAGAAACAAAAATGTAGTGCACAAGTTTGAATATGACATTTTTGGCAGCGTATTGATCACAGAAAATGCTAACTTAATTTATATTGCTTGACTTGTCTGCACGTTTCAACCATCATGACCCAAAATGTTACTCCAAGATTAAATGAAATTGGTTACGATGATCAAGAACAACCCAGGAAACGAGAACGTTTTTAAGTCTATCAAGAACTGCCAGGTATTTCTTCATCAATACCAACTAAGAAAGAAACACTTGGTCTAAAATTAACATTATCAAACTGAGTGGAAAACTAAAGGAAGACGACCAGCTAAAAATAGTTCAAATTTACCTCAAACCATCTGGGGAGTTTCACAGCCCATGTCTGGCAACATTCAGAGGTTTGCCTCAGAATCTCCCCATTGCTCTTCAACAAGTGGTCTGAAAAGGAAAATAATATGGCGGTGAGGAAAAAAAACAAGAAGTTTAATGGGACCACATCCAAATCGTGATCTGTAATCAGTTACTCATCAGACATGATAGCTGTTTTTCCTTGCATGTAGTTTAGTAGTGCAGTTTCAACAAAACAAAAAAAGGCAAACTTTGAGCTTAGAGTGTAAGAGGCTGAAGAGCTGGGTTTACTGTGTGTTGTCTTAAAGGAGAGGTAAACAGTTCAGGAAGCAGGTTAAGGCAACTGTGATTTAAGTTAGCAGAACAAGTCACTCCCTGCTGAATGGGAATCTTAAAGATCTTGTTGTTTGTGTGACCCAGATATGAAGATGTACGATGCCTACGTGGTTTATCAGACACAGAGCTTAGACAAGGAGACCGAAGACAAACTGTGCAACTTTGTCACAAAGACTCTGCCCTCGGTTCTGGAAGAAAAGTGTGGATATCGACTCTTCATCCAGGGAAGAGACGACATACCGGGGGAAGGTCAGTAATTTAGCCTGTTTGTCCTCAGGTCCACTTATAGAGCATCTGTCTGCAGCAGAAAGACATCAAACAAGTTCAAGGGGTGTGAATACAGAGAATCAAGAGTTAGGATTATTGCGCATCAGTGGATGAAATGCACTTGAACTAATAAGTATTGTTCTGATCCATCAGATCGTGTGGAGCTGGTGGAGAGCTGCATTAAGCAAAGCAGGAGGCTGATGGTCATCCTGACACCAGGATCAGGACCTGAGATGATGGAAAATCCCACCTCAGACCAAACCTCAGTCATTGGGTTTGACTGGCAGGTAAGAGTCTGGGGGTCAAAGGGCATGGAGTGGGATTAATCCAGTTCATATTCTTCTTGTTTCAACTTAAATATACATGTTTACAATGCTAATGCCAAGGCAGCAGATCACATTGCAACTCAATATTTTCATATTACAGTTTTTCCAGGTGCTTTGATGTATTTCTCTGATTAGAAAATTCAACATTTGTAATTTCATTCTTAGAAGCTCCATCCTAAATCAATTGTTTCCATACATTTCTCTGCTGCTTTTGAACATCATTTCCTTACATAATGTCCGTCAAAATCAACTATATCTATCAAAGCTGAATGAGTTGTTTCCTACAAGACCTGTAAACGGGATGTCAAAATCAGTCAAGCTAATTCTTTGCATGTTATTTTCCTAAAAGTGTTTCCCAAGTTGAACAGTTTCTCTAAGGTCAAATGAGGTTAAGACGAGGTCTCACACTACTAATGTACTGTGTGAAACAGGAGCTGGAGCCAATGATGAGCCACCCACCCACAGTCACTTACGGTTTTTATTGATTGCAACTCAGACTCCGCATTTTTGAAACCGTTGACACACAGACCTAAACAGCAACACTTGTGGTCAAAGTGACACCTTTGGTTCACAAAACATTTCAAATATCAATTATTACCGTCAAATTGAACAACTTACAGCCAATTGTCTGAATTCTTCCAATCAACTGGTACATAATGGACAACAAAACACAGCACTCACCCGTCGATGTTGCCCAGGAGTGAAGCATCATATTCACTAAACACAGCGACGTGTAGCTCTATATTTCAAACAGCGTCTCCTACTTTTGCTGAGTATTTTCAAGTAGTACTTTAAGCTTTTTTTCACACTAGAAAACCTTTCCAGAGAGAAATGTCATAATGAAGTCCAGCTTAGGCCATTTGACCCTCTGATTCATAGTCATGGTGTCGGGACTTTTCATTTCGCTGACGCTGTCATTGACATGGACTATTGAACTTGCGGACTGAACTGTGAATAACAAGCTTTTGCAGGATATCACTCAAATTTTGTAATTTGTACCGCTTTAAAAATACACTAACTGTTGTGCAAATGTCAAAACCGATGTGAGTAATGCCATCCATCCATTTTCTTTACACCCTTGTCCCTTAGTGGGGTCGGGAGGGTTGTGAGTAATGCACCAAAGAAAAAAATATAAAGCGTGATAAATAGTGTACCATAGCAACAACTGCCTCTGAGGTGAAGTAGTCTACAACGGCCACGGTCTCTTTTTCCTTCTATGAACCGCTGGCTGGTCGTGGCTCAAGCACGTCGTAAATAATAAAATATTTGTGTTTTTCTAAACCGGTGTACTGAATGTGGTCTAAATATTCTCCAGGTTGGGCTTCACCACGCGCTGGTGCAGAGAGAGATAAGTGTGATTCTGATCCAGCTCGGAGAGATGGGGCCACAAGGATACGCGCACCTTCCTCCAGGCCTGCAGCACCTGATCCGTCAGAGCGCCCCCATCAGGTGGCCGAAGGGCTCACGGACAGCCTCCAAGTGCAGCTCGCGCTTCTGGAAGAGAGTGCGATACCTGATGCCAGTCCGACCCGCCAGAAAACGAGATTCATCTGCCATCATCTAAAACCGCTGAGCTTTGAAATGTGAACATGAAAAATTAAACTGAAATGACGGACGGATTCTCTACAATGAATAAAGATGAAGGACTTTATTTAATTTTAGTTCTACTTTAACTCTTCAAATGTTACTGTCATGAGCGGTGGTTGATAGCGGTGAGGAGATGACGCTGAGACCCAGGTTATGATGAAAAACGATGAATTTAATGACAAAGAACTACAACAAGGAACAGCGGGGAAACAGCACGAGGAAAACTGGCAGCACGGAGACAGGTGACATCAATTGACAAGGACCCGACGAAGAACACAGACAACAGGGGAGACTAAATACACACGGGGTAATCACGGGAACGAGACACACCTGGGAGACAATCAACGGGGAAAGACGCAGAGACAGGACTAACAAGGAACAGGATCACACAGAAACTCAAAAATAAACACATAGAAACACGGATCATGACAGTACCCCCTCCTCAAGGGGCGACTACCAGGCGCCCAACAAGAAAAGTCCAAAAAAACAAAAAACAACCCAACAGGGTGGGCGGAGGGGCGACGGCAGGAGGGCCAGAGTCCAGAAAACAAAACCAGATCCCAACAGGGTGGGCGGAGGGGCGACGGTAGGAGGGCCAGAGTCCAGAAAACAAAACCCAGGTCCAAACAGGAATCCAAACACAAAAAACCCTTCCGGGGGCCGTCCACGGCACAGGAGGTAGACCTCTCGTGGGAGGTCCGGCGGGCGGCGACGCAGGAGGCGGAGCTTGAGCCGCGGTGGGCGGCGACGCAGGAGGCGGAGCTTGAGCCGCGGTGGGCGGCGACGCAGGAGGCGGAGCTTGAGCCGCGGTGGGCGGCGACGCTGGAGGCGGAGCTTGAGCCGCGGTGGGCGGCGACGCTGGAGGCGGAGCTTGAGCCGCGGTGGGCGGCGACGCTGGAGGCGGAGCTTGAGCCGCGGTGGGCGGCGACGCTGGAGGCGGAGCTTGAGCCGCGGTGGGCGGCGACGCTGGAGGCGGAGCTTGAGCCGCGGTGGGCGGCGACGCTGGAGGCGGAGCTTGAGCCGCGGTGGGCCGGTCGGAGCGCCGGCTGCTGCAGGCGCTGGAGACTGGGGTTCGGGCGGAGCATAGGCCGTGGGCTCGGGCGGAGCATAGGCCGTGGGCTCGGGCGGAGCAGAGGCCGGGGAACCGGCAGGACGGCCGGGCGGAGCAGAGGCCGGGGAACCGGCAGGACGGCCGGGCGGAGCAGAGGCCGGGGAACCGGCAGGACGGCCGGGCGGAGCAGAGGCCGGGGAACCGGCAGGACGGCCGGGCGGAGCAGAGGCCGGGGAACCGGCAGGACGGCCGGGCGGAGCAGAGGCCGGGGAACCGGCAGGACGGCCGGGCGGAGTCTCGGGCGGAGCGCCGGGGAGCTGCGCACCGGCAGCGGACTCGGGGAGCTCTGGCGGAGCGCCGGCTGCTGCAGGCGCTGGGAGCTCGGGCGGAGCGCCGGATGCTGCAGGCGCTGGAGACTGGGGCTCGGGCGGAGCCGAGGCCGTGGAACCGGCAGGAAGGCCGGCTGGAGTCTCGGGAGGTGCACCGGGGAGCTGCGCACCGGCAGCGGACTCGGGGAGCCCTGGCGGAGCGCCGGCTGCTGCGGGAGCTGGGAGCTCTGGAGGGACACTAGGGGACTCTGGAGGGACACTAGGGGACTCTGGAGGGACACTAGGGGACTCTGGAGGGACACTAGGGGACTCTGGAGGGACGGGGAGCTGCACGCCGGCAGCGGGCGCAGGAGACTCGGGGAGCTGCACGCCGGCAGCGGGCGCAGGAGACTCGGGGAGCTGCACGCCGGCAGCGGGCGCAGGAGACTCGGGGAGCTGCACGCCGGCAGCGGGCGCAGGAGACTCGGGGAGCTGCACGCCGGCAGCGGGCGCAGGAGACTCGGGGAGCTGCACGCCGGCAGCGGGCGCAGGAGACTCGGGGAGCTGCACGCCGGCAGCGGGGCGGCAGCGGGCGCAGGAGACTCGGGGAGCTGCACGCCGGCAGCGGGCGCAGGAGACTCGGGGAGCTGCACGCCGGCAGCGGGCGCAGGAGACTCGGGGAGCTGCACGCCGGCAGCGGGCGCAGGAGACTCGGGGAGCTGCACGCCGGCAGCGGGCGCAGGAGACTCGGGGAGCTGCACGCCGGCAGCGGGCGCAGGAGACTCGGGGAGCTGCACGCCGGCAGCGGGCGCAGGAGACTCGGGGAGCTGCACGCCGGCAGCGGGCGCAGGAGACTCGGGGGGCTGCACGCCGGCAGCGGGCGCAGGAGACTCGGGAGCTGCACGCCGGCAGCGGGCGCAGGAGACTCGGGGAGCTGCACGCCGGCAGCGGGCGCAGGAGACTCGGGGAGCTGCACGCCGGCAGCGGGCGCAGGAGACTCGGGGAGCTGCACGCCGGCAGCGGGCGCGGGAAACACCGGAGGCCAGGCTGCGGCGGCTGGAGACGTGCAGGCTGTGGCAGTTGGAGGAGCTGGGTGGGCTGGCTTGGATCTTGCAGCCAGCACCGCCTTTGCTGTCTGCAGCTCCAATTCTACCTCCTTGAAAAAATCCTCCAAGCCCAACCGAGGAAGGAGCGAGGTCCACCTGTCCAGCTGGATCGCCATACGTGTGGCGGCGTTGAGGCGGCTGAACGGTGAATATGGTTTTGTTATTTCCTCGTCGTATCTCCTGATCTCCCTCCACAGGGAACGACGGTCTGCTGGGTCCATGATGTTGGCGCGTCTCTCACCGGTACTGGTCGGGTCCTTCTGTCATGAGCGGTGGTTAATAGCGGTGAGGAGATGACGCTGAGACCCAGGTTATGATGAAAAACGATGAATTTAATGACAAAGAACTACAACAAGGAACAGCGGGGAAACAGCACGAGGAAAACTGGCAGCACGGAGACAGGTGACATCAATTGACAAGGACCCGACGAAGAACACAGACAACAGGGGAGACTAAATACACACGGGGTAATCACGGGAACGAGACACACCTGGGAGACAATCAACGGGGAAAGACGCAGAGACAGGACTAACAAGGAACAGGATCACACAGAAACTCAAAAATAAACACATAGAAACACGGATCATGACAGTTACAGAGTGTATATTGCAATCTGTCAGACGTCTTGTATGACAGATTAAAGCTTCAATGTCTCACAGACAGAGTTGGTTAGTAACTAGTTACATTTACTCAAATACATTTACTTGAGTAACTTTTTGGAAAAAATTTACGTTTAGGAATATATTTATTACGCTGTACTTTCTACTTTGAGTAATTTTATTATGAGGTATTTCTGCTCCTACTTGTAAAATTTCTGGATTTTCTACCAGAAACATGTTTTAACCAAAAAAATCAACAGACACATACACACACCTGAAGTTTTTGTTAAAGTTTTATCAGTTTTTTATTGAAATAAACAGATTTGGAAATCTTTCTTTTGCCTGATTTTGTTATTTCTGTTACTTATATAAATTATTGTCATTTAGGTCCTAAAAATACACAAATTTCCACTTAACTTTATATTTCTTCAAACGTATTCCTTACTGTGACACAGTGTTGACGTAGATTCTCAATCATTCAGGACAACTGGATTCTTCTTTCTGTTTTCTGAAGAAGTTTCACTTTTTACTCAGAAACTTTCTTCCATTTGATCACCAGTTGGGATTCGGTCATTTTTGGGACATTTGTATTAACGAATTTGTATTGTGGTCACATGAGTCACTGACCCACTCATCCACCCAGTGAGTCAGAACAGGCTTTACCTCTTATGAAATGCCGCCCAATGTGGCCAATATGAAGTGTTTTGGTCGTGTGTTGCAATGTCTGATTGATTTATTGTGAAACCGCCTAGAGAGAAAAGTCAAGGCTGCACTGTACAGTGACTCAGAAATGTGTTCAAACTCCTTGAATCTTTCATCATTTTCGTACTATACAACCACAAACATTGGGTTTATCTTAAAGTTATGTCTTAGTGGTGCCTACTCAACCCTAAACACACAAAGGTTTAGCTAAAAACAAGCCCAGGTGTTGAAGCGGCCCAGTCAAAGTCCAGACCTAGGAATCTTTGGCAAGGTTTGAAAGTGTGAAATGCAACGAGAAGAATTTAATTTTCCTATTTGTACAGAGACACAACCAAAGACTTTATTCTGGAATCGAAGCAAAAAGTTCAACAGGTATGAATATCATATCCCCAAGTCTGCAAATTTAATTATGTAATATTCTATGTAATAGAATCACTAAATAAAAGTAGTCCCAAATGGCAATCAATGATTTGTGGTGTTAAATAAAAAGCAAACCTTTTTTAGGATCAATTTATTTCTGCTGTTAAGTGCTGAGGATTCAAAGAAGATATTAATCAGCTGTTCGGTCACATTTTACTATGAATATAATGATCACAAACCACAGCAGTTTCCAAAATTCAGAATAATCTCTTCTATCCCCACAGCCCATATCTGCTGCTGTGACTGCTGGCAAACCAACCAATCTCTGAATCAGTTTCATGTTGTGCAGACCGTGTGAGAACTTGTCTCACACGGTTTGTCACCTCAGCACTTTACCGAGAGGCTGAGAAATTTGATAAGCACAATATTACTGCAATCTACGGGGTTGGAAAATAAAAAACTTGTATGAATAAAAAAAAACTCTGAACATGATTGTGTGTTTCATATCTGACATGTATCCTTTTACCGTTATGCACCACTTTGTGTTGGTTCGTCAATTAAATCTCAAATTCATTGAAGCTTGTGGCTGATGCAGCTCGTCTAATGTGGAGTTCCTCAAAGCTCTGTTCTGGAACCTGCCTTGTTTTTATTGTATATGCTGCTTATGAGCTCTATTTATGGAAGTTTGTGTGTCCCAGTTCATTGTTTTGCAGATGATATTCAGATTTGCATGCCCATAATCATAAAAGGATCTGGTCTGGAATACTTTACCTCAGATCTGGTGAAAGGTTGGAGAACTTTAAAATCATTCTAAACACTCACTTCTACTCTATGACATTCAAGTAAAGGTCTGGAAGTTTGATTTTGGACAATTTGACCAGAGCTCTAGTAGACTATAAGAATGAACTTGTGTTAGAGAGACACAAGACGTGGAATCTATACATTTTTGTTTCTCGAGTGTTTGGGAACCGTTTGTGTGGAGGAGGGAGAAGGCAGAGAACGAACCCAACTCTGAAACGTGAGGAAGACGCGGCTGACTCCACAGAGCCGCATCTGCATCGTCCTCTCAGTCAGATAACAACTTCCTACAGGTAACACTCTGTCCCAAAACCGCTCCCTCTGATTTTACATTTCCAGCTCTGTCAGGATGGCAAGCAGAAAAAAAAAAGTAAAAACCGCAGGTATGTAAAAACTGAAAATATTTCAGTACTTAGTAAATTAAAGCAAATAACAGAATTTCAGAAATATGTTTTAAGTAGATCTGGGTAGTAATACATACGGAAGGGAAAAAAGGGCTTTGTCTTAACGCTGTTTGGTAGAACTCAAACTAAGACAAGGAGGTTTGATCCAAGAAAATGTATTTAATTAACAAACTGAAGAAAACTTACAGTTTTTCACAACTACTACTCATAATAATTGATCAATTACTAAAATAATCTCTATTATTTAGTTGCATGTAATGGCAGACTTATTTGTTAAACTGGGACTTGATCTTATAATTATTTAATAAAGAGTCACACATCCAGCGCAGCGGTATACAGTCACCTGTGTGACACTGGAACCTGCTCGGTTCACACGTAGGGTGGCCCCCTAGGGACAAAAACAATAAAAGCAAGTGCAGGAAGAAGCAGGTTGAACAAGTTTGTCACACAGATGCCATCCTGAAAGTGAATATTTAATCCATTCATCCATATTTAGTAAGAAGAGTGAATGTAAGCATGGCAACAATTGTTGCCGCTAGCATAATACATAGACAGTGCTATGCTATTAAACTTGAAGATTCAGTTTTATGACCTAGCTTTTAGCACGTCAATCCAAATATCTGTCTCTTTTTCTCCTATTGCTTTTTTTTTACTGCTTTTTAATGTTTGATCCTATAACTGTTATGTATTTTATTTATTCATAGTTGCATATACCTTTTGAAGCACTTTGTTCAGCAGGAGTTGTTGGAAATGTGCTACAAATAAAGTTGGCATTGACGTTAAAATCTTTAAATGTACCTCTGCTGAAACTGTTACAATTCTCAGTGAACAAATGTTAAAATTCAAGCATTTTAATGGGGTCCCATGAAGGTCAAGGGCCCCTAAGCAGCTACTTAGCTTGCTTTGCCTTGCCATTATGTTATTGTCAATCACTGACGCATCTCCTGGGCCACTTTTTCTCCCTACTGCACTTCTGGTATAGGACCAGATCTGCCCACATCCATGAAATTGGTCAAATAGAATATACTGTAAATCCCTTATTGAAGTTACCAACATATAGTTCATAAATGGGCCATCTACTATAAAAAGCTGTGTTCCTAGAAGAGATTTTTAATGGAATACCATCAATGAATATGTAAGTGCGTCTGACTTTAGACTGAGTGCCTTCTAACTGCACAGATTCGCAATCTTCTGAATGAACACACATTAAAGCTAGCCTGGTTTTCCTGGCATCACTATCAACATCTCAGCATGCAGTGGTGCTATTTTTACATTTTCCATTTATTCATGGTTTTGCCACTAGCCTGCATGTTGATGTTCCAGAAAATCACTGTCTTGTTTTGATGGAAGCTATTATGAGTAATTGTGGTAAATGTTAAAATTAACACATTTTATTGCAGTAATGCACTCATATATTAATAACTAATATTTAAATAAAATAATAATATTTCACTTTGAGTACATTTAGCTGAGGAAGGAGGAAATATATGTAAAAATACTTATTGCTCACTAAGTTAGGCTTATTTGCAACTTTTTTTTTCTGCATCCACACGGATCCGGCATTTTGAGAGACCAGAAAAAATTCATTTTAAAAAAATCTCTTCTTGATGAAAATGGAGGCATTGGTTTTGACTGAAAAAAAACCCAGAAATACACTTAGTATTTTTGATTTCTCATATTTGTTGGACATTATTGTTTTAAAAAAAACTGTCCCATTTGCTTCTATTCAGAGATGTAGTAAGTTTATGACAGTAACCACTTGATTCATCTTAGTCACAGCAGGAAACATGTTTTTTTTTATCTCTTTCTCTTTCTCACTGTTTATTTCTGTTTTTATTTTAATTATGTAAAGCACTTTGAAATGCCTTGCTGCTGAAATGTGCTATACAAATAAAATTTGATTGATTGATTGATGTGAAGCAACTATTTTTAAAGTAATTTTGTCTTTGTAGTCTTGTAGACGGCCAAAAAACAAAAGCTATGCAAAAATGGACGGGGGAGAATCAATTTCATGATGCAAAAAATGTATAACAAAGACCCAAACCCTAATGTAAAATAAATCAAATGATAAACAACGAGGTTTTGGGTCCAACTCGACTGAACTGATCTCAAACAAACCAGATGAACTAAGGAGTGAGTTTACCAAAACGTACCACACGGGGGAGGTATAACATCAAGAAACAAAAAGGACAAACTTAGCAAAAAGAACATATAAAACAAATCAAGCCAAAGTAACTTCAACTTAATACAAAATATGAAGTCAATATTAAAGCGACTTACAATAAACGGAAAAAGCCAACTTAAACAAATAAAGTTCTTTGTTGAAATATGAAGTCCAGAGCATTAAAACAGCATCATCAATTCATACAAATTACACTGTGCTAAAATAAAATACAGCTAGGTAGGTTTCACTTCTTGAGTCTTTCTGAAATAAATCAACAAGTCTAGCTTTGGCTGTACTTGTTTAGACACTCAAACACACAAATAGATATATCTCCAGTAATGATTTGATAGCGATTTAAAGATCACTGACCTGTCTAGACTGGATTAAGAAAAAAATGTGTCATGATAATGAATCTGCATATGATTTGCCACTCAGCGTCAACATGCTTCCTCTCACCGTATTTACATCCTCGTTGTTTTTGTGACTTGCCACAGCTTTGTTTACTGGATGACGGCCCGCCGCTGAGTTCACCAGAACGCAGAGGGGTAAACACTAAGGAGCACACAGGATCACACCTGCAACCACTTTACAATACCCATATTACGTGACGCAGTTGTCTGGAATGAAACAGAATCACTGAGAGGACACAACTTCAACCACAAAGGAGGGATTTTTTTTCTCATGGAGGTTTGAACAAGAAATGTTTCAACGAGGACGCAGCGTTCAGGTGTTCTGAACATCTGCAACATAGTTCTCGGAGACTCTCAGAAGAAGCTACAACAGCAAAGTTATCTCACACTCTTGCCTTAACGGCATTCCTTATTTTTGGAATAAAGCCTCACTAATGGAAAGGGCTGCCATAAGTTCTTATTTGCAACAATTCACTCAGAGCATTTGCTTTAGCTCTCACTCAGACACTGATGGAGATTCTTTGAATGAAAAGCACTCAGTCGCATTTTAAAAATAGCTTTTACCAGTAATGTATCATGCATGATATTGGTAACCCACATACTGTGGGATTCCAAATAAATGTTGCAGGGATTTGGCTCCAATCTTTGAGTACTCGAGACAGACACCAGGCCATTTGATATCCATTTCAAAAAAGGATTGCATTCCTCTGCTCTCCTTCATTTTATCAGCTTTGACAGAAAAGGCTCAGGAAAACGGGGAAAATACACAAAAGAATAAATGGAAAAACAACAATACTTATTCACATTGCTTGAGCTTTAGAAAGAGGTTGAAATAAGATCTAGTTTCATTCACCACCAGCTGCCAGGCGCGAGTTTTAACCCTTAACCACCTCATATGACAAACGGATGGTTAACATGACTTAACGTCCCAGAACGTTGCACTGTATACGTTCTCGATACTTATTTTCATAGTGCACATAGTCCACAATCTGCATCTGCCATCTTTCCATTTGCTTTTGTCTTTGAAATCAACCGACTCACTTCCTTTGTGTAATTTTCAGTCAAAAGGCCATTAGGAGGCTCTAACATACTCCCTCTTTCTTAAGAAATGGACGTTTATTTTCATCCTGCTGCAGACAAAAGACATGAATCAGATCCACTGTAATCGTCTAATACACTTCAAACAAATGCTCTCCCTCTCCAGATAGATAGATAGATAGATAGATAGATAGATAGATAGATAGATAGATAGATAGATAGATAGATAGATAGATAGATAGATAGATAGATAGATAGATAGATAGATAGATAGATAGATAGATAGATAGATAGATAGATAGATAGATAGATAGATAGATAGATAGATAGATAGATAGATAGATAGATAGATAGATAGATAGATAGATAGATAGATAGATAGATAGATAGATAGATAGATAGATAGATAGATAGATAGATAGATAGATAGATAGATAGATAGATAGATAGATAGATAGATAGATAGATAGATAGATAGATAGATAGATAGATAGATAGATAGATAGATAGATAGATAGATAGATAGATAGATAGATAGATAGATAGATAGATCAGTGTGTCATTTCTTCCTTTCCCAGTGAACTGCTGATTTGTGGCAGAGGTGGAAACTGGAATTGAAACTGGCAACCAAAGTGGCAGAATGAATACTTATTCAACTGATCCAACAATATCTACCTAAATATTTATAAATTCAGATGTCATTTTCACTGCTTCAGTGGGGATAAAATAGCAAAAATACCACAGAGGATCACAATTATCAAAACACACGACTGTATTCAGTAGATTCAAACATGGATTGCAGTGAAAGAGGCAGAGTGAAGTCTGTACTTTGTATCGGCCAGTTCCTTATTTCCTTACTGTGACACACAGAGAGGTAGAATCTCGGTTATGCAGGAAATGACCATTGCAAGTGACTAAAAAAAAAATAGACTGGATTCATTTTCTGTTCCTTGACAGTAATCACATTTGGAGATTTCCGGTCTTATACATCATAATTCATACCGATCACATTAGCAAGGACATTATGGGCACTTGAGTCACTGTCTCACTCATACATGGTTTAGTGAGTAAATGGGAAAACGCCTCTTTTGAAATGCCTACCAATGTGGCACAAATGAAGTTTGTGAGTTTCAACGTATGAATGACTGTGCAGTCAAGGTTTCAGTGACTCGGAAAGTTCCTTATACTTTTTGAACGTTTTGTCATTTTGAAATGTTACAACTGCAAACATCTGTGTATTTAATTTCATGTCTAGGAATAAGGCAAAGTGCAGACTTGTTAAATGTAAGAAAAAAAATCATGCATGATGATAATGTGATTTATCTGCACGTTTTATGTGTTTTAAGAGATGACTTATTATATGTGTCAAACTCAAGGCCCAGGGGCCAAATCTGGCCCACCGTAGATTTTTTGTGGCTATCTAGATTCCAAATTACATCAATAATTTGGAATCTAGTCCAGTTTTTTTTGTAAATTTGCAAAATTCACACAAAATCAATTTTTTTTTTTTTACTGCAAATTTTCTCAGAATTGGTCAAAAACATTGGGTTTAAGTGACGGCAGCCTCAGCCTTACTGGATATCAAGTAACTGATACGGCGAGTAATCAAAAAGTCGCATTGAACATCATACATACATTTCTTAAGTGGCACCACAAAATCTGCAATTTTGATTGCAAAAAACAGTTATTTATTGATATTTATTGGTTTTAACTATACAGGCACAACCGCCCCTTTAAGAACATTCAGATTTTTCAAATGGCCCAAAATTAAAATGAGTTTGACGCCCATGATTTATTACTTTGTTTTTACTTTATTATTGATATTTCCTGTTTTTGTTGTACAGCATTAACGCAACAGGTCAATTTTAAGCTGCATGAATACTTTTACAAGGCAAGGTATCGACAAAGATTATTGTTTGAATGTCTTTAAATCAGATGTCAAAAGTTAAATATAAGCCAAAAAAAATTGTTTATTTTTAGTTATCAATAACTGTTTTCTACATATGTTTCCTCCTTCTCAGTGACATGTATTCAAAGTAAAATATAATTTTTAGAAAATTAATACTGTTACTGGAATGACAATTTGAAGAACTCAATTGTCATTCCAGTTCCAAAAATTGCATGTCCTCAAACTGACAACGATTATCGCCCAGTATTGCTCTTTTTATTTTGTGCACAAATCAATGTGTACCCAATCAGTACATAATAAAATTTTCAGATGATACAGTTATTCTGGGTTTCTTATCAGACAATCCCGACAGTCATAAAGCTGCTGTAAATAAGTTTGTTTTACTCTCATAAGCTGCAGATAAACACCTCAAAAATTGTTGCGTTATTTTTGGACCCTACATCAATCAGTGACCAGCGTCCTATAGCCATACATGGCTGCTCCATCAAACAGGTTGCATCTTTTAAATATTTAGATGTGTACATAGATGACAATCTGAGTTGGCCCACACATGTGACACATGTATGCGCAAAGGTTCACCAGCGTCTCTATTTTCTTAGACGACTTCGATTGTGTGGTGTTTCTAAAATGATAATGTTGATTTTTTTTATATAGGGCAATCGTTGAGTCTATTCTTGGATATGGTATCATTGAATGGACTGGAAATGTTATTGTTAAATTAAAAACTCAAATTCAAAGTCTGGTGAAGATGGCAAGTAAGATTATCAACACTCCGGATCTATGTTCTCCACAACTCCTGTTTGAACAGGCTACCATCAGGCAAGCTGAGAACATCTTGTCTGATGGGTCACATGTGCTCGCATCAGAATACGTTCTTATGAACTCTGGGAGAAGGTTCAGGGCCCCCCTGTGCAAATATAACCATCTGAAATATTCATTTGCACCACTCTCCATTAAGCTGATAAATGGCAGACTAATGGGGCCTGGACAGAGAAACAGGAGGTCCAGACAATGACCAAGAGTAGTATGTAGAGGAGGTTTTGTACGTGAATGGAAATGGTTATGGGGATGTACTGTGTAGTGCTTTTTTTGTTTTGTTTTTATGTATTTATTAATGGTTACTGCCATTTTGATGGGCATTTATTGTTGTATTGCAGTTTTGCCCGTACTTCCAAGATAGATTTCTCCTATGGGAAACTATTAAAAATGTCTTATCTTATCATCAATATAAGATCTACTGTAATAAAATATCAACTCATTTGAAGGCTTTTCCATTTTCCACAACATAGCTTTCACCAAAACAAGGCAGTGTTTCTCTGGAATATCAACAGACTAGTGGCAAAACCATGACTGAATTAAAAACATAAAAATAAAATGCACCTCTGCCTCTCAACAGCTTAATGGTGATGCCAGGAAACCTGAGCTTAACGCGTGTCCCATTAATTCCATGGAATTAATAACATAGACTCGTCTATTTTTGACGAGTCTATATTATTAATTCCATGGATGTAACCAGACTTGTTAATTAATTATTCCACATCCAGGAAGGAAAACAAGCCCATTAGGACCATCACTCGGCACTTGCAAGGCAGGACAGCGCTCTATAAAAAGAGAGGGGAGCCGTGAGCCATGACCACAGAAATGTAAACTGTGAAGAACTTCTTCCACAAGCATTAGGACCGCATCCAGCGCCGTCTTTGTTTCTTCATCCGGTTCTCCTTAAACTGCCTCCGTGCGGTGACTCGTGAGGGTGAGTGAGTTTTTTTTTTTTTTTTTGGTTTGTTTTGGTTCTTTTGCGCACCGAGACGGTTGATAAAAAGGTCGGAGCGCGCGCTAACAGCAACCACTCCTCAGTAGTCTCTCGACCTGAGCAGAAGAGGTAAGCATAAATTTACATTACTTTGTTTTTACTGTTTGCTTTTATATTTTTCTTTTTTTTTTTTTTTTACACTTTTGTCAGTTTTATAACTGTGACCGAGCTACAAATAAAACTTTTGCGTCATGCTTCTTTCATTTCCACAGAGGTGGCCAGTGACTAGCTACATTTTATCCGTTTTAATTAACAAACCTTTTCAAAACTAGAAGTAGTTTTCTCACGCTGTACTTTTTACTTGAGTAATATCGCTATAAAATTGTTCTTTCTTAGATGCACCCGCGCAGCAGGTGCACCCAGGTTTTTGACACCATCGTATTTCACATCACAGTTTTACAAATGTATTAATTAAATTTTTTTTTATCACTGTCCATGAGGACAATATTAATTTGGAAATGATTCATTAGAAAGCTAGTAAAGATAAAGTTCTTTATTTGATGCATGCAAGACAGTTTAAAGTGCTGAAATTTGACCATAAAATCATCTCAAGTTAAAAATTGATGAATGAAATAACGACACAAAAGAAAATATCAATTAGAAGTGCAAATGTTTTACAACTGTTGAGAAGCTCCTACTTGAACTTAGCGAATTTAGCTGTAATTTATAACAGCTGTTGTATGTAAATATTGTACTTCGATGATTTATGGATGAAATTAGTTCAAAGTTTCTCATTTTATAAAAAAATAGTGACATCACCTAAGGAAGTCTTCAAAAAGCCATTTAAATTGTTTTTATTTTATTTTTTTGGACACATCATAAAAAATAAACTGTGCATTGGAGCCAGGGTCCTAAACCCGCTCCTGTGAGATTTGTTCTGTACTCCCAGTTCGATGCTAATATCAAATAACCCTGCTAACATTATGCAGCTGTTGCTCTTCAACTTCAAGTTGCCCTTATAGTTAAAAACACTAAGTGACACCATAGTTCTCCTTTAAAGTTATATCACATGAGGAAGTTACTGTGCAAAAAATAAGTATTCACTGCATGTGCCACAACAGGACTGACTTCTTTTAAAAAACTTTCATTATTCAGCACAATATCAAGGAGCTAGGTTGAAACACTTATAAAGTTGTGATGCATTACTGGTTCACAGCCTGGATTTAGCTTCAGGATGACTCACTAAGTGAATAATAATATCTCTTTGCATCCTGTCTTATGTCATGTGTCTTGTCTTTGATGTAACAGTTTAACCCTGACACAAAAAGAAAACAGATTAAAAGAAGAGAGAAAACATTTTAGCAAAGTTAGGAAGAAAGCAGCACATTCATAAAAGCTGGACAAAAGTCTAAAATCAAGATGAAATCTATGCATAAAGGTTTTTATTTTATGACGATAATTTGCATTATTACAAATAACATCACATGATGAATTGTTAGAATACATTTTACTGTAATTATCAGATACCTGGGATTTTCTTGCTTAGACCTTGCTTTCTCCAATGATTGTCCTCTGACTCTAATTACAGTTTAAGCAGTTTTCTGATATTATTCTTACTTTTAGGCAGGGTTATGTGAAATCAACACAGCTCTAAAAAGGTTTATAGCTTTAAAGCTTTGTTAGAGTTAAAACATCATTCCCTTTAAACTTTTAGTGTTGCCTTGCTTCTTTTATGCTTGAGAAATCATTTAATCTCCCTGGGCAAACATTCAGCTGAGAAAAACTCCTGGGTGGGCCTAGCTCCACCTTTGAGGCACAGCTCCTCCTCAGAGCTGCTTCTTACAGGTTTCTGCCTCACAGAGCATCCCTCCAATGTGACTCCTCCACTCAGTTCCTTCAGACTAGTCAGCAGCAATTAGCAAACACCTGGTGGATCTTTGCACATGCTGAACTTGTCATAGGAGCTACTTCTCAGTGTAACACTGGTAAAAACGTTAAAAGGTTAATAAAGGAGCCATGTTGTGATAACTCCCTGAAGGCGGAGCTTCATGAAGGTTATTACTCTTCATCATTTAGAGGAATGAGATGCAAGATGTAAGAAATATCATCAGCTTTGTGATGTGACTGCAGAGTTTATGGCTTATGATGAGAGACACAGTTCAAAATGTGAACATGCACACCAGAGGGTATCAGAGTCAAATTTCTTTAAAGTCATATTTCATATATATATATATAAACTGAAGGTAACATAGTTACTTGATTGTGCTATAGAATAGCACTATGTGCCTGGAAAACACACAATACTGCCCCTTTAGGATTATTGAAAGATTTTCCTCAATCTTAAATCTACCTTCTTCATTTCTTTTAACATTTATTCATCCATGGTCAGGTATCTGTTGTACACCCAGAGGCAAATTGAGAAAAATCATATGTATCTATGATTATGCTGGAAATATTCCCCGAAGACCTCACTTTGTTTGCAGTTTATTCTTTGCTGTTTTTAATATGAGAAGAACCTTTTGACAAAATACATGTAGGGATGATCTGTCTATAGATCCAAATTACAGTTGTGTAATTTGGATCTATAGCCTCACACTCAGGATAGTAAGTTAAAATTATAAACTGTTTTAAATAAATGAATCATCCAGAGCTTGTGTATTGTGGGCTGATGAATCACTCAACCATACCAGTCAAGTTTCTGGATTTGAAGAATGGCAACTAAGCAGTTCCTTACCCAATCACAAAGAAAATGAACAATACCGTATTAGCTCATTCAGTGGTCTGAAGTTAAATTACTCACTTTGCTACTTTTTCAAAATAGCTGTTTTAAGTTTGAGTCACTGTTGCAATCAAATTTCCAAGCGAAGCTGAATCTGCAACATGAAAACTGGCTTGCAGTAGCAACACCACAAAGAAAGAACATCAAATATAGTTTTTACTGACAACAGCTTCTGCTTTATTGTATTGACTTCTGCAAAGAAAAAAAAACAGGATGATGTTTTTGCAGTTTTCTAGTTTGCAAAACATGATTTCTGATAACGTTCTTCAGAAAATGATTTTGTAACTGCACAGATCGTAATCATCTGCTGAGAAAACTTACTGATGAACTTTCCTGTTGTCAAAGAAAATCTACCTGTGAGACGGAGGAAAAATAAGATTATTTAAGCCACATCCGTGAGAAGCAGACAGGAATTTGAAGAGCTGAACAGTTTGAGAATGAACTTTGTCTCTTTCAGCTAATGGACGTCTCCAGGCTTCTCCTGTCCGTCGTCATGGTGATGTCCACATCTGATGGGATATCAGGTAGTGTGTGCACAAAGAACACAGACAAAAGAAAAAAGTTATTACTCTTCATCATTTAGAGGAATGAGATGCAAGATGTAAGAAATATCATCAGCTTTGTGATGTGACTGCAGAGTTTATGGCTTATGATGAGAGACACAGTTCAAAATGTGAACATGCACACCAGAGGGCAAATTTAAAGGAAACAAAGCAAAGTTTGTTTTAACTGACTTGCATGACAAATGACAGAGAAAAACAAATATTCCAGGAATCCTGGTTACTCCCCTAAGTCCTCAGTTAAAAAAAGAAGCAATACTACATATTTTAAAGGGTAAAAACCATAAAGAGCTTTGCAAAAGGGTAGTCAAAGGAAGTCAAAATGAAATGTTGTAATGCATTTCCATTAAGCATATGTTGAACATTCTTGTTTTTAAGTGTCTTCTTTATCCTCATTTTCAGGAACATCAGATTCTTCCTGCTTTCACCTGGACCAGGATAAATATAAACTTATTAAAGGTGAAGCATTTTATTATGTGCCCTTCGACATGGATGACCCCAACCTGCCTGATGAAAACATTACGTGGTACAAAAACGGCCCAGAGGTCATGAATATCACCACAGACGAGACACACAGGATACATTACCATGGAGGAGCGCTGTTTTTATTAAACATCAGCGCTGATGATGCTGGTTACTATTCTGCCAGGTAAGTTCACTTAGTTTTGTTACTTTGCCATACACGTTGGGATATTGAAAAAATTATCTTGTGTGGATCTTAACATGCGGGAATGAAGAGAACATCAAGTCTCGTAATGTATTTGAGGTATTATCTAGTTTACCTTCAAGATCTAGAAAACAGAATCCAAGTAAACGCTATGAATATCAAAACTAAAGAACAAACTGAATAACTGTAGCAAACAAAACTAAAGACCCACAAGTTCAAGATTCAATGTGAATCCAGAACCAGTTTTTGTTCTAGTTTAGTGTTTTTCTAACTGTAAATGTAGCAGGTAGTGTGAAGCACTTTGAACTGCCTTGTTGCTCAAAATGAGCTATATAAATAAAATTACCTTAAGTGTGAGATCTGTCGCAACAAGATAATTAGTAATTACTAACTTATTTTTGGAAAACTATAATTATTCAGTCTATTTACTCTTAAATTAACCGTTTTTAGTCACAGCAACAAATAGGAGGACGTTTATGACCTTTAAAAGATTTATTAATGTAACTTTGTATTTTAACTCTGTTGTATTTCTAGGCTACAAGATCATTTTTCTTCTTTGATGTTTCAGCTTATCTGTGAATGTTTCTTTCTCCACAGGCACATTGAGCCATCAGGTGAATGTTTCTACTATCATCTAGAGATCGAGGTCTTCAGTGAAACAAGTCGAGAGAATCTGACCTATGGATCTATCAAAAACTCTGACCAGAACAAAAACATTCCTTGTCCGCAGCCTGTTAAAGACACATGTAAAACATTTAACGGGAATTTCACGTGGCTCAAGGTAAGGGAATCTCTGATTACTTTATTTTGTGAAAACACATCGCAAAACTGGTCAGTTTCTAAGATGTTAAAAGATTTAATTCTTTTCCATCGTTTCTAACATCTGTCTTGTTTTTATTGCAGGGCAAGAAACTCATTCCTGATCAACACAGAGAAAGCCTGTGGGTAAATGATGCAACAAAAGACGATGAGGACATCTACACCTGCATATGTACCTGGACTCACAACCACAAGCTGTACAACTCTTCTGGTTCCAGGAGACTTTTTGCTTTAGGTGAGTCCTTTTAGACTGTTGGGTGTTCAGATGAAGACAGGAATGTGTTTTGCCCTAATAAACATAAAGTGAAGTGAAAAAGTATTTGCTGCCTCCACTGATTTATTCTGTTTTTGCTTCTTTGTCACATTTGTTTCATCAAACTGATATCAAAGATAACTTGAGTACACACTAAAAGCAGTTATCTAATGCTGATTCCATAAACTAAGGGAAAAGTTAACCAACCCGCCCTGACGCTATGTATAAAAGTAATTTACCACTAAAACTAATTGTAGGTTGCGTCTTTCTTTCTTGGTGGTAAAAGGTCATTATGAGCTCAGCTGATCAACTATGTTCCAGATGATCCTCATTTTGTTTATCTATTGTGTGTTTGCTGCCATCCTTTTACTGGATGGGTGTTGGCCATTTTTGCCAAGTCTTTTTCTTATTGTTGAATCATAAACACTAACCTTAACTGAGACCCTGCAGATCTTTAGATGTTGTTCTTTTGCGATTAATGATCTTCTGGTGTAATTTGGTCAGACTGAGCTCTTCTGGAAGACTTTCCACTGTTCCCTGTTTTATCCGTTTGTTAATAATGGCTCTACTGTGGTTCACTTTAGTCTTTATAACCATCTCCAGACTGATAGACTTTAAAAAACTTGTTTTTGATCTGTTCTTGGGTTTATTTAGCTCACTGCATCATGTGATGCTTCTAGAGGCGTTTTAGCCTTCTGCTTAAGTGATTTATCAATTTTTGCAGATCTGGTAGTATTTAAGTCTGTGGCTCGTGAAAGTGCGCTCCGCTTTCTAAAACATGTGGATAATCAGAGATAGTTTATGGTTTAACAAAAGGTAATTGTACCTTTACCATATCAAACCTTTCAACTTTGCTTCCTTACAGAGAAAGCTGTTTTTGCAAACGTAAAAATCATCTCTCCAAACACAACGGACCAGCTGGTTAAGAAAGGTAAGAAAACTTCCTAAAACATTAACATCACAACTCCTCAGTCTCAGTTTCTGAGCTTTTTCACAGGAAAACTGTTGTCAGAGAAAATTCACTGCTTAAAAATAATACTTTTTCTCATTATATTTAAGATAAGGTAATTTTACTTATAAAGCACATTTTCAGCAACAAGACAATTCATGAATTAGAAGGAAATACAAACAAAACAAAAGAAAAGCAAGTGAAAATAAAAGTATAGAAGTTCACATTGGTTCCCAGTGGCGCAATTACACATTATTCAGGTGAAAACATAAATCCCGCCCCCCCCCCCCGAAGGAAGGTTGAAGGAGCGTGGAAAACATACGCTCGCTCAGCGCATACAGGGTTCACGTTTTTTTTTTTTCCATCCAGAGGCTTGCCCTCCCTGCAATGGCACGGCGCACACCCTAGGGGGCGCGCCCCACAGTTTGGGAACCTCTGGATTAAAGTATAAAGTGGCATTATCTGTCTGGCATACATTTGCAATAACTACACTGACTCCATAAAACTAAAAAAAAAAAAGACTATTTTGTAGACACTGTTTATGAGCAACATTTAATCACTTTCTCATATTGTTTATTCCACACAACTTAATTTTGGTAAAGCTCTTGATTCAGCTGAATACTTACTTCAATTAAATAGCATGAAAATAAATAAATAGCATTACAATTATAAAAATGAAAAATATGAATGTTTTTGGTGTGAAATAGATTCTGATTTAGAGATTGGTTGCAGATGAATGCAAATAACTCTTCAGTACAAATAAAACACGCGCACACACACTGAATGGAAACTATATGTTAATGTAACAAACCATCATGTGTTCAACAGGCTCCAGTGTGAAGCTGAACTGCACTGTTTACTGTGGGATTAATGCAAAACGGGACTGTGAGGCCACATGGTGGATTAATGGAAACCCAGTGAAGCAGATGGACGGATACAATGAGACCAGCAAATTGTAAGTCTGAACATTATGTCTGTGGTTAATTTAGATTATAATTATGAATTTAGACTTTTTCCAGGGACATCCATTATGGTAACAAAACATTTCGTAATAATCTATTTAAAAAGTTGAATAAAGTTATTTAAATGTCCATTCAGAAAATTGACATTTAAATTGATGTAACAATTTTGTGTCATAGCGATTTATTCATCATCTATTATGTTGAAGTAAGCACTTGACAGGTAATCGTTTTTCACTTCATGTTCCAACGTTTCAATGAAGTAAATTCTATTTTATTTCTTAGAGACATCAAGGCTTCTTCAAAGGAAACGTTCTTCACAGCAATCCTGATCATCGCAAAGGTTTCAGCTGAAGATTTTCAGAAGAAGTTTCAGTGCCAAGGCTCAGGCTTTTATACAGCAAACTCTGCAACTTTATCTCTGAAGAAAGATGGTTAGTGTCAGGATGCGTTCCTAAACTTTTCAACTTCTGCCTATGATATGATATTTGTAGAAGCGATTGCTTATGTTGCTGGTGATAATGTCCTGAACCAAATTAACAATCAGCATGCTGGCATATCCATGTTTATTTGGGTTGGCTTTTGTGTATGTTTGATTATTTACCTCGTGTCATTTGTATTCAATTTTTCTTCGTAAATTCTGTTGATTTTTCTGTTGTTTCTAAAGTGTTGCCAAATAAGGTAATTCCTCTGTTTGTTTATTTTTGTTTTGTTCTGGGTCCTGTAGCGTAGTATCTTCAAATGTCTGCCTTAAAATTCAACCAAACATCTTTTTAGTTCTCATTAAAAACTAGAAAGATGAAGCCCAGCTCTAAAGTTCTTACACTGGCTCCCTTAAGTGAAGAGAGTAGATTCTAAGGTGCTTTTGTTGGTTTGTAAATCACTTAATGGCCAAGTCCAAAACACATTAAAAACACATTAAACGACCTGCTGTCGCCGTATCAACGCTTCAGGACATTCAGGTCTTCTAGTTCAGGTTTACTTTCCATCTCCAGACTCAGAACCAAACATGGAGTAGCAGCAGCAGCATTCAGTTTTATTCTCCACTAATCTGGAATGCACTTAGAGAAAACTGCAAAAATGCTGAAACACTGAGCTCCTTTAAATTAAGGATGACATTTTATTTCTTTTTTTATATTTGTCTTTAATAACAACTGGGACATCATAAAGTGTAGTCTGCCTTTCAAGCTGATATCATTGTCCCTTACTTTGCCTCGACAATTTAATGTTTTATGCTTGTTTGTTGTTTTATTTTCTTTCTAGTCATGTAAAACGCTTTGAATTACTTTGTTGCTGAAAATGTACCATTCAAATAAAACTGCCTTCCCTTGCCTTGCATGAATATTATTTCCTTCAAACTTTTGCCAGGTTTTGTACTTTGCGTTTCAGATCTTTATAGTTCAGTTAGTCTCCATCATCAGTTTCCCTTGTTCAACATTTCTGTTCCTTTTGAGTCATTTCACTACCTTGCTGCGGTGGCCCAGGAGGGTCAGTAAAATGCAAAAGCCACAAAAGTTAAAACAACAGAAGTTATGCTAAAACTATTAAGTTCCATATTACTTTTTGCTCCACATGTTGCTGTAAGACCTATATGTTTTTTTTTCCTTCTCTAAATCTTATTCTCTCACTTGTCTGTGCTTTGGCTCAGCCACACCAAGCATAACACAGGATCATTTTATAACATTGTGTAAATTAACTGGACACCATTTGAATTAGTTAGAAAGGCACAAAGGTAAACCAACAGTTTTTTTTCTGATTTCTAAAAACCCCAGTGGGTGGCCTAGACATGCTGACCCACTGGAGGTATTCTGATGTCTCTGCTTTGGGAACCAGTGGCTGAAACTGAGCTATAAATTGCTGCTCTTAGATGAATTTTGTTGGATTTGTTATGAATCTTACTGAAAGCATATTTGCATTTGTCTTGCAGAATCCTTCACTTTCATCATTGTTTTTCTTGTTTTGGGAGTGTGTCTGATCTTGTTCGCCGCTGTGGTGGTGAAACATTTTCTGTCTGTGAGGCCCTACTGCCCCCCAAGAAGATGCAGTAAAGGTACACAATGCTAAAGGTTTTGCTTCCTCAGATTAAATCTGTGGGTTACTATCATTTTAAGAAGAGGCCTAAATAAATTATCTGAATTTAAGCCACCCAGCAATTATTTAACAATTCAGGGACATGAACAATGCTAAATAGATTTTTTTTAATGAGAAAATTGGCATTATGATACAGGGGAGCAAAGGAATAAGCCATAAATATGTACAGTAAATGACAAATGAAGAATGTGATGTAGAAATTCGGAACCAATCACTGTAAAAGGTATCCGGACCTAAACATAGTGCAGTACTTTTAGAAAATACAGGCCTACCGATGGTCTGGACCCTATGCTATTGAGAAACGACTGGATCTGATTTTACCCTACATTGACGGAGTCCAACTCGGCGAATCAAATCCAATCATATTCAACGGAGTAAACGCCTCTAGCAATCAATCGTTTCTCAATAAATAGCATCGGGTTCAGAACATCTGTATGAAGCAAAGCACAGAACCAGGGACTGGTTTTCACCAAGCTAGTCAGTGATGTGATGCATGTCATAATTCTGCACCAGATGAAGACAGATGTTATAAATCCAGATGTAAATAATGTCAACGCTTTGGATGAAGTTAATCAATGGAAACACAACAAAGTACTTGATTGATTCTTAAAACCTGGAATTCTTACATTTGAAGAGCTGCTGGAATTTAAAGTGGCTCAAATTACACTGCTCAAAAAAAAGGGAACACTTAAACACTTGAGTGAACACTTAAGTGTTCCCTTTATTTTTTTGAGCAGTATATGTTTAAGGCATCAAAATAAACTGCTACCTGAGCTCATACAGAGATGTTTTATGAGAGAGAAGGGGGATTTAACTTAAGGAGTTACTCATACTTAAGGATTTGTAGTTTACAAACAACAAGAAACAGGTTTTGTATTTCAATTCATGGTGGAACAAGTTAAATGAGGAGGTGAAACAAAGTCAAAATTTTATACAATTTAAAAGGAAATTCAAGGTCATTTTCACAATATACAGAAATATGGGTGAGAGTTTGCACTAATGTGTATAAAATGAGTGTGTGTAGATATGAATGTATAGATGTATTTATCTAGACATATGTAAACCCAGATAAAATGGAAAATTAATTAACCTGTTTGTTATTTTTTTATTTAATAACGAGGGTCCGTCTGAAAATATTGTATGAGTTTATGGAGTAGCAGCTCATAAGTTTCATACTTCTTCCTACTCCTTTTTGAGCATGTTAAGATTATTGTGGTACAAAAATATATGTTTTTGCATTCCTTGTTCATGTGTGTGATTTTATACTTCTATCATGTTCAAAATAAATAAATTCAAACTTGTGACAATACTGTCTGTCTGCTCCCATTGCTGAACTATTTTTGAAACTGATCCATTGACAGTGTAAACCATTATTACTTCTTTAAGCCGTGCGCTGCTGCGTGACATCTGTGTTGTTATTCTGTACGTGTGGATCTCTTTGGGATGATAAACCGCTCTGGCAGAGGCGTGGTTGACATACTTAATAATAGAATAGAATAGAATAGAATAGAATAGAATAGAATAGAATAGAATAGAATAGAATAGATTAGATTTTATTGATCCCCAGGGGTATTCACTACTCCATCTGAGGTATTAAATATCAATAATGCAAATATAACCATATACCTAAGAGTGATGAGATATGACTAAATGTAAATAAATAAATAAGCCCACACATGCAAATATATTAATTAATAGATAATCTATAAATGAGTGCAGAGAAAATGTGAATTAATTAGCTCAGACTTGGGCATTGTAAAGTCTAGTGGCTACAGGCAGAAATGACTTTCTGTGTTGCTCTGTGGTTCACTTTGGTAAAATGAGTCTCTGGCTGAAGCTGCTCCTGCGTCCGGCCAGCACGCCATGGAGTGAATGAAACTCGTTGTCCAAGATGTCCTCCATCTTGGACAGGATCCTTCTTTCTGACACCACTGTCAGAGAGTCCAGCTCCACTCCAACGACGCCGCTGGCCTCCCGGATCAGTTTGTTCAGTCTGTTGGTGTCCTCCACCATCAACCTGCTGCCCCAGCACACCACAGCATGCAGGATGGCACTGGCAACCACAGAGTCATAAAACATCCTGAGCAAAGATGTTGAAGGACCTCAGCCGCCTCAGAGAGTAGAGGCAACTTTGGCCCTTCCTGTACACAGCATCAGTGTTCTTGACCCAGTCCAGTTTTTTGTTTTCTGGGAAGTAGTTCTACTCTTACTTGAGTACATTTTTAAGGCATATTATCTACCAGTGGTCACTTGGGATATCTATGCTGTGAAATATACTTCATTTACATCACATAGAAACAAATATGTAGAAAGGTCTGAAGGAATGCAAAAACTCCAGCTGTAAATCTTTTACACAACAAATTTTGTCCTATGGGGTGTAATTTTTTATTTATGCATTTTTTAAAATAGTTGACTGCGTATTTTTCTTATTTACATAAAAAATATTTTAAATATATTTTATAGTATGAATAAAAAGCTGCCAGCATCTGACTGAAAGTGATATGTTTTTCTAAAATACTGTACATACGCAGCATATTGAGTGTTATTCTCCTCCGTGTCCAGCAGATGGAGGTAAATCTCCTGCATCTATGTTCAAACCTTATGGAAAAAAATACGGCAGATTTCATAAAAGTGACATTTACTTGGGAAAACCGGAGTTTTATCTAAAAGTTGATCGTGTCATGGAACCACAGAAAAAAATCCACACTTTGATGAACATTTTCCAAAACTTCTTGAGTATATCCCACGCTACTATTTTGATGCGTGGAACCAAATTGTAAGATAAATGAACAAAATGAATCATTCTCTTAGTGCTAACACTGCTAACGAGGTTAATTTGGAGCTGTTTCAGAGAAAGTAAAAATAGAAATGCAACATAATAATGTATATCAGACGTGTCTTACAGATTACGGCCGCTAGATGGAGACATTACAGCAGGATCGGTGGGAGGAACACTTCCGGTTCTGTCAGAGCGCGCCGTATTTCATATGTGACATTGCAGAAGAGACAGCTGACTTTTGTCACTGCAGCCCATGCAGTCATGGAGGAGAACTGTAATAAATGATGGAGGATTAAGTCAAGACGCCTGTGGTGCCATGTAAAGGTAGGTGGTGACCCGTTACTTCCAGGTTTATCCAACTCGGAAAGCGCTCAGATAAAGTGTCTTTTAAGTTTTCCAAACAGGGGAACAGTTTCCTCTCCTGTCGCAGTCAGAGCCGAAAACCATCTTCAGTGGGAAATAAATGCTACTAAACACAGAAAAGTCACAATAATCTCAGTGTGTTATAATCTGAAGTGCACAACGTAATCTCACTGCTTTTATGACAGCGGCTGGTTCCGTTCTGTGCAAAACGGTTTTAAACATTGATAGAGCGGCATTAACCATAACAATAACTGTATTTGAGCTTTTATGATTGTGAATGATAAAAGCTCAAATACAAACAAACAGCTTTCAAGTACTACTTTCTGTGCATAAAAGAGCCTGTTGACATTTTCTTCTCTTTAGAATAACGCCATAATAAACTGATTCACTGGTGAATAACCAGTAATTAATAACTATCTGCTTGAAGACAAGCAGCTTACTGCTTCCACCTGAGGGTTGAAAACAAATCCCTTAATAAGAGTCATGGGTCCCTTTTTCTACATCGTCTACAACTGCCTGTCATGTTCAATAAAAATAATATGTGTACATTTTGAAAATAACTCATATTAAGTATTAAACATGCTGTTTGCTAAAGCCACATTTCTGCATCAAAATGTTTTATTATTATTTTATTGTATTGGGCTGATGTCATATTTGCATTTTAAATCAGATGGTTTTTATTAGCTGTAAGCAAAAAATTAACAGAATGCGACTTTCCGCCTGTGCAACTAGTGAACTGAGTTGAATAAATGAACTATTTTAAAATTTTTATTTATTTATTTTTAATTTTTTTTTTTTGCTTGAATGGGCCTGTATTTCACACAGGCCACATTTCTGTGAAGGAGGATTTCTGACTCACTGAACCAGGCATGCACTTTCATTTCTAAGCTCAGATGAGCACGCACATTCTCAGGGTTGTCTGGGTGCTAGTAAACAAGATCTTTGTTGTTTATGGCCATTATGAATTTATTATTCCCTTGCGATTTATTTATTTTTCTTTCTTTTTTATCAATTTATTTTATTTTCCCATTACCCAAGATACACAGCAACAATATAATGCGGGGAAAAAGAAGAGAAAAGGAGAAGTGCTGCGGGTACGTGGGTGAACAACTCAAAAAATGATGTCTTCACTCCTGAATTTGTTAGCTTTTTAGTCCTTGCAGTATCATAAAGTGAATTTTTTAATATATTTGATTTGCTCTCAGGCATGAATTCAGCCTGTTTCTCCTTTTGACTCGGTGCATGCTCTGCACATGTCCCCATGTGCCCTTTTACCTCTTTTTTTTTTTTTTAGCAAGCTGCTGGTCAGGCTGGGATGTATGTGTGCGTGCATGCGTGCGTACGTGCGTGCGTGCGTGTGTGTGTGTCAGTGATCACTAGGAGCAGCACCATGGCACACTCCTAAAGAAAAGGCAGGGGGGTCGAAGGGGCTGAATGACGTTTGGCCTGGCAGCTGGGAGCTGCTCCATGCCATTGTTCCCCTCTGACCCCCTGACCTGGCACTCGCCCCGATGACACACACACACACTTTCACACACCTGCAGATAGGCAGACACATGACCTCGCATGCACACACACATGCACGCAGAAGGATGCACAAGCATATACGTAAACGTGGATCTGTGCTGAAGTACACTGGAGACACATATGCACTCTGTGTACAATAGGCCAGGCCTGCAGGGAGGGGAGGGGGGTGACGATCTATCATGACTTAATAAGAAAGCTGTGAGCTTAAGTGTGTGTGAGGCTGATGTATTATATGTAAAATAGAGAAAATCTAGCAATAAAATGACAAAAACCAGATTTTATTACTTTCCATAACTATAAAGAGACATCGAAGTCTCTTCATGACAAAAAAAAAAGATTTTACTTAGTTTTATTGTATATTATTGTTCTGCTGAAAACTGGTTTTCCTCGCTTGGAGGGCATAATGCAGATAAGAGATGTTATCAACCCAGCTGAGAGAATAAGTAATTACGATTTTACTTTCTTAACTCTATGTGTGGAACTTGCTGCATTTAGAAAATATCTGCCTTTTTAAACCTTAACCCGGTTGATTTGGTGCCTAGTTGCATTTAGAGGAATCTGAAAGGAAATGAAGTAGCTACCAAACATAGGACGAGGCGCAAGACAAATTAGCTTAGACAGGATGTACTAAATATTGGAGCTAGAGTACAAATAAATTTTATCGATTAATTTAATTTTCTTAATATTAAGTTTTTGGAAAATGTGATACGTTTCACCATTGCACTCCTTGGGTTCCTGTAGTTCAGAGAGTTTCAGCTCACCGTCGCCTACCATCTTGTTTTGCTGCTTGTGTGTATTAAAATATTTACAGTTGATGTGCTGAGCCTACGCATTGGCCTCGCGCGTTGCCGCGGCGCCAGGTCTGAGTATTTATAACTCATCAGTGCCGATCGCCTGCGTCACTTTTCTCTCAAACAGGACGACTCGGAATGTCTTGTAGAGCAAGTTATCAAATCCGCCTGAACCGGAAGTAAATTCAGAAATCAGATTAAGTTATGAACGGAGAGTTGAGTAGTAACCAATTGTTACATTTACTTGAGTAACCTTTTGAGAAAAAAATTACTTTTAGGAGCAGTTTTACTAATGCATTTTACTTTTGTCAAGTAATAATAAAGTATCATCAATTTCTGGATAATCTACAGTACCTTCTGTGAGCAACTTCAGAAAATCAAGAATAAACATGTTTAACCAAAAAAAAAAAAAAAAGCACCAGATACGTTAAGGTGACAATTCTTGTTTAATGTTCTGATGTTAGTTTCTATCTGTTGAGGTATTTTTAATACATTTTATATGGAAAAAACCTTAATTTTTTGTAATTATGTTATTCATTCGTATTGTTATTTTTTTCATTTTTGCATGAAACCTCACACTTTGTGCCTGTCTGATGGCAACATTTTAAAATAATAATATCAGCTATATGCAACTTCAGCCTTAGCATTAAACACGACGGTCAAACTTCCTTCTTCTGCATCTTCACTGTCCTGCAACCTTTCACTGTGTCTGTCCTGCAGGACATCTGTCCCAGAAGGTTCAAATGTCTCCTTGCCAGGCCATCGTGTTCTTGCAGGACTCCAGAGTTTTACACTCCTGGTACAAAGAATCAGAACAGAGAATTCAGGGCAAGTGAGTGCACATTCGAGTGAGTTGCTTCTTTTTACTACTTCAGGTGATATTTGTTAAATTTGGATTTAAATACATGTAAAAACTTGCAGTAATGTGAGGTCGGTAGCTTCGTTTGACCATCTCAAAGAGCAGAGATTTCTGAAAGAACAACGCTTTGCTTCTTGCATGTTTCAGCCACCTTCATTTGGACATTTCTGCGTCCAGTATAACATTTTACACTAAATGTTTGATGTTGTAAAACATGAACAGTTCTCTCTGTGATCTTGAGTTGGAGATTTTTTTTTTCTCCCATTTCCTCTCCTGATAAATAAGACGAGATAACAACGGCTCTTTTACTTTGAAGGTTTCCTAGCGAGTTGCCGTGGAGGTTTAATTGGTCTGAGTTATGTGGTAAATCCCAGCAATGTGTCTTTCTTTGTGTAGACGCTGAAGCACTCCATCTCCATTACACCAAACACAAGCCTGTAAGAAACAGCAGGTGGTGTGTGTGCGTGTGTGTGCGTGTGTTTGTATGTTTTCATGCTGCCTCCTTAAGTGACCCCAAGGCCACCGGCCCTAAAGCCAAACTTTTGTCCCTTCAAAGTCCTAAGTGACCCCGTTCCATCCCCCTCTACACACACACACACACACACACACACACACACACACACACACACACACACACACACACACCCTCCTGTGGTCTGGTTGGTTTAGTTTCCCTCTTCATAGGTAGGAGCATGTGTAGAGGCTGTTAGTATAGTGTTTTGTGACGTGTGTGTGTGAGGCTGACACCAGCTGGACTGCCTCTTGGTCTCCCCGTGTCCAGCCCTCAGGCCTTGTTAAGGGGCCGGTCTAATCCCTGCTGATCGGCTCCGTGTTTATCCAGTGGGCTGAAAGAAGGCCTGCTGCATCTCCTGACGTTTCCTTTATGGATTCACTGAGGGTTCATTTTATCATCAGGTGTTTGTTCTTAGCCTCTTATGAACTGAGGCGCAGGTCACTGTGGTTTGATACATGATTTGTCTGCTTTCGTTGTAAGATGCCAAACGACCGACCCGTAACGCAAAGATAGGATGGCTTAGCGATTCGTTTCAGAAACAGTTTTTATTTCGGAGATCGATGTTTCTATTCAAAAGGTCCAGAGATTCGATTCAAACGATGTGACTGTGTGAACAAAGAGGATTTATTTACACCAACTTTATGAACTTGATCTTGTACATTAAACAAAAATAAGATTGTGCATCTAATTCTTTAACTTAAGCTATTAATATAAGGTCAGCTTAGCAATAAAAAAATAAAAAAAATCAAAGAATTATTCAAGATAAATATGGTGGCCAAGTGGACGCGCAATGCGATATGTAGTTCCCTCGCAAATTGGAGCAGTAAAGACGTACAACTTGAACGCATTTTAAAATAAATTTTTGAACCAATTCAGAATTTGGAAATGCGACTCTCTATAGAATCTGATTTTTTTTCTGCACCTGTACTGTACCGCACCGTTCAGCTGTAGATCCACAGGACAGTGGTGCTGCACCGTTCGAGTGCAGACACTCGCATCACACAACACAGTCCAATGATTGGGTCACGTTTGTCGTCGCAATAGTATGACGCAACGCTATTGGCAAAGAGAGTCCTATACAACAGACCTGCAGGGAGAGCATCAATCTGAAAGGAAACCAAAAGACCAAAGGTATTCAAACAGTATATGTTGAAAAAAAAACTACCAACAGAACTGCTATTAGATTTATGCTCAACAATTTGTACAAAGAAAGTCTCTAGATTTGCCACAAGCTGTAGAGGACTTAGCAAATGCAGCAGAAGTTGTTGTGGTCAGATGAGAAACAAATTTGAGTTTCCAGCCCACATGCAAGAGCCTGGAAGAAAAACACTGAAAAACACCCAGAATTCACTGCCTCCCAGTAACATGGTGAAATCCAAAAACTCTGCAGGAGAAACCTGGAAAAAAACCTGTCGACTTGGGACCAGGCCAGAAATTCAGCTCACAGCACGATAATTATCCTAATCATACAGCATGAGATACAGTGGAGTCATTTGTAGCAGGGTATATTTATATCCAAGAATGGCCCAGTCAAAGTCCAGACCTAAATCTCTTTGGCAATCTGTGTCGAACCACAAAATTGAGGTCTAGAGATGCTAATGGAGAAATTGCAGCAACAGACAGAGGGGCTCAAACACGCCTTTCTGATTTTTTCTTCTAAGAAAAGATTAAACCAATTCATTACTTTTCCTTCCATTTCAGAGTTATGCTCTACTTTGTGTTTGTCCAACACGTACAACCCTAAAAAGTTTGTGGTTGTAATGTATGTAAACATCGGCTGGAATGTTGAAACAGCTCTGGGAATGCAAATCCAATTTGTAGGCGAGAGGAATATCAAAGCTCTTCCTCACAAGATAACATCGCCATAAATCTTAAAGACTCCTGTGGCCAGGAGGGAAAATGCGAAGAGACGGCAAGCCAGCGGGCTTGAAAATTTGTTTGAGATAATGTTCTATATGCTGAACACGCTTGACGGTAAACTTTTTATTTGATCAAAATTTTGGACGGGGCTAAAAGAAATTTATTTTCTGGGTTAAAAACGACAAAGACACAAAATAAAAAAGCCATAAAAAGAAGTACGTGTAAAGAAGTTCGGATTGTTATTTTGTTAAAAACAAACTTCATAGTTACACACGTTCACCTGGAAATGGCCTGTTGGAGAATATTTCCATTCGGAACCATTGAATCTAGTAAAACGTTAAAACTTGAATTTCCTACATGAGGTTCGACATCATTACAGACACAGTTTAAAGGTTTTATGTATAAATAAGCTAAATATTTTTCAAATCTATCTGGCGCCGACATAGACGAACAACGGAGTTTAGGTGACGCAGAAAAACAATACTAGGTAGTTTTTTTTCCATCTGCCTTGCCGCCATGTTTGCTCTTATTCATCCAGCGTAAACAGCAGCTAGCTCTGCGCTGGCCTGGTAAGGTGCAGGCAGGCGTCTGAGAGCGGGACACCTGTTCATCCTGCGACTACAAGCAGATGGTCCACATGTCTCCCACTCCCCAAGGGGAAAACCTGTCAGCTGAGCCCCAATTAGGGAGTCCGAGTCAGAGAAGAGCTGGGGGTGGTGGTGGTGGATGTGAGGCTCCACAGGAAATCACCCTGATTGGGAAATGATGTGAGAAAGACGTGAATTTAGAGAAACGGTTTAGTTTGTTGTTGATTTTCTCTTTTGGTTTTATGTGTGCACCAAACTCCACTAGCTGGCTTCAGAACACCTCAGATTTTTCCATTATTTGGAAAATAATGGCTTGAAGTCAATGAAAGAGAAAGTGCCAGAGAGTTGCTGGACTTTTCTTTGGAGAAAAACAAATTCTCTGGACCAAAACAATTCCCGTCACAAAAAAATAAAGTACTGAACCACCGTGGCCTGGAAAGTAAAGAAGTTTTACTGAGTTAAAGTTTATTAAAGCCGCAGTATGTAGCTTTTATAGAAAAAATATGTTTTGTTTTTACATATTTCTTAAAACTTTCACTATGTTGTGACAGTACAAGACGGATAATTTATGGGAGGGAAAAATGAGCTCCTCTGCCTTCTCCCCATCATCTGACAAATACATCCGTCAGAAACAACCAATCGGAGCTAGGAGGAGGGTCTTAGTGCTGTCAATCATCCTCATGTACGCAAGCTTCCTCTTTCTTTCTGCTAAATTACAGCTGGTTCAGCTCAGGCTAGCTAGCATAGCCACCGATGACAGTGGATAAACAGCTTTTCTTTAACAATAAATTGTTTCGTTGCGGTTAGCACATTTAGCAGCGCGTACACGAGCATGACTGACAGCTCTCAGGCCCTCCTCCTGGCTCTGACTGTTTTTTTCTGACAGAGAACGGAGCATTTCTGCAGTGTTCATTTAAATACCAAGCAAATAAAATTTATATAAAACCCAAATCTAGGACCAATGAATGCCTAAACATCATATGCAGAAATAAATGTGTAAATTTAACAAACATCTATAAATTTGCACCTTTTTCTCCTATCAGTTATACCCAATGCATCGCCGTGCTGCAGCTGTGTTTGTTAAGGCAGAAGCAGGTCTAGCCACTTGATGCAGTTAAACAGATTTGCATAGTAAACCTTCTGGCATTCACCGTGAAAACTTTTGAGTGGTCCGCCACAAGGAAAAATAAATAAGTAATATAAACACTCCTGTGTGCAACCTGGAGCTACATGTGACTGACTGATTTGCATAACCTGGGCTTCCCAGGCGGGAAACACCTGGCTGCTATTTTAGAGCTGAAAATTGCTCCACAACAATACTCCGAGTGAAGCTGCGGTTTTGTTTTAGAACGCAGGGACAATGACAGAGGAAAACTGAGGAAGGAAAATGTCAAAGGGGAAATGAAAAATGTTGAGCAGCTTGTAGGTGTCGTTGGTGTTCGTGTGATCATTTTGTTAAAGTGAAAGAGGTGAAGCAGCTCAAAGCGAAATGAGTAAAACAACTGGGACGCAATAAAAGAAACATGTAGAGTTTAAGGTTAAAAATGATCATGATTGCTGTAGTTAAAACTGTTTTCTGTAAAACGTATTAATGACTTAAAAGGGCATGTCTGTAAGCTCTTTACCTGCAGGCCACAGTCTGCAAAGAGATCAGGTCACCACAAAAGGAGGACCAGACGGAGCGAGCCGGCCCAGACCTGCTGGCTGAGTCAGAGTTTTACACTGCAGGCAAAACTGTAAATATAATTTGCCAAATCTGAATTAGAAGAAGAAAAAAAAAAAGTCACCGACGGGGAAGTAAGACAAGAACTCCTGTGATTTCAGCTTGGCTGTTTGCTCTGCATGTAGAAGATGTTAGGGAATGTTTGTAGTATGAAACTTTTATCAAAAATAAAGTATATATATATATATTTACATAATTTTTTACCAGTCACTGTGTTGTGACAGTGTGATATGAGACAGATAATCATGAAAAAAAAGAAATTAAAAAGTGAGCTCCTCTTACTTCTCCCAGTTCTAACTGGGAACAGGAGGCGGGTCATAGCGTTGTCTGTCACCATCGTGTATGTGCTGCTCACAAGGTGTCAGTCTTATCAAATACGTAAAAAGATGTTTTACACACTGCAGCTTTAAGAAAACAAAAAATACATCTTAAATTCAATATTACATGAGACTGATGATGCAGAAAAATGGTCAGCTGGAACCAACATAAAATGTGAAAAAGAATAACTTGTTTTTCCCTACTCACGTTAAATTAAAGTTATTTCTTTTTTAGGTTAGCTGTGCTTGCTAAAATTACAGGGGAAAAAAGTTTCGTTAGCATACAATTATCTAAAAAGATTATTTCATAAAAATTGTCTTCTTCATTAATTTCAAAAAATATTTTTAGTGTTATTTTTTTTCATTGTTGACAGAAACTGATATGTCACCGAGCGCAAATATAGTCAGATATTGAAACTAGTCTAACTTTACAGATTAAAGGTGCAATGTGGAGAATATTCTGACATCTAGTGGTGAAGCTGAATACTGCAACCAAAGCAAAAATCAACGTTGGATAGCATTGATGTACTGGGAACATAGAAAATAAAGATATGGTTTACACTTTAGGCCAATCTGACTTGTATTTATGTATGTATAGAATATTGTCTTTTTCTTTATCAAGCTGTACACATTTTGTGCATAAATAACTAAACTTTTTTTATTTATGCCTCAGTAGTTTCAGCACTTTCACCATTTCCTTCCATTGAACGCAAACTCCTAGCATCCAGTTTGGAATCAAACACCACCTTTAGTCTAATTTGTGCCGTTATCTGAATCGACCCCGTACCACAGACAAAGGGGTTGGAGGCAGCAGCCGTCCCCACTGGGCCAGGTGTTCCACAGAGCTCTGAACTGGGTCCTCCGTATTTTGTTTTGTTTTTTAACTCATGCTCTCTGCTGTGTACATGCGTCTTTGATGCCTCTAAATATGGTGAGTCTCTGTGCAGCTGCCCGCTGAGGGCTCTCCATTGCACCCTCCTCCCCACCATTGTCAAACTCACACAGTCCATTCACGGCTTGAGCCGGCGGACGGGCTGCTGTGTGTGTGTGTGTGTGTGTGTGTGTGTGTGTGTGTGTGTGTGTGTGTGTGTGTGTGTGTGTGTGTGTGTGTGTGTGTGTGTGTGTGTGTGTGTGTTTTTCACCATGTAAGACCCATTTTTCCAACAAATACTACACTGTATGTGTTGGAAATACAAGAAGTGCTTTTTTCGGGTTAAGGGTTAGGTTTAGGACTAAGGTTTCAATTGAGTTTTAAGGTTAAGCCTGTACTGGTAATGGTTTTATTTAATGCAATGGGCTGTAGAAATGAATGGTAGTCAATGCAAAGTCCATGTAATGAAAGACATGGTGTGTGTGTGTGTTTGTGAGGTTAAAATAGGGGAGGGCAACAAAGGGGTGGAGCTATTTTACCATATCTTAGTGGTCTCTTTTTATTGGTAGATGGATGGGGGATGTTTGGAGAGTGTTGAGAGGAAGCTTTGCTCAAGTCAGGGAGTGAGAGATGTTAGCTAGTTGTCAGATAAGCTGCCTTGGTTTGGGGAGACGGAGTAGCCTCAGTGCAGGGAGGGGATGGTAGACGAGTTACACTCCATCTGTTGTCAGTCACATTGATAAACCTGCAGCTTCGGGACATTTTGCACTGAGTTTCCTGATCAAAAAGGAGAATATAAAAGGTTGATCTCGGCTTCATTTTCTCAGGTGGATCCCGTTGCACTTTTCTTTTTTTTTTTTTTTTTTTTTAAAGGGGAAATTGCCAATAACTTTGCATACTGGGCTTATTTTGCCACCAACAATACTGGGAAATCCCCATCTTTAGACTGTCAGCCTTGCTCCTGAACTGCCCAAAGGTTGCGTTTCGTGACAGAACTTTTCTCCGGTTTGGTTTTGAATTTGAGTGGTAAGTTTGTTTTTCCATTTTTCTTTTGCCTTGATTTAGCTCACGTTTTTGCGTGATTTGTTGCAGGTTGCAGCATTTTTATCGATGCACAAACTGAAGCCTCCCTATATTATAGGTACCTTCCACTGCGTGTCACAAATGTGTTTCTATATTTAGTGCAACACGGCGTTTACTAGATGTGTGACAGGTTTTCTATAATTCAAGTCCTTGAAATTGTTGAGAGTTGTATTTACCTGTGTATTTTATTTCTTTTTGATAGTTTTACTGCACTTGCTCAGGCTTTGTTTGGGAGGAAATCAGTTTCTGCTCTAAATCTGAAATTAGTTTTTCTCTGCTATCAGATTCTACTTTATTGATCCCAGAAGGTAATTTATTTAATGTTGTAACTCAAAATTAATTCAAGATACTTCAAAGAGTTAAATATTGTCATCTTCCTAAAATAATGGACCAAGTCTTTTTGTTGTTGTTGTTGTTGCCTAAAGTGATTCCCAACTGCTCTTAAATCAGATGATTTAGAACTTTTAGAATTTTTTTTTTGCCAAAAGTGTTTGTTTTTTTAGCCTAAATCTGATTACTTAGGGAATTTGTTTATTTATTGCCTTAATCAGATGGCCTGCAGGGGGGGGGGGATCACTTTTGAGGATGTTATATTAGGAAGGTGACAATATAACCAAAACATTTTGTAAAACTTATTTTAAACAAGGAGAACTTTGAAGTAGTGATGATCAGTGATTCACACATATTTTATTTGACATCTGTGATCGTGGTTTGAGTTAGAAGAGCAGAGGCAAAATCAGTCAGTAAAACATAGTGAAGAAAAATCAGGATTTACCCCTAATGCCCCCCCGGTCCCCCATTCCCTGCCTCCACCTCAGAGGCAACAGAACAGACAGACAGTGGTGATATGTATCATGGAAGATGAATCTGCGCACCACCAGTTGCGGGAAAGAGGCAAAGGTGGGTAGAAAAGGAGAAGGAGGAGGATGGTTTTAGGGAGGTCCCTTGTGGCTTCAGTAGGCATCTGTTCCCCCCCAGCCCATATACCCCCTCTCTTTTGCCCCCCTGGCCCCTCCATCCAGCCGGCCGCTGACGTGGCGAACCGGCTCACGGCCGGGTTTAGCCGGCAAATGGCAGCCGGGCGGCGCTGGGCCCTGAGGGAGCGGTCAGGGTCTGATCTCAGGGGAGCTCATCCACCCCGCAAACCCCCCCAGGGAGGCCTAACCCCGGACCATCGCAGACACGAAGCAGCATGCAGGGCATCGGCAGCGCAGGCAGGGAGGAGGCTGCAGCATCTGCTCACTGCGGAGAAACTTAGAGAGAATTTGGTCAGAAAAGCTACGTTTTCTGTATCGTCACTTTCCTAAAATAACAGCCTAAAAGTGATTTTGGTAAAATAAAATAAATCACCACTACTTTTGAGCCGGAGTAATGATGTTATAATAATAATTATTAGACTATTATTTTAGGAAGGTGATGATACATTTGTGATGTAATATTTTATTTCAGATCTTAATTCATATCCCAGCAAGTCAATAAAAACAGCAACATACTAATAATAATTAGCTCGTTAGTGTGGCTCTACATTCCACTGCTTCAACCAATCAAGGCTAAGAAAAACAATAAATCAATAAATACATTTTTTTTTTATAAATTGAAATTCCTTAATAAGAAAGAGATTACCAGGTATCATTATCATTACAGAAATTTTCTTATGGTTATGACTGAGCAAGAATTTTTCTAATCAGAATCTTTGAAGGTTCTACAAGTTAATTATGTCCGACTAATAAAAACCCGTAAAAAGTTTGACTCAAATCCATTAATATAATGCAATGCGACACGGTTCTACTAGATTTTTTTATTTATCTGTCGGACGTTGATAGTTCAGCACAGAAAGGTTGACTTTATTGGTCTGTTATGAAAACGAGAACCCTATTAAATATGAAAAGTTCCTAATTTGAGTTTGATTTTGTTCTCTGCTTGTATAAATAGGTTTATACTATCGAATTTCCTCTATCAAGATTAATAGTTGATTGTTTTCCAACAAAAGGCGCTCACCAAATGCTCCTCCTTTAGAGCTTTGGCAAAATATGAATCAAAACATCGTCTTTACATAATTTAAGGTAAAAAAAAAATATATATATATATATATATATATATATATATATATATATTAATTTCTAGGATTTTTAAATTGAGGAACCATAAGAATTGTTTGTTTTCTTGGTTACGTTAGTCAACACGTTCACAGTCACAGGATTTTTTTTCAAGTTTTCATTTTTGCTGACTCCTCAAAGATCCTATCTGCAGCTGATGCTGGTGTGTCTGCTGCATCACCAGCAGTGTTTTGCATGTATTTATGTGTGTGTGTGTTTTTTTTGTTGTTTTTTTGTGGGGGGGAGGGTGACGGGGGGTGATCAGGTCTAAAGCCCGCCTCCCCCCACCGCCACCTCCGTCTGTGCATGCTGCTCCGGCCCAAGAGAACAATACTGCCGTCACAGGGGGACAGATTGGGTGGCAGCTGCATTGTTGAAGGACGGCAAGCCAGACACACTTCTTCCCTCCCTGCCCCACCCAACACACACAGGCTCACTCTCGCTCCTTCCCTTTGTACTCCTTTTGTTGTCGGTGGTCTAAATTATTCCGGCTCTCTTGTGGCATTCAGGGTGACAAACAGCGGCACGGCAGATTAGACGTCGGGGTCGGGACACGAGGAGGCCCCCGCTTTCCGGTGCCTTAGTCTGCAATTTCAGATATTACTCATTAGAGCTCAAATGGAACCACAGGCACACTTTCTGATCTTTTGAACTAGTTTGTATCGGTTGGCGGGTAGAGAGAATGTGATACGTTTAAATGACTTATAGCAAAATAACGAGACAATTTGGATTTTCTTCTTTTTTTTTAAAGTGAGTAACTTTACTGTTGTCGGGTTTGTTGCCGAGTCCTCAACCACGCAGCTTCCATGTTACTACAAGAAGTTGCATTAGCTGAGGCTGCTGAGTGTGTCTGTCCACCTGGATGATCAACTACAAAACCAGGAAAAGCACAGGTTCTGTAGTTGACCAGGTTTGAGTAAAACCAGATTTACCAGGTTTAAATAAAACCTGAAAATTTAACTTGGTGTTGTAAGAGCAGCCAAACAAGCCACCTTAAGGCAATGCCAGACACGGTTATGATGCTCTGTGCCAGCACTCCACATTGCCTCATTATAAAACGGTAGGGAGCAGATTGGAAAGATAAAAAAAAAGTATGTTTTGATTGATAAATCCTTAGTTTTTGCTATTTTGTTGCAGAGTTGTTGGCTGTTTTATATTAAAGGAACATCACTTGAAGTCAGAGTTCCGACTTCCTGCTCAGGGAGCTCCGAGTTTAATTGCGAACATGCAGTGAAAGTTGCAAATAGGAACTGTTGACCCTCCTTAAAGTTTGCATGGATAGAATGCTGTAGCCTCTATCAATGTCGATTTGCAGGGTGTAACGGGGATGTTGTTCAGCCGAGAAAATGGCAGCAAACGCTCTCATTCAAAAATGTAAACATTTCATATTTGTAAATATGACCTTGCGTGTCACTTTCAGAGGTTTTGTATTGATGAACAACTTTGTAAAACTGATGGTATGTTATTCAGGAACTTTTGCTTGTTGCTCAACAGAAAAACTGCTTTGTACAAACATGGTTTTGTGTTGACAAAGCCTTAGATTTGACTAAGTTTAGTTTGAAGGCGTGGTGCGGTCAATTTGCACTTTGATGCAAGAATGCCCACACTCTTCACCAAGAAGAATAATTTATGGAGTCAGATTTGGAAACTTGGAGGTCTTCAAGCAGCCCCAAGTAAAACTCCAAGATGGTTGTTTGACGTAAAACATGGTGGTAAAAAGTGTTGAAGGTTTATAATCTGTTTTCTTTTTTTTTTTCTTTTTTTTTTCCTTTTTTTTACTTCTCAAGCAATTTTCTCAAGAAACTAACTGCAAACAATCTGTGAAACTGAAATTATTTTGAAAAATAAAATTATTCTTGCTTGGATAAAAGGCTTAGTTTTGTTATGGTGCATTTATACTCGGTAGTGAAAATTTGTGAGTTTCTAATTGGAAATACAACATTAATATTATCCGAAGTCAAAATTCCCACTTGGGCAGAAGTCTTTGAGTCCCATATCCAATATGGCTGCCCGGCCGCGTGTGTAAAAGTTGCAGATCGCCGCCTCAAGTGTTAACCTGCCCGTGCCTGACGGACAGTTCCTGGTGCTCAGCAGCAGCCAATCAGAGGAGAGCGACGTCAGGGAGGAGGGGAAGAGTCGGAAGCCTGACGGTTGGCGGCATAGGTGTGATTTTTGGCTCCCAGGTCATTTCCAGCTGGCGATTTTCAATCAAACAGCTGAGTAATCAGACTGAAAACGGACAATGCGATCCCAAAAACCCAACGCACCTTTACGCCAAGAGGAAATGAGAAACGGTTTTAATCCTGTACAGAAAAAACACAAAACAAAAACACTGCTTTTGTACTGGCTCCGTATTTAGATTACTGGTAAGTTTCTGTTTTTAACATTCAAGTAAAAGCGAGGAGCCGGATCTGAAGGAGCAGGAGATTTGCACTGTTTCTCCAGCAGGACGACTCATGATGACTCCATCTGCATAAAAAGAAGAGAAAAAGCACAGTTTGTTTTTTTGAAAAGGCCTCCCTGTCGTCTGGCATCCTGCGTCCAGGCACTGTGGGGTTTTGATTCATCTTAGTTTCTTCTCTTATTTTGAAAAACTGAATGCTTGTACAGACGGATTTGTCAGCACACCTGGTGAAGACGTGTAAAAAGCATCGAAATGAATCAGTCTTTTATTGCAGCATCAACATCTCACTCTGCACTGCAAAAACACAAAATCTTACCAAGTATTTTTGTTTAGGTTCTAGTGCAAAAATCTTAGTTTTATCTTATTTCAAGTGTACTAACTTACATGCAACTTTTCAGCAAGATAGAAGAGTTTGTTTTAAGTCAGTAATTCCTTAATATTGGTTAAAAAATGCACTAGTTGCATTGGCAGATTATTTTACTTACAACGTGGGAAAAATGTCGTTACAGGTGAAAAATCTGCCAGTGAAACTAAAGAGTTTAATATATTTTCAGGAATTATTTACTGAAACAAGCTCTTATATCTTGCTAAAAAGTTACATGTAAATTAGTTTTGTCTTTACCAAAGTCTATTAAGATATTTGCAGTAGAAACTAAACAAATAATTTGCTTATTATCATAAGCTGCATTTGTGCCAAATTTTGACGTTCTTTAATGTTGTACCTTGAAACAACATTAAAGAAGCCAAATTTTAAAGTCAGAATATTTATTCAGTGGTTAACACAATGAGTTGGTAATCCTCTAAAATGAACAGAACTGATACAATTAATTCATATTTAAGCTGATCAGGGCCTAAAAACAGTTTCCAACCCACAGCTATTGTTGCCCTGAATACTGCTAATCCATCCATCCATTTTCTAACACCCTTGTCCCTCATTGGGGTCAGGAGGGTTGCTGGTGCCTATCTCCAGCGAATGTTTTTGGCGAGAGGCAGGGTCACCCTGGACAGGTCACCAGTCTGTCGCAGGGCAACACAGAGACACACAGGAAAAACAACCATGCACAAACACATCTAGAGAGAATTTTGAGAGACCACTTTTTTGGACTGTGGGAGGAAGCCGGGCTACCTGGAGAGAACCCACGCATGCACAGGGAGAACATGCAAACTCCATGCAGAAAGACCCTGAGCCAGGAATTGAACCCAGGAGCTTCTTGCTCCAAGGTAACAGTGCTGCAAACTACACCACTGTGCAGCCCCACTGCTAATCCATCTTTATTTATTTACTTTTTTTTCTTAACCCAGTTCTCCGTCTCCTTCTACTGTGTAATATTGCTGTCTCTGACTATAAGGCGCACAGTACGCTCTCTCTGACAGAGAGCTTTCTTTCAGCAGGAGATTCTGTTTCTTAACAGCAGGCCAGGGCCTTGCAGAGAACACTAAAGGGGCAGGTGCTCAAAAAAAGGGCACATCTAAACGCATTTTAGGACAGAATATTAAGAAAGCCACACAGCTTTCAGAGTTTAATAAACAATGATAAATTACAAAATTGTGAGATATACAATCAAAGCTAAGGGAAATGTATATATAGAACATACAACTATGCATATGTAAGATATTTTATTAGTAATTTCTTTCTGCAGGTCTACTTTGTTATAGGAAAGTATTGCAATATTCAAACCCACAATTTAGCAAGATATGTAAATCAGAGCTGGACCACCAGACATATTTTGTCTTTACAGAATTACACTATTAAAAATATAAAGAAGGGCACAATGCAACGTTTTAGTGTACTGTTATCTATATAAAAAGAGCAGCCTGTTTGCTGCAGTGGAGATGAAGATGGTCCATTCAGGAAAGCAGAGCTGCATCAAACTTTAACGTGGTACTGCAGAAAAAAGAAACAAAAAACAAAAGCAAAAATTGAATTGAAAGCCTACTGAGTTATGCTTAAAAAAAACTTTTTAAAAAATTGAAATCAAATTTGTGTCTCATGAAGTGAAAAATTTGACGTTAGTGACGTTAGCTTCAAGTTAGATATTGGAGCTCCACAGTGTAAGCGGCGTTTAGCTCTAGGTTAATCCGATTTATGAACGCTAATTTCGGCCAGCCGTTCTCTAGCGCTCCCTCCTCAAGCGCTTGGAGGTTCACCTAGGGCTTATTCTAAGGCCGCTTACTCCGGCTCTAACGCCGCTCACTCCGGTTCTAACGCCGGCTATAACGCTGGTTCTAAGGGCGCTCACTCCGGCTCTATAACGCCGGTTCTAACGCCGCTCACTCCGGCTATAAGGCCGCTTACTCCGGTTGTAACTCCAGTTATAAGGCCGCTTACTTCGGCTCTAAAGCCGGAGTATAGCCCTAAGTGAACCAACGAGCCCTTGAAGAGGGAGCGGTAGAGAACGGCTGGCCGAAATTAGCGTTTATAAAGCGGATTAACCTTGAGCTAAACGACGCTTACACTGTGGAGCTCCAATATCTAACTTGAAGCTAACTTCACTGTGGTATAACGCATGCATGATCTGATCTCCAAATTATGCCCCGCCTCTGCCGTGACACCTCTCACATACAAAACTTGAGTCCCTCTCTCACATACAAAAAATGTCCCTCACACATACAAAACCGAGTTTCTCACATACAAAATAATGAGTATTTTTTATTAGTTTATATGTGCAATCTTAGTCTTGTGACTAAGACAAAATAAATTGTTTGCGTGTGTGATGTTTTAGTAGTGCATGTGTGCAATTGTAGTATTTTGTGTGTGAGATGTTAGTACAGTGTATGTGTGCGACAAAGATAAAATTTGTGTGTGACATGTTATTGGTGTGGGCTGCACAGTGGCGCAGTTGGTAGAGCTGTTGCCTTGCAGCAAGAAGGTTCTGGGTTCGATTCCCGGCCCCGGTCTTTCTGCATGGAGTTTGCATGTTCCCCCTGTGCATGTTCTCCGGGTACTCCGGTTTCCTCCCACAGTCCAAAAACATGACTGTCAGGTTAATTGGTCTGTCTACATTGCCCCTTGGTGTGTGTGTGTGTGTGTGTGTGCGCGCGCATGGTTGTTTGTCCTGTATGTCTCTGTGTTGCCCTGCGACAGACTGGCGACCTGTCCATGGTGTACCCCGCCTCTCGCCCGGAACGTTAGCTGGAGATAGGCACCAGCAACCCTCCCGACCCCACTAAGGAACAAGGGTGTCAAGAAAATGGATGGATGGATGTTAGTGGTGTCTATGTGCAATTTTAGGATTTTGTGTACGCGTGTGGGAGTAAATTTGTGGGCGTGTGTGACATTTTAGTAGTGTGTATGCGGAATTTGAGTATATTTTGAGTGTGCGTTGAGTCTTCCGTAGTGTGTGAGAGACAAAACATTAATTTTGTCCTTAACGGCCCCTCATAGTTCTTCATAGTTCTTCTTTAATAACTCATAGTGAGTTATTAAAAATAACTCACCCTGAAGGGTGAGTTATTTTTAATTCTAAATTAATATCCTTGTTGGTCTTTTATTTAAGTGCTATTCTCCTTCAAGACACATTTACCTAATGCTGGAATAAATGCAATGTACATTATGCAGCAAAGGAAATTAGAAGACATATATCCATTATGAAGATGATCGGTTTTGGACGGGCGATGTGCCTCGTATTGCACAAGCTGAAGAATGCTATCACTATCGATACAGGGCACAAGTTTTTTAGTTATCTTGCTTTGCTAGCAAAGTTGATAGTGGACTGTTCTGACCCAGAGGTCGATTCAAACTTGGAGGCCGTTCCTAACTCAGAGGCAGGTTCTGACCCAGGGGCAGGTCCTGACAGAGGGGCAGGTCCTGACTCACAGGCCAGATCCTGACTCAGAGGGCGGTCCTGACCCAGGGGCAGGTCCTGACCCAGGGGCAGGTCCTGACCCAGGGGCCGGTCCTGACCCAGGGGCCGGTCCTGACCCAGGGGCCGGTCCTGACCCAGGGGCCGGTCCTGACCCAGGGGCAGGTCCTGACTCAGAGGGCTGTCCTGACCCAGGGGCAGGTCCTGACTCAGAGGACATTCCTGACTCAGAGGACATTCCTGACCCAGGGGCCGGTCCTGACCCAGGTACAGGTCCTGACCCAGGGACGGGTCCTGACCCAGGGACGGGTCCTGACCCAGGGGCCGGTCCTGACCCAGGGGCCGGTCCTGACCCAGAGGCAGGTCCTGACCCAGGGGCAGGTCCTGACCCAGAGGGCTGTCCTGACCCAGGGGCAGGTTCTGACTCAGAGGGCTGTCCTGACCCAGGGGCAGGTCCTGACCCAGGAGCAGGTCCTGACCCAGGAGCAGGTCCTGACTCAGGGGCAGGTCCTGACCCAGGAGCAGGTCCTGACTCAGGGGCAGGTCCTGACTCAGAGGCAGGTCCTGACTCAGAGGCAGGTCCTGACTCAGAGGACGGTCCTGACCCAGGGACGGGTCCTGACCCAGGGGCGGGTCCTGACCCAGGGGCGGGTCCTGACCCAGGGGCAGGTCCTGACTCAGAGGGCGGTGCTGACTCAGAGGCGGGTCCTGACCTAGAGGACGTTCCTGACTCAGAGGACGTTCCTGACTCAGAGTCTGGGCGAGGCTCAGAGCCCAGTCCCGAGTCAGTGGACGGTTCTGACTCAGAGGTCCATTCTGACTCAGAGGTCCATTCTGACTCAGAGGACGTTCCTGACTCAGAGGACGTTCCTGACTCAGAGTCTGGGCGAAGCTCAGAGCCCAGTCCTGAATCAGAGGTCAATTCTGACTCAGAGGCCGGACCTGACTCAGCGGTCAGAGGAAGCTCAACGTTTGGTCCACTGTTGGAGGATTCTTGCCTCTGAACGTCAGAATAATCTCCACAACAGAAAGCATGTTCAATGCACTTCCATACCTTTCTTAGATGGTATTTTCGAAGATGAATTTTCCTTGGATGTGCCAGGGTCCTTCTGAAACACTGTATAAGCTTATACATAACTATTGGGTGGTCACTTTTTATCATCTTAAACAGCTTTTCTCCAACTACACAATCATTGCCACAGAGAAGTTGAAAAATGTCTTGGCAGAGTTTTCTTTCCATCGTGTCAAAAAAGACAAAATCTATGTCTTTTACTTCTTCCCAGAGTTTTGGAGCAAGGTTTCTCTGGACTTGTACGATGTGCTTCATTTTGTAAGTGGGACATCTAGATTTATGACTGGACTTATAAATCAATCTCCAAAGAATTTGTTCTACCATATCTCTTCTTTCCTCTTCGGTTCCACGTTTGAAACCCATCCTGTTTGCGTCCCTCAAAAATTGTTCAGGGTCCATGGCTGCCTGAGTATAATCCTCACTCAGGCAGTTTTCATCGGCGTACAAGTCCTCACTAGGAAAAAGAGTCTTTCTGATTTGTCTTTTTGTAGATTCAAACATTTTCCTTGGAGGAACAGGATTCTCCAGGTGGTGTTTGAATTTTTCCACAATAACTTTGTGTCCTTTTGGGTCATGAAGTAGTGCAATTAATTTCAGTCCAGAAGCAAAGGGGAATGCATCTCTCGCGATACTCTGGAAAATCCTTTCACTTAGTTCTTCTGATACCTCTGAGAGAACATCCACGTTTAATTCTCCAGTTTTCCTCAAAAGTAACATCAAAACTTTGCTATGTCCTTCCTGCAAGGTTTCTCTGACAAGATGCAGAGTTGGTCCGTCTGCAGCTTTTTCAATCACTTGCCAAAGAAGTTCGCTTAGAAAGTTCTTCGTTTTGTGATCCGGGCTTCTTAAAGGATGGACTTTGTTGGAGAATGCCATTTTCACTCTTTTCCAAAAAGAGACCTTAGGTCTCACATCCATTTCACTCTGCGACCTTTCGTCATTCATCTTTACTGAGCTGATCTAAAATGTCCCAATGAATTTTGTGTTGACTGACTTGTTAACCGATTTGTGTCCACTGACCAGAGAATTAACTGATCAGTTGGTGATATCATGGACTCTATGACATCACAAAGTCATCCTTAGAAGGGCCTCATGACACAGACATCATTTGAAGTCATGCTGATGACATCATTGTCAGCAGTATGGCAACTGTTGCTAGGGGTTATAATAACATGCAGTGAGCATGTGCTATGGAAAAAAAATAGAATCTGTGGGCACTAAATGTATTATTCCCACAAGTCTGAACTGGAAGTGCTCTGCACAGCTTCGCCGGAACAGGGGGGCCAGGGAACCATTGGCCCCTCCACTTTACCATTTTTATTTGTTATTTGAGTTCTATCTCCTAACAGGCATAGGGCAGTGTCAATGGGACCGCTACATCCAACCAAATCCACCAAATCAGCAAATCCACTGCTTTAACCCAGAAGGGTGTGACCATTTTGCAGTTCCATATTCAGTGAAAAAAAGTTCCTACTTTTGATCTGCTCCCCTGAGTAGGAATTCGCTGCTAATGAACGGTAGATGTTCCGCTAAGTTTGGTTTGATTGCAGTCACAAGGTCATATTTATATATTTATTCCTGCCCTAAATAGGCTGGAACAGTCCAGGCATCTCGAAAAAATATATGTATATTTAAGATATAATCTATATTAACTCGGTAAAAAAAAAGAAAAAAAATCTTGTCTTATAATGAGGATTTACCGGACAGTGAGGCAATCCACATAACTATACCTGCTGCAGAGTTCATTTTATTCGACGAGCCAGAAGAAAGTTCTCAAAAGCCTGGAGAATACAATAATTTTGTTTCGTTTTGGGGTCAACCATTTAGGATTAAAACAAGCATTAAATGACCATCAACTTGTTTCTGCCAGGTGAGTTACACCCAGCAGAAATTTTAAGTAAATAAGTTTATTTATTGATAAATGGTTTACTATTTATCAACAATAAATAGAAACGCGTAGAAAGAAATATGTAGTGGGGTGATCTCTTATTATTTCAGAATAAAAATGGTGTCAACTCTCTTATTAGCTTGTATTGCTACTTTAAGTCAAGCAGTGAGATCAGGCTCCACTGTGGCGTGACGAACATATGGTGATGAACTTCCAGGACCCCCTGGTGTTTCGTTTTTGACACAAATGTAAAAATAAATACAATAAAATCCACTCCATTGCTCGGCTCTTTTCTGCTACTTCACACTTCACAGTTGAAGCTTCAAAGGAACCGTCGTAGTTTTTAAAAAATGATATCGATGCACTCCAAGTTATAAGAAATCTGGTCAGGTAAAGCTGAAATATTTAGAAAGGAAAACTGATTTACTACCTCTGAATACCGCCAGATTTTTCTTTTTAACTTTTAGTAAAATTACTAAAATGCAATTTGCAGTCTAAAATGTCACTTTTTGCTGAATTTTCATGTTTATCAGTCCTACTTTTTTTTTTGTCAGCCACCTCTTGTCTCTTCAGTCTCGAGCACATCCGCGAGCATCTGATACAATCAGAGAAAATTGAAGACAAACCACTGCAATGGTTCGGAAGTACCCTATAAACTGAAGGGTATTTCCACACACCAGTAAAAACCTACGCAGTAAACAAGCTTTTTGTTGGTATGAAAAGCTACAGAAAGAGAAAGAAAGGGGCCATATAGTTGAAATAGGCGCAGTTATCGAATGACTCGTCTAACCGTCAGCTCCTTTGTGGCTGAACGTTACGGTATGAGCCGAATCACAACTAACAGGAGGTCAGTCGGTGAACAGACGCAGGTTTGTTAAGCACCGATTGAATAAAAGACTGACCCAAATCCAGGGAATTATCCGGTAGTAACAGAAAGAGCCATTATTTAAAGCCTTAAGGTTTTTTGTTTGTTTGTTTTTTAAAAAAATATGTGGTCTGGACATTTGCAAACAAAACACTGTGCTACTTTTTTCTAGAGTGCTACATATCTGAATGCAAACCGGTTAGCTTAAAAAGCAGTTCATAAAACATCCTCATATCTTCCTATTAGAATAACTCTTTGAATCCTTATATTTCTTGACTAACTTATAAAATCATAACTCAGAAAATCTTTTATTTATGTCAACTTGTTCTTTTCTGCTACGTTTTTGTTGCCTATTTTCCAAGTTCATCTTAGCCCGCTGCATATTGTGGGGGGGGAGATGCAGTAAAACAAACTACAATACCGAGTTGGAAGTTGCTCAAATTAACAATTACAGTCATCGTACAACTGTGCAATTTACTTATTAAGGTATCAAAATCACGTGGGATTGTGACGTGTTGGAGACAAATAGCAGCAAAGAGGGGAAATTGGGGGATTTTTAGTTGAATCCAACATGTGACGGTCAACATCCTGGAGTTTTATGCAAAGCCACCTTTTGGCTTGACAGAGAATTGTTTGAAAAGAAATAAACAGTCGGTGACCAGAAATCTTGAGGAAGAAAATGCCATGTTGATGTCAAAAGTCAGAGGAGGATGTGCAGAAGCGCTTGACGTAATGAGTGGCCCAAATAACCACAGGGCATCAGGAGAACCGTCTCCAAACGCACAGCCTGTCCAAGCGTAAACCAGTTGGCCTGCAGTTACAAATTCAGGAGATGTTCTTTTGAAGTTTTGGGCATATAACAAACCTTACTTGTTGCGGTTTTGATTTCAATCAGATGAAGCTTAACCCTTCAGCTGCTCTGTGGTGTGGATACGTTCCAGACGAAGGTTTTTCAGAGAAACTATTCTAATAATTTGGAGATTTAAGATAAAATTTCATGGGGGTTTTTCTAATTCTTACAGTGGAGGAGTTTGGGGTTGTTACTTTTAATGTCACCATGTGATTTCATAGTTTTGCGACAGACTGGCGACCTGTCCAGGGTGACCGCGCCTCTCGCCCGGAACGTTAGCTAGAGATAGGCACCAGCACCTCCCGACCCCACAAAGGGACAAAGGTATTAGAAAATGGATGGATGGATGGATGGACTTCATAGTTTTCCCACTTGATAATTCCCAATAGCACCTGCAAAACTTGTTTGAAAATTATATCCTAGTCATCTACAGATTACTGGTTTATTCCCATAATTACTAACCTGTTTGTGACTCAGAAACCTGAAGGGATCAAACAAATTGTTCCTGAAGAACGTCTCATGCTCGCTGATTTGACTTTTGGTTTAGTTTCTGTTGCCGTGTTAGTTTTATACTTTATCTGAGTTCACATTTACTTCTCGTCAAGACCAACTGATTACATTTTGTCCTAGTCTGTTGTGTTTGCTTTATGTGGCAGCAGAGCTCATCAGTCCAAATATGCAAATGATTGGAAGTTTAACAGCAAGTAAAGGAGGACGTACATGACCACCTGGAATACTTACTCTCCTTTTAATCGCAGTTTAAACTTGCACTGTTTGCTTTTACAAGCTAATATCACACATTCCCAATAGGTAAATAAGACAGGTGTAGCAGGGAGGAGTTGTCTAAACACATCACGATTAGGCATGGTACACGCACACACACACACACACACACACACACACACACACACACCTACCTAAGTTTAATTTAAAGAAATAAATTGTTTATTTTTATTAACTGTGAAGAAGCCAGAGTACCCAGAGAGAATCCACACATGCAAGGAGAGGGATTGCAAACAATCTCTCTTCTGCATCCTTTCTGCACAGAAACACAGTTAACCAGCTGTCCATGACTGACAGAGTTAAACGATGTTATTACATATTTCTTAAAGAGGACCTATTATCGGGGGGAAAAATGATCACTTTTTGCATGTTTTTACTTTCATTTGGGTCTCAATTGCTTCTAAAGTCCAAGCGCTTAAAAACGCCCAACTGAGCTGTTTTTGACAATCAGGAGTTTTCAAAAGCCTCCCGATTGTTAATCGACTGGCATTGTGCCGTCACCTAGCAACTGAAGTGGAGCTCCAGCATGTTTGGTCATCTGGTTTTAATGGCTGTATGCGCTGTGCAATGGCTGCTGGAAAAATCAAGTGTTTTGTCATTGACTTGCCATCCAGAAACCACTTGCTGCATTCTTGCTGGTTGTGCAGGAGGCGACGCATTTGCTTTTCAAAGATGTATGTTTGTATGATTGCGAGTCTGTTTGCAGCCATTTTCACATGTGAGTGTAAACGTAGATTGGGGGACGTGGGGCCGTGGCCAGCAGCTTGTTTGGATTAAAAGCAGAGGCGGTCCTAGCCCGTTTAGTGCAAACTGTTTCTTTCACTTCAGGTATTCTCCGACTTAATCCATTTACAAATTCTTTCAGCTTCCATAAAGTAGCACTGAATATACAAATCCAATGTGCAAATTCTGCAGCATTTCCCTTAAAACTAACCAACAGTTTTTGTTTTTCCTCCTTGCTTCCCTTGCAGGACCTGTCTGTGAGCGGTCAGATACCAGATACTGGTGTGGGCTTGATCCGGTGCCTGGGAGCTCACAGAGGAAGAGGAGCTGGATGTATGAAGAGGCTTCATGGGCCTGAAGGACCATCTGGAGGATGGAACTGGCCACATGCTCAGCCTGGGGCTGGATCTGGACTATCTCCATGTGGATGGTGCTGAGAAGCAGACGCATCCAAACACTCTGAAGGCCTCCGACGTCCTGCAGGTCCGAGGCGGCGCCCAAAGCAGGAGCGGCTACAGTATCGGCGGGAGCACCAACAGTCTGAGTACAAACCTGAGTTACAGCAGCAGCAGCAGCTGCAGCAATTTTTCGGAGGAGAGCGCCATTTCTGACAATGAAGAAGAACAGCATCAGGTCATCTCCGATTCTGGACTCGACGTCTCCCACCGAGATCAGCTGGGCTTACCTCGGAGCTCCTCTCTGCAGTGCAAGCAGGTCAGGCTGGACCTGGCGCCACACCTGTCCACAGGAGATCTAACGCGGTCGAAAGCGCTAGCGCCTGCGGACCTTGTTTCGGACTGCCGCACCAAGGTGGAGTTCGCTCTGAAGCTGGGCTACGCTGAGGATCTGGTGCTGCTAGTCCTGAGGAAACTGGGGCCAGACGCACTTATTAACGACATGCTGGGAGAACTGGTCAAGCTGGGGACCAAGACAGAGATGGAGCAGCAGAAAGGTCCAGCTGTGTCCCAGTCTCCTTCCTCCTCTTTGTCTTCCTTGGCCTCCAGCTCGTCCCTGGAGTCCTGCCGGCTGCCGTCCCCTTCGCCACTGCTGGAAGACAAAGACAACTTTCGGCCCGTCGTCTTAGACGGCAGCAACGTAGCCATGAGGTGAGGAGCAGAGCTCTTCTTTCTCCGCAAAGAGAGGACAGCAGCTCACCAGCATAACAGAGTTATTTCAAAAAACCAATCATCGTTTTTCAGTGAGGTTTTATACCTAACTGAATTTTGACATTAGCAAACATTGAAGTTTTGAAATCGGATTTTCTTTTTTTTTCTTTTTTAAGTGTTGTGATGTGATCATAAATGTATAGATTTGGATATATTTTCTGGTTTGAAATCTTTTTATCAAAAAAGTGGAGCTTCTAGCTGGCTATTTTAAAAGTCTAAACACTAAATAAACTTTAACATGCATTAATATGCACAGTGGACTACCGCAGAAACTAACATCCACAAGTCTCTCTGTTTTTGGAGGCTTAGCCAATCAGAAGCAAGGAAAATCAATGGCGCTTCTCAATTGGCTGCTTTGTAAATGCCAGCCAATGTTATGTAAAGTAGCGTTAGGTTTTTCTTGAATATTTTAAATCAGATCTATAAAGTTACCCCAAAAGATAATTTCGAGTTCGGCTCCACAGACAAATCCACGTATAGGTGAGTCAGTGAATACTGGATTACAAATAGGTGGGAGTCGCTGTACGAAGGGTTGAGCAGGAGAACCTGCCAGGCCCCACAAACCTCTGAACATGACAGCCATGACATGCTGTCCACTCTGGATACTCGGCAGAAAAACATTGACAAGAGCAGGTAGGGTTTTCACCAAATTACTAAAAGAAAGGCAAGAAAATAAAAATATGACACAAAAAAAAAACTGCTAGAAGTTAATTAGCACAATGCTAATTGCAGCAGGATTTTCTAGTTTGCAAAGATTCCTAGCTTTGTAAATTCCAACCAAAGTTAATGTCTTCCAGGACGGCTGCTAACATTTCCAAAACATGCGTTCTCTGAGACACAATGAACTAAAATGTGCTCAAAAATATGAAATCTTTTATTTCACCTTCTTGTTTTATGGCTGTTTATAGATTCGCTTTGATTGCAAAAGACCTGACAACTTTTTTGGGGGTTGTTTACTTTCTCAGTTCTGAAAGTGGACCAAGCAAGACCACACAGTTCTGCTCGTTTGCAGTGCTGTCACCAGAAGCCGCTCAGGATGAGCAACAGGTGAAGCAGCATTGAGCGTGAGAGAAATACTGCAGAAAACAGAGCAGAGAGGCAGAGAGCATGGCATCCTGCTGGGGTTACAGGACACCAAGCCAGGGCTTTAAAAGGATTTCAAGCTTTGACATCAGAGATAAATCATGTCTCATATCTTTCCATTGTAGTAAGACTCACTTTTTCAGATGTACTAGAGTTTATTTGAGTTCTGATAAAGGCTTTCACACCTGGTAAAAGTATCAGGAAACAAAATCTGGAACGCATCAAGCAAACCAAACAGCTCTGGTTGGTCTTTTGGGACCTGAATGCAAGATTTGAGATACTCAACAATGCATGCTTGTCATCTCTTGATGATGGGCTGCATGCTGAGTTTTCAACAGGAGACTAACTTTGACAACAGAAATGTCAATCAAGCCTAACATTAAGACAACCTGGACAGACAATTTTTAATCTTGGCAAATGATGTCAGTCTTACAGAAAAGCAAACAGTAAACTGAGCAATATTTTTGCTCAGTTTACTGAGGAATGATCAGCATTCCTTCATAGAATAGGAATGTCATTTAAAAGGTCGATGGACTTCCAGTTTCCGTGATTCTTTTTTTTCTACAATAACCGTTTGGATGTGATTTTTTGCCAAAGGTCCCCTATGTCGTTGTAAGCTAGTTGAAGTGATGGATAAGGTAAAAATGTACCATTAGACTCATCGACCACTTCCTGCATGTGTGTGTTTAATGTTTTTCTGTCAATCTTTCAGGACAACAGGTTCAGGGAATTTCCTGGTGTTTATACTCTGGATTCCTAGATGGCTAATGTTTCAGTTTCAATAGTTTCATGCAGAGCCAATTGTGCTGAAGTACAACCATTTTTCAATTCACTCCTAAGGCACTGTGCCTGTGTTAATCACAACTGCATTGTGGGAGAGGTAAAATGTTAGTGACTGATTGCTAGGTATGCTAAACTGAAAAGACTGAAGCTCAACCGTTCTCAAGAGCTTTCCAGCTCGCCTCACTGTCATGGTAAAATGTAAAGTCAACTGAACTGTCAAACTGTAGAGTAACTTATGTAACAACTAAATGTACCTCATCTCTCTCTCCCAATGCAGTCATGGAAATAAGGAAGTGTTCTCGTGCCAAGGGATCCAGCTGGCTGTTGATTGGTTCTTGGATCGAGGTCACCGTGACATCACGGTTTTTGTCCCTGCATGGAGAAAGGAGCAGTCACGACCTGACGCTCTCATCACCGGTAACGCCCACCGGCGCTTTCAGGAATATTTTAAATCCCCGCATGACGCATGCACCTTTACTGCTGGAGGGAGACTTCATCCTCCACGAGACAAAACCAAGAACCGATCAACTTCTTCCTCTGTCTCCGTTTTGTCCTCCGTTCTCTTTTTGTAGATCAAGAGATCCTGAGGCGACTAGAGAAAGACAAGATACTGGTTTTCACTCCATCTCGGCGTGTTCAGGGGCGACGTGTGGTTTGCTATGACGACAGATTCATCGTCAAACTGGCATACGAATCCGATGGCATAATCGTTTCCAATGACAACTACAGAGACCTAGCCAATGAGAAGCCAGAGTGGAAGAAGTTCATTGATGAGCGGCTGCTGATGTACTCCTTTGTCAATGACAAGTAAGTATCTATTGGCAAATCCAGTCAGTGACAGAAAATAAACTAAGCCTCAACTTTTTTTACGAACCTTTCCCTTTAATTAAATCAACTTTAAGGAAACCACCAAAAACAACATTTGGGACGTTCCTTGGATAAAGTTTCCATATTAGCAGGAATATTGAGGGCTATTAAACTGATGGAAAGGGAAGAGCAACTTGTTCAGCGCACTCGATTTTTGGATGAGATTTTGATTGCAAAACAAAAAAAATGAACCTTGACTGTTGTGTGTTTGAACTCTTCTAATTTGAATCTAATTTTATGAATTGTACAACTAGATTCATGCCTCCAGATGATCCTCTTGGACGCCATGGACCGAGCCTGGAAAACTTCCTGAGGAAGAGACCTATTGCTCCTGAACCCAGGAAGCAGCCCTGTCCTTATGGTATTGTATACACACATATATATATATATATGTGTGTGTGTATTTCATGTTTTTTTCTCCAGAGATTGGAGTGAGGTTACAAAGGATAAAAATAATTTCATTGTTCAAAGGTATCAATGATGCAAGAAAATTCATAGCATTCCAGATACGCCGTGAAGGGAGCAGTGAAGGGAGTCCACTTGTTGGGACAAAACAAAAACAGGAAGTGATTCTCCCTTATTGATCAAAAAGACTGGACCGAAATGGTCAGGGAGGAAATCAGAAACATGACCATAACACTGCAGGAGCTGCAACAGCAACGAATACTTTTGATAAACATTAACAAGAAGTACTGGTACTTTTCAGATTCTAGTCCACTGATGAGGAAAATATATCTATTCTTTGTTCCCTAGGGAAGAAGTGCACATATGGCCACAAGTGTAAATTTTACCACCCAGAAAGAGGCAGCCAGCCCCAGCGCTCGGTGGCCGATGAGCTCCGTGCCAGCGCCAGAATATCGTCAGCAACTTCCAGAGGCCTGCTGGAACATACGATGAAGGCGAAGAGCCAAAGCAGCAGTCAACCAGAAGAGATGCCAGAATCTGACCCGGGACAGGGCAGTAAACTACCAAACCAGAGTCCTCGGAGCATGCCCTCTGACCTCACGGAGGACAGACTCCAAAGTTATTCCAAACCAGAAGGGTACAAGGGAAGCCACGTCATTGGGGGACATACTTCATCAGGGTTGTCCCACTCACTAGGACATCTGGACAGGTGGGCGCAACTCGAGGAAAGCAGTGGAGCCTACAGTTTGGGTTTAGTCGAAACTTACAACAGATGTGATTCTCCGGAGGGGGGCTGCAGGTCTCTGGTCAAGGCCTATTCAGGTCTCCGTCTTGTGGTGCCACAAACCCCAGAAAGTCTCTTAGCCGCTGATCTGAAAGCAGGTTCCCTGCCATCCGAATGCAGCAGCGACGGCAGCATTAGCTCAGATTCCTTTTCCCCCGACTCTATGTCAGACAACAGCCCCAAGTGCCAACATCACCTTCCTCACTACCATCATCACTATAGCGGCTCGTATGGTCATGTGGCAAGCCGGGTTTCCCCTGGAATGGGCCAGCATTCCCCTTATGGTTACTCTGTTACTCAGAGACCTCACGCGTCGGTCTCTGAGGAACTTCCTTGTCCAGTCAGCTCTCACTCATCTCCACGCCATCGCAAGACCCCTTCAGCAAGCATCGTACCACAGCATCAGCATCTATTTTTAGGTAACTATCCGGGGGAACAACCACCTCGTCTACCTCAAACATCTGCTGCTCATCCTCGTTCCCAGAACTCGCCCTTCGGTCCGAACGCGTTGGCTTCGTGGGAAGGGGACCTCCAGGACTCCACAATGTACAAAGGATCACCACTTAACTGTAGAAGAAACTACTCTGGGTCAACCCAGCACCCTCAGCATAAGACGCACTGGGATTCCCACCACGAGCCGTCGACCAGGCCCTGCTATGATCTGTTTTCCTACAAGAGCTTCCCCCCACTTCATGGCAAGGGTTGGCACACCCCTTGGGGCCAGCAGCTCCCATCATCCACCCACGGTCTGTCAGCTTCTAGTGTCCCACCGCCCCCACAGCAGTCCCTCAGGTCCATCGCCACTCACAGGAGCCACCTGCAGAACGAGCGTCACTACTCGGGGCATCTTTCATCGGGTCAGTACCAGGACCTAAGGGAGAGGGTTTTCGTCAACTTATGCGCCATCTTCCCACCAGATTTGGTGAGGAAGGTGATGGCCAAAAACCCTCACATGACGGATGCTCAAGAGCTTGCAGCCTCGATTTTGATGGAGAAATTGCAGCATGTTTCTTAAAACTTCTCAGGTTGACTTCTTCCAATCAAGTCAGCAATGAAAGCCTGCTGTAGCTTTGGGGAAGCTGTTCATCTAATGGCATCTTTGCAAATAGAAGTCCTAAAATGACCACATCTTTGTCTAAATGTGTCTTATTTCAGCACTTAAAATGGGAAAAGTTTGGGATTAAACTGTTGTCATAATAGTTCATAATGGACAGTTTATGGGGGAAACTTCTTCGTATTTATTTGTTATATTTTAAGTTATTGAAATTAAGTTTTTGGCACTTTCTGTTATTGTGTTTTATTTTTGTCTTAGCTTTTTCTATAAGGCCAATCAAATCAGGGTATAAACTGAACCGTCTCTCTCGAGACGTCAACACAGCCTGCGTAAAATAATATATTTATGTCTCTTATCTTTCTTCTTTATGTTGGAAATGCAGTTCTGCTCCAATCGCATTTCTGCTTCAGCCGGCTCGACTTGCTCATCTGGTTTTTCGGTCTGCGCAGAGACAGGTGCCACATTGGTTGTTGTGAGATGTTGTGGATTTCCCCCGGAGGGAAGTGAAACTGTAACGGCACCCACAAGAGATAGCAAAAACTCCACTTGAAAACCCCACGCTGTTTTTCACCAATGAGAGAAAAAAAAGCCATTTCCTCTGCTCAGACTCCCCTGTCAGCTAACTTCCTACTTCATCATGTCTTAGCACAGATTTTGTTTTCCTAAAACCACAAACATCCTCCCTCTTTTTTTCGTATCAAAAGAATAAATTGTTTCAAAGTATATTGCCAAAATGTTAATACTGAATTCATTTTTTTTTTTTTTTTAAATATGTTAATTTATTGCCTTTCACACGACTATGATGCGTAAGACACAGGGTCTCTGTCTAGTTTAATCTTCCAGAGATGGGGAATAAGTTCTAACCATAACTTTCAGTATCTGCCGAGTGCAACCTGTGGAAGAAAACCTGCAGATGATTTGACCAGACGAGCAGCTTGTAGACAATGGAAACCAACAGTCACGGTGAAAAGAAAGTACCTCTTTCAATCTTATGGTTTTGCATATCATGACATGGAAATCGTTTGGTTTACCAGGTTTTATGATTACTTCAATCTAACCTCTAGGGTAAAACTGCACAACAGATTCGACGCTCACGTCGTTTGTACCCAGGGATGAAGTCCAAGAGGAAAAGCTGAGCTCAAAAGAAATGAAGTACAAATGATTGAAAAGCTTTAGGATCATGTTTAGCAACAGAAAGAAAAATGCAGTCGTTTTCCTTGAGGCTGCTTGTTCCAGTCATGTTTGTCGTTTTGAAGGAATTTTTGGCACAAGTTTTCTTCCTAACAGATTCGGGTCGTTAAACTTGACCTCTGCTCCTTTAAGGTTGCACCACAGCTTTTCAGCAAAGCTGTAGTCTGCAACTTTTTTAGCGATTCTGTTGTAAATTTCCAAAACTTTTTTGGGATAACCGTATTGATATCTACCAGTACAATTTTTTTTTTTTTTTTTGTGCAAACTTCTGTGGTGCCTTTTCTGTATTTGTTTAAACCTTAGAAATGAAAGAGGGAATACTTTCTCTTGTCTAAGACTGGTTACCGTACGTTTGAGCTCTACACAATTATACTGGAAACAATAATTTCTTATATATATAAAATCTTACAAGACCGTTCATAAGACAATAATGATGACATGATTTTATTTTTCTAAATGTTTTGCCGTTTTATTTATTGTGTTGTGATTAATTAATTAATTTTGTTAATTCTGTAAACCTTCCTCGACTCTACAGTTAAGCCCAAAATTATTCAAAAACCCGACAGGTACTGACTCAAAATTAACTTCAGGTTTTTATTAAAAAAATAAAATTAAAAAAAAAAAGAAGTCAAAGGGTCCGTTTCTATTTTTAAGATTTTCTATTTTTACTTCCATTCTATTAAGAAATTGCATGCAACTTTATTTATAGTCTTCTTAAATATCTGTTTTTCTTTGTTGGCATTCCAGCAAAAAAGATTAATCATTGTGAAGAATTCAGTCTTTGAGATTAGAAGGCCTCCTTGCTATTAACTTAATCCAAAACATCCAAATTATCACTTCCACTAGAAAACAGACATGTTGGTCAGATTAAATCGAAATCTGCGTTAGATTTGAATTTTTTGGGCTCAAGTGGAACGGGTGTGAAAACAACACCCTAGCACCCAGCCTCCTCCCAAGTGTTGCATGTGTTTCCCCTATTATCATTGGGGGGGTTTTTTTCTTCTTAAAATTATATAATGTAACTTGAAACTGGAATTGTTCAAAGTAATATTACTCAGGTTTATGTATCCAGAAGTTGGGTTACTTTAATTCTTGAGGAACTTTCTGGACAAACTCATGCCTGCTTGGCATAATTTATAGTAGCTGAATGAAACCTCTCTTTGTTGATACAAATTGTATCCTTAAGTCTTTTAAAACAAAGTCATTGTTTTATACGAAAGTGTTTGAACAAAAGGGTTTCGAGCTGAATATTTTAGACGGCGCGGCCGACGTTTGCCACCTGCCGTACCGAGGCTTTTATTGGAGAAGGATTTTTATTCCTACCTTTTTTTTTTTGCGACATCACGGTAGTGCAAGACGTGTACTTTTGAGAGCAGATTGTAATACAATGTAGTTTGAAATAAAGAAATGATCTCTACCGCAAATCTGTTTTCTTCTCCCTCATTGTGGTTACCTTAAGCGCTGCCAAGTCAGGGCAGAGCAGGTCTAAACTCGATGTGATCATCAGATCAGTGCATCAGGTCTGTAAAAATATCATCTCTTGAAAACATGATCCTCCAACACTCCTGCAAAGTCGAACCCCTAACAGGCCTCGTCACCGACTGAACAAAGGTGTTAGCAAGGCGTCAAAAGCTGCTACATTGAGGCATGTCGTCTAATTAGCATTACAGATGTCTTCAAGCTTGTACGTTTTTATTACTTTTGTCGATTTCAAGTCACTTCAGGGACCATGGAGGTGTGTATTCCCAACTATCCTGCTCAAATATGAAGATACTTAGAGTAAAATATGCTTCAATGCTGGATCCTGAGGCTCCAAAGGGTTTTTCTGTGCTTACAGGTAGGTCAATGATGCTGGATGAAAATGGCTGTTTTATGGATTATACATAAAAATAAAAAGCATGTTGTATTAAATTAGCAAGTATTGCAATTGAAAAATTTCTGCAGTCCCCCAAAACTGACTGGTTTGAAAAAAAAAAGGGGAAAAAGTAAACTTTTCTGAAGTTTTAGTGCTAAAGGTCAGTTCATTTCACTTGCATAGTGGCTGTATGTTTTTTGACTTTGAAAATTGTTTTTTACTGCAAATATAATTAAGAGATTTGAAATGAACATGAATTCAGTCGACTGTCCTGCATGTGATTTAACCGAGACAATAAACACCTGATAACACTTCATTACATTCGTGAACTTTTCACATTGCTCAAATTTTAAACCATTTTTAATTAATATTATTCTAGACTTTTTTTTTTCAAATTAACACAATTTAACTAAATCTACATGAAAAAAAGAAAAGTAAATTAAGTTAGAAGAAATGGATTCGTAAGACTGGCACTATTAAATGTCTAAAATCATACATAACCATTAAATATTTTCCCACTTTATTAAAAAAAAAAAAGATTACAATGCACTATATCTGTCATATTTTACCAATATGCAAATTAATAATAGATAACATAAAAGACAAACTGGCTTCAAGCAGCTATTCCAGGCTTATTTCTTTGAGTTTTCATCAATGCTCAGAACCATGTTGTGCTTTGACTCTCCCCAACAAACAAAAACAAAAAATCAGCTCCATGAACTCCTGTTGAGGACCATATTCCTGCTGCATATTTGGAAATATAAAGTCATTCTTTATTATTACGGGGCAAAATACATATTTGAACAAAAGTCTGATTGGACAGAGAGAAATGAAAAACGAGCAGATCTGGTTTGCATATCGGTGACCTTTACAAACTTATTTCACGGATACATTAACGAAACAATAACAGATAAGCGACTGTCCCCAAAGAACCTGGAATCTAAAAAAGGAAAAGAAACGGTCAAATAAGGCAATTAAAAAAAACAAAAGAAAAGAAATCCGAGTTATGTTAAAGACAAAAGAAGTAAAAGTACATAATTAAAGCGTACCACCGTCGTCAGCGAGCTACAGCTACAAATGGCCTTTGTCTTATTTTAGTTTACTTAGTAAAGCACATCCATTCTCAGTTCAGTCTCAAGTTTTATCAGGGCGGTTCTTGTAATTGTTTTAAGTTACGACACATGCGAGCGTTAAAATGACCAGCGATGTGCAAGAGAGGGACATCTGCTGATTGACATTTTTGTTGGGTTTTTTTCCCCCTCAGCTGAATTTTTTATTTTTTTTAAATGTGCTTTGTTAGGTTGAGGGCGGAGCCTCTCGTAGCAGACAGGAGTGCAATGGGCCAGCTGCTTGCAGGCAGAGCTTTAATGAGGCTGAACTCGCAAAAAAAGCCTCACAGCTGCTGCTCTTCCTCCTGGGCCGAAACGAGCAGAGAAGGGAAAAAAGAAAAAAGAAAAGATCCCGGAGCGGCGAGAGCAGGCTTTTGGGCTTTGAAACAAGTAAAGTGAGGCGTTGACATGGCAATGCGACCAACCGTCGCTGCGCGTTCACATGGACTCGAACTCGTCGATGCGCTGCTTGGTGTTTCCCTGGCGGATCTGGCGCAGCGTCTTGTACTTGTCTCTCCCCGCCCGGACGTTCTCGGCGTGCAGCATGTCGTTCTGGGTTTTCTTGGTGTCGTCCCGGGCCTCCGCCAACTCTGAGCTCAGAGCCTGGAGGGACGGAGGGAGGGACACACCGTCACACAATCCATCACAGACATGGACCGATTTCAAACTCACAGAAACAAACTAAAAACAGACAGACTGGTGAATAACGTGTTTATGATCTCGGTGCTGAAAGATGCTGATATGTGTTGGGTTTGGTTCGAATTAAATGAAACTTTAACTTTTTATTTGAGATGTGATTCGATTGGTGAATGGAAGCTGGAGCAGACTGGACTAACACTCTTCAGAGTGGAAGTTTTTATTGCATGAAGACTTGGTGTGTTTTTTTTTCTTGTATCAGCAAAGTTTAAAAAAAATTAAGTCAGAGGAAGCACAGAAGGAGCAAGACGTAAATTTAATCAAAAAAATAAACTTTCTCCGTCCTTCAAATCAGTCTTTTATATTTTGTCTCATTCAAAATATAAAACAGAATAATCCGTCATGCCGACTATCGTCACTCTCTACAGTCTTGAATTTATTCCAAATCTGTCTTTCCACGGAGTGATAAAAATAAAAACTATCACCAAGACTTGCTGCTCTTTTTTACTATGATATTTTGTGGTACTACTGTGATAATAAAAATTATGATTAAAAATGTATTGCATGTTTTTAGGTAAGTGTATTACTGACTCAGCATTTATAGTGAAAAACAAATATTGTTCTTGAAAGACATTTAAACTTACAAAAGAGATTTCAGTGCATTTCAGTGATATAAACCACAATCACTGCATTCAATTATATTTTAAAACTGATTTTTTTTAATGCACATTAATTTCCGATGCTACTGTCAGTTTGGTTTTATTTGATATTTAAACTTATCGAGACGCTAAATCAAAGTTCTCATGATGATGCATTTTTGATGATAAGAGATAAAATAAATGCCCGTCCCTATACTCTGTAGAACACACTAATCTTTGACAGCATGTTTAAAAAAAGATAAAAATGTAAAAGTTTATGTGTTTAATGTTAACTGCATGGCTGATTTAAGACCATCGTCTCTACACGGGTTCTTTGAAAAGTAGCAGAAAAGTAAAACAAAAGCAAATTTTCAGGTTAGAAAAACAGGGAACTCTGAAAGCAGAAATGGGTAAAAACACATATTTCCCAGTCAGATTAAGTAACAGCAGCAACTAGAGATTGATAACAGGAACAAAAGAAAGATTCTGGTAAAGGCACTGAAATCTGCAAAATTGGCTGCGTTTGTGTCCAATCGTCAGGCGAATTTTGAGCAAACATTTAAAATGTTGCAAAAATAAAACAAAAGCGAAACAGAAACGTTTGGGAGGGTTATGGAATATTAGGGTTATGAATATCGTGTGGTGAAGCTCGGCCTGCATAATCACAACCAGCTTTGAGAAACTGACAGCAGCGTCGTTATCGGTGCGTCCCAACTAAACAAGATGGAAAATCTTTTTTCCTACAATTTTCCTGGATGATTTCTTGGTGTGTTTTCCGACTGTGGAATCCAAAACGTGGTAATTAACCTGCACAAACAGCTTATCAAGTGTTTTTGGACAAAAACTAAATTAGAAGTAACTTTTCAGCAAGATATAGGAGCTTGTTTTGAGTAAATAATTCCTTAATGGTGTTTCTAAAAAGTTGTAGTTCCAGTGGCAGATTATTTCAGTTATAACAAAATATTTTTCCCATTTTTAAGTGAAATAATTTGCTGGCGTTTTTCCATCGATATTAAAGAATTATTGACGTGAAAGAAGCTCAGACACGTTGCTAAAAACATACTTTCAGATCAGTCCAGTAAGCATGAAGGGAAGCTACTGTTGATAAAACCTGAAACTGCTGCTGCGCAGGTTACTCAACAGGTTGTTGCTAGGTAACCACAGAGTGAGTGAGTGAGTTGGTTGATGCCTTTCCTAGCTGGAGGTCAGAGGGTCACTAATGTTTTTTAACAGATTGATCAAAGCAGCTGGATTTATACACAACAGCACCCGAAGCAGGAAATACTACACTGTAAAAACACTCAATCAAGACTAAAAATACTAAGTATTTTTAGTCTTGATTCTACTGCGTACATCTTAATGCACTTGAAATAAAACAAAACTCACTTTTCAGCAAACTTATTTGCTTGTTTTCAGCAAATAATTCCCTAGTATTGATGAAAAAGTGCTGGTCCTATTGGCAGATAAATTATTTATAACAAGACAATTTCTCCATATTATTAGTGGAATAATCTGCTAACGGAACCAGGACTTTTTCATAAGCATCAAGGAATTATTGACTTAAAACAAGCCTCCATATCTTGCCAAGTTACTTTTTAAGTTAGTACATTTAATTTAAGAACAAACTAAGATATTTGCATTAGAAACTAGACAAAAAATACTTGGTAAGATTTTGTGTTTTTGCCATTTGATGCACAGCACACTTTCAAAGTGCTTTTTTCTTCTTCTTCAGAGAAGAATGCGTGTGCTGTGCGTACCTGCAGCTGTTTCTTCACGCGGTCGTTCTTCTGCGCCTCGGTGATGCGCTCCTCTTCGCTGCGCTGGCTGCTGACGCCGTCGCTGACCAGCTCGGCCTCTGCCTCTGAGTTCAGCTCGTCGTGCTCGTCGTGCTCAGGCGCCGGCGGAGACGTGATGGCCGTCTTCAGCTCCTCCCTCGTCTTCTCCAGGTCTTCCTGTGCTGAAATGGCCTGGAAGGTTACGGGGGGAGGAAAGGGGAGAAAAAAAAAAGAGAGAGACACTTGGGTTTTAATTTTATGCACTATTTAGGAGTTCTTGTATGTCCCTGAATAATTCTAGGTTCTTTATCTAAGCAAACAAACAAACAAAATGCTAAAGAAGAAAAGAATAACTGCAAATAAGGAGAGAAGACCATCTAGGATGTGAAGGGTTCAGGTTTCCAAACCTCTCACTGAACGCGTCACAAACAGACTGCAGGTTTCATTACCTTGTGTTGCCACTCCGATGCTTCCTCCTCCTTTTTCCTTTTTGCCTCCTCAAGCAGAGCGATTTTGGCAGTGAACTCTGCTAACTCAGCAGCCTGCATGAAAGACATCAGTAATCAGACACCATGACCTCAAGTCAAGGACAGTTTAAATAAAAGTGTAGCAATAACTCACTTAAAAAAATGGTATAAAGTTTGATCAAGATGTTTACATATATGGAATAAAAAGAAAACAACATTTTCTCACCAATCCTTATGTTGGCCTAGTTACAGTTACCTGAATTCTTTATATTTTCTAAATGCCAGAAAACTTAGCAGGAATGTTTTTCTACAGATTTTTTTTTTGTTGTTGTTGAATTCAGAAGTTTACATACATTGGGTCAGTATCATGGTAAACTGTCTTTTAAAATGTAAGGCTTAGGCCTGTAGGGGTTAAAAAAAAATCTAAAAAATAAAAAAAACTCGCCAAGTTTTCTGGCATTTAGGAAACAGATAATTTGGGTGATTCTAACTGACCTAAAACATGAAGTTTGAGAGAGAAAAAAAGTGAATGAATCCTGCCTGTTGTTCTGCACAACGTATTATGATGTATCAACAAGTGGAAAATTGAAAGCTGGAGATAAATAACAATAAAAAGGAAACAACAACAACAGATGAGAGTCGCTGAATCAAACCCACCAGTTGCTCCTGGGTCTTCATCTGGTCGGCGGCCTGCTGAGCCAGCGCTGCCTTGGCCTCCTCCGCCACCTGCCTCTCCCGGTCCAGCCGCTCGGCCTCTTCCTTCGCCCGCTTCCTCTCCTGCTCCAGCTCCAGCGCCCGGCGCGTCTGCTCCTCCAGCTCTGTGGGGACATTCAAAGTAAAACGGCTGCGGTCAGCGAGCTTTCTGGCCTCGAGCCGCTAGAAAATGTTCGCACAGGCCGAGACGCTTTGAAGTTTTTATTCCTGCACCCTCGACTTTTATTCGTTTAGTTTTCCATTTTATTTCTAAAAGGTAGACTAAGAGAAATTGTCATCCAGGTTTTCATTTCTTTTCTTTTTAAATCGCAGACAAGTTGAAGAAGCAAAGAGAGACAAAAAATGAAAAAGCAGGGCCTAACAAGGAACTTCATTATTTATCTGTTGTATGAGGAAAAGGCTCTGCAAATAGACATTTTTATTGCAGCAGTTGATAGCTGATGATTTACTTGCATAATTTTTAAATGAGTAGCAATAAAAAAAAAACCCATAAATGTCATAAATCAGTATTTAAATCTTTAGTAATCATGTGATAATAGGTTTTGCTTTGTGCTGATGTGGTGCAGAACGTTTCTGTGCAGGAGAACCAATCAGGTGTCGGCGTTCTTTAGGGAGACAGAAGGAAGTTAAGCTCTTCCATTAGAAACTTTATAATAGGATGCAAAAGTTACATTTATATGCGTGATACAAATCTTACTTTTATTGAAAAAAACAAATTAAGACCAATATATATTGGAATTTATCTAAGCATTGCCTACATATCCAGTTGTACTCATGTTATTACAAACGTCACAGTTTTCAATCGCGGGAATGTAGAAAATTAAACTAATAATAAAAGTATGAAGCAGAGAGAAGGTCAGGCTGTTACAGAAGATTAATCATGCTTTTAAAATGGTTAATATGGATATGTTTTATAATAGCTACTGAATGCCATGGGAACAAAATCTGTCATTTATTCAACAGTGATTACGCAGATAACTGATGGAGTGGAGCAGGACGCACCTTTCTGGGCCCGTTGCGTTTGCTCTTCGATCTGCCTCAGCCTCTCTATCAGCTCCGCCTTTTCTCTCTCTATTCGCTCCTTCTCTTTCTCTGCCAGCTCGCGCTTCTTCTTCTCGTTCTCCAACTGCGCTCTGTCAGAGAAATACAAAAAAATTAAAAAAAATTTAATCACAGCCACACATCAAGTTAGCTGTCACTTTATTTAAAACGTTACATTAAAAAAGACGCACATCAGTATTTTACATCAAGACATTACAGATACGTTTTGAGCCGAGTTTGTTGAATAAAGTCTGAAGGTAACTGAAGACGTCAACATAGGAAAGATTTGTGGCAGAATTTAGTCAAAAAACTATTAAATCTAATAAATTATTAAAATATGCCTCTGTGTGTTTGATGAACATTTCTTCATCAATATTTAAGATCTTTTGGACGCAATTTGGCACTTTAGAAATAAAAACTCATGTTATTTGACAGATAAAATAATATTAATCACACAACTGTCTTGCCATGTGACTCTCTTGAGCACGTGTGTCAAACTCGAGGCCCGTGGGCCAAATCCGGCCGCCGTAGCTTTTTATGTGGCCCTCTAGATTATAGAATAAACACCAAGTGTGCTTAAATATTACGTTTTCAATCAAATAAATGCAGTTTTTATCTGTTTACTGCCAAATTATATCAGTCAGTCCATCCAGTTTGAGAATTATTGTGGAAATTTGTGCAAAAGTCAACAAATCTCCACATTTTTTTGCGCTAATAATTGGGAGCTTATTGCAGGTTTTCTTTAAATTGTCAAAAACTTTACTTGTACTGCACGGCTACCTCAGGCTTAATTGATGTCAGATTATAGTCCATGATCTATATAAAAAGTAGCATTTACCATCATTAATAAGAGAAAATATCAAATATTTCCAAATTAGTGCCACAAACACTTAGATTTTTTTATTGCAAAAAAGAATCACAAAATCCTGGAGGGACTGAAAAGATGTTCATTAATAATATTTAATTTGAAGAATTCATCGCTATTTTAACAGTTTGTGATCAGGTTTTATCACTACATTCTGGAACAACCGGCTCTTTAAGAGCATTCATGACCTTGATTTGGCCCAAAACCAAGACGAGTTTGACACCCCTGCTCTAGAGTATAGAAGGCCACATAAACAGTTCTGATGGGCTGCATTCAGCCCACAAGCCTCAAGTTTGGCACATGCGATGCAGGCGAGTTGCTTATTGGTCCCGCTGAAAATGTTACCATTTATTTTGTGTATAATTAATTTTATTTATTCCTTTCTGTAAAATCCACTCCAACAGCAACCCACTGTGACCGAGTTTTTTCTGATACAACACCGCCCCCTACTGCTCACTAGGAGTTGTGAAAGAAAAAAACCAAAACAATAAACATGTCAATCTAGCAGAAGAAGTAAAAACTGAGCTTCAGGATGGAATGAGAGTCTTGACTAGCAGCTGTGCCGTACCTCTCCATCTGCTTGTGGTGCTTCTCCTCCCTCGCCTGGGCCTTCATCTGCTGCACCTCGATGGTGTCCGGCTTCCTCCTCCTCATGTATAACTCATGGTTTCCCATACACAACGCCAGGATGCGCTTGTTGATCCGCAACCGAGGGGCGTAGAACACAAAGTCCTGCAGGGGGGAACGGTCCGGGGTTACGCCTTAAACGACCGCCGTATTCAACACAGGACCTGCACCGGTTTATTCCCGTTCAGTCGGCTGGACTTACTGGAGCTTTCTTGTCGATGGGTTTGATGACAAACTTCTTGTCGTTGAAGGAAATGTTTCTAATCTCGCTCCAAGGGAAGCCGATCTTCGGAGACAATCTGAGGAGATGTCGGGTGAACATTTAGGATGGAAATTGTGATTTACTCACAAAGTTTGCAAATGATTCTCTTTCAAATGCTAGGCGTCAACTTCCTAAATACTTTCACAGCTTTGGTTGTGCCGATTGGTTTTACCGTTCCCATCTGGAACGGCATTCAGCATTCAGTGGTGCCAAGAGCTCAACACATAGGAATAAAATCACCTCAGCCGAGTTTAATCTGCTGGTTGTCAACATTATGAAGTGAGTAAACAAATCCAGAGTGACGGAGCCGTTGTGGTTTCACTCTCCTCCTCTTTCAGTTTCATACACGGCCGTGCAAAAGTACAAAAACTCTGAAGTTTCTGCCAAGCACAGTTATGTAACGGAAGGAAAAGGGTTTGTTTTTCTCAATAGATTACAATTTTTTTTTTAAACTTGTTAAAAGAAAAGCATTTTTTTTTTTTGGACAAGTTTCATAAACAGTTTCATTAAAACGATGAGAAACGAACAGGTCAGGAGAGACGAAGCTGTGGAGGCGTTTACTGTAAAACAACGTTCAGGAACAGTAACTTTAAAAAGACAATAGCGTTTGACATTAGCCTTTTAAAGTAGGAATCCCTGACCACGTTTTTATTTACTTTTACTGCATCTCTTACTTCAATTTGTGACATCGCTTTAATGGTATTTTTGCATCTTGTGTTTGTTTTATGGAAAGTTGCTTTTTTTTTTTGCTAAATATGGTAAATTTACGTTAATATTTTACATCCATTAATACAAAACCTGCATGTCAAACATTACGGATGGTGGAACAATTAGCTCCGCACATCACTGATCATCCCCAGAGTGAAACACGGTGGTGGCAGCATCATGCCTTCATCCAATCTGAATGAGCTGCGACTATTTTGCAAAGAACAGGAAAAAATCCCAACCTCTGGATCCGCAAAGGAGAAAAAAGCAGCAAAAGGAAATCAAAAGTAGCATCAAATTAACTACTTTTGATTCCTCAACATATTTTAACTTCAGCAGTTGCTACCGTAGATCAACATCTACATGAAACTGCTAAAAAAAAAAAAGAAAAAAAAAAAAAAAAGACCAGTTTCTTTTTAAGTTTAAAGCAAGAATGTCCAAACCTTTGGGCACATGGGCCAAAATCAACATGTCAAAAGGACTGGAGGGCCAAAAGGAAATGTTCATGCACATATCCAATAATAAACTAAGCGTTTAACACTTTAAACCCAGAAATAAGTCAGAATTGATGGATGTGATAATAATAGATACAAAACTTGAGGTTTTTGCATGTTTGCTTCTGAGGAAATTTGGCAAAACAGTCATTTCTGAGCAATAAAATCAGGATTTAGATCACGCTCTCTGAAAACAGTTAGCCAAGTTTAATAAATGTTGAAAATCTGTATCATCTGTATCGTACTTTGGACACCTCTGACCAACCAGCTCTAATGATGCGACCCTGCAGGTGTTTGAGGCTTTATTTTGTTTACTTGTCTTCGTGCTCGTATATGTTGAGGCCCAGCGCGTCCACGCCCAGCCACAGCTCCGTGCCCTTCTTGTTTTTGATTTCAAAGTAGTTGACGCCGTACATCTCCAGGTCCTGAGCGATCTTCAGGTACTCCATCATGGCGTCCTCCCTGCACATGTCCACAAACACACAGTGAACACTACACGCGTTTAATATCAGAAAGCGCATCAGCCACAATCCTTTGAATCATAGAAATAATCGAGACTGCTGAACGGTAATTTAAAAAAAAAAAACAAACATTAAAACATTCACCTGAGCATCCCTCTGTGCTCCTCGTGCCACGTCTGTATTCTGTCCTCCCACTGCTCCTTTGTCAACTTGTGCTGCTCCAAAACTCTACAGATTTTACAACATAAACCATGAAGACTGTCAGCCAACATTCATTTGTTACAAATTAGGAAACATCCAGAGAGAAAAAGAACTGAACAGGCATATTACATGTGGCGTTCTGCATGCAAATAGCTTTAATAAAACTAGGAATGTGTCAAAATGTCCATCCTGACGATGAACACCAAACCTGATGGTAACGACCAAACCAACAACAAGTTGATCCCTAATGACTTAAAGGCCTTACGTCACCTAGATCTGACACGATTAATCGTGATTAATCAGTTATTGAAATGATCGTCCATTTAGCAATCGATTAATTGTTAAGTGGAGCAGTCAGACTCAAAGAACAACACAGTCAGAGCAGCAATTAAACCAAAACTAAAAATATATACATTTTGCACTTAAAATAAAAAAAAACCTTTGTCTGTAAACATGTTCTACCCAGGACTCCACACGCAGTTTTAGCTTCAACCAGTTCAAACTCTATAAAACAAATCTATTAAGAACTTTTAGCTATCAAATTATTAATTAATCAAAAACATAATCAATAGATCAATTGATGTGAAGTCGAGCAGAATGGGCCGAGCCGTTTTGTTTTAGCTGCAGATTAATCTTTTGCTACAAGCCATCAGTTGGTCACTAGAGGAATCCTCTCATTGCGTTTTAGAAAACTAAATCTTTTCTCGTCTTTTTTTTTAAAAAAGGAATCAAATTACATTTTACCTCGTCTTTTAACCTATTTTTAATTAAAAGACTTGAATGAAAAATATGCAGAATATTATTTTAGCCAGTTAAATCGTCATTGATAGTTTAATCAATAACAAATAATTGTTAATTGCAGATCTAATGTCACTAATATGTACTTCATTCAACATTTTGTGCGGCAAGGTTAAAGATTGTGAGACGAGGTTGGTTTGTTGTCACTTGTAATAAAAATTAGTGTTATGTTGATGCTACAAAGAGAAATTCCTTGTCTAGTATTTTTATAAGATTTTTATTTATTATTTTTTATTGTTTCAGGCTGATATAATCAAGCATTTGGGTCACAGAGCAGAACAGCGGTGGCGTTTACAGTACACTGCTATACTATGTGCTTTATGGCTACAAAACTCAGAGGAATGAAAATTATTGTTACTTTTGTTGTTTATAATATTCAGACTGCATGAAGTAACATTAAGCAAAATACACTGGATTACAGACGCCCAGCATCGCTTGTTTTTTCTCCTGCTAATTTGGGGGAAAAATCCACTTCCCACTTATTGTTTCTGACTAAATGTTTGTTTTGAGGATAAAAGGACAGATTCTGCCTGTAATGGCATAATAACTCAAGAACACATGGTCAAATAAACTTTACATTCTAATAATCATTTAACACTGGAGCTGGAGGGCATTTTAAATATCCAAAATAACTAATCAAAACAGAAACGACACATAAAATGAATTATGGAGTTTCTGGAAATAAAAACTCCTTAAAAGAAGGGAAAGTTGAGGCCAAAGCATCACAATGAAGACTTATCATCCAGTTTTTAGTAGAAAGAAAAAAAATAGAAAAATAAATCAAGCAAATGGGAATTATTGAGTTTGTTTTGACTGATCATGCGGTTAATTGATTTATTGTTCAGGCGACTTAGAGATACTGATGGGCTCCACAACACTTGGCGGCACAACAATGTATGTTCAACAAAACAGAAAATTTATGTTACTTTTCTTTAGTTTTGCTGTGAAAAACCCCCCAGCAAAAAGTCGGCATTTGTGTGCGTCTCTGCTGTACCTCTGTGGCAGCAGCCGGTCGTTCGCCAGGTAGCCGGGCTTGTGGACGTCTTTGCTGTAATCTCCATACTTGGCCTGAACCGCATAGGAGGCCAGCAAGACGGCCGTTTCTGGAGGACAGTAGTTCTCGTCATTCAAAATGGCCTCTTTCACCTGTAGAGGGAAAACACAAGTTCAAAGGTAGAATCGGATTCTGGCTGCGGTTAATTGTATCTTGCGATTTTAACCAACATTTTAACGTCCGTGAGAAACAAAGAGAAATGAGACACTAGGAAACTTTGATCAGATTGCAAGTAGTTTGTCTTCCAGTAGAGGGAGCTGTTGTATTAATGTGGATTTCTGGTTTCCCGTTCAGCCTCTTCATCTGAACAGTAATGTGATGTTTGTCACAGAAACAGTGAACTAGCAGATATAAAAAATAAAATAAAAATAAAAAATCTGTAAAGCAGCTTTGGAAGATCTTCATTTTGTTGTTCTGAGCTCGTTTTTCTTAAAATGCAACATTTTATTCTGAATTATGACAGAGCTGCACAGCTACAGAGACATTGAGGCCAACACAGTGGATTTGGAAACTGGGTTTGCCCCTTTAAGCTCAACAAGGGTGAAATTTCACCTGAAAGAGTTTTGGAAAAACATCTAAATTAAATCAGGCAAACGTTTGAAGCGTACCAACCTGTCCTTCATTAGTTACCTGCTGAGAGACGAGAATAACCCAGGAAAGCTTGGGCAATATGCAAAGAGGCCTTTAATATTAAACAGCAATTCTGACTGGATAACAAGAAGAAAAGTTTGTTTTTTATCTGTTATTGTCCTGATAAAAAATAATCAAGTGTCCACCTTCTTTGATCACTTCTTCACCGTTCTGAGAAATAGTTTTGATCCAGTCGGGTTTAAAAGATTGTTTGGGGGAACAAATTCAACATCTACTGAGAGTTAAAGGTTCAACTGTGTCAACTTTCTGTGTGAACAACAGAAACAGAAGAACAGCTCCACCGCTAGCTTAGCACTAGCATTAGCTTGAGATTGGCCCAAATTTCACTGCAGAAGTCTGTTAGGCTTCACTGCTTATGACTGTGAGCTACATTCCAAATAACGAGTGATTAATGTGTTAATAACCCAACATAAAGGGTTTTTTTTAAATCACATTTTTAAAACTTTGGCCAAATCTCAATGTTTTATAGTTTTATTCTCCATTGTAAATTCATGAATTTGAAAACCTCCTCTTCTGTCTTTCTTTTTTTTCCCATAACTATAGTCCATTATATAGTTCAATGAAATCTGTATTTTTTTACATAGATAATGTCCTGTGCCAGTCTTGACATACGGTAGGTCATGTTTTACGTTCCTTTAGGTGACGGGGTTTAACTCGCTCGCTCCTAATTCAGCCCATAATCATATTTCCAAGTGGTTCCAGTTAATCGCGTGCTGATAAAACTCACTGTTCCTTGTTAAAGTGCTTCGTAAACTTAACTCGTCGACTTAAACGGCTTTATTTTAATGATATTTCAGAGAAAGGTACAGCCAGACATCCAGGTTCTTTATGGTTCAATGTCATCGTAAAACGTTTGAGAAAACCCAGATTGGCTTCACAAAATGACATCATTCTGTTAATGCAGTTTGTTCCGTACAGATCATCTGGGCAGAACTTTTTCTTTTTTACTTGTCTGATATCCAAGAACCGTCATATAAAATCTCTGCAGTAGGAACAACCGATGAAGGCTCCACAGCATTTTTACACTTGATTCTTGTAAAGGATGAAACGTCCATGCCAACAAATGCTCAATTTCTTTCTACCTCATAAAAGAATAGGTTCGTTTGTTCCTGCACTGACCTCAACACCAAAGTGAAGTGGCTACCTGAAGCACGTAACATGAAACGGACTCATAATTTCCAGCTCGGGCAGAAAACTAAAAAGATTCAGTTAAAAATTAAGGAACGCAAAACAAACATCAAGTAGCCTAGCATTAGCTAATCCAAAGTGTATAACTCCATGAAACATTTGTTTTACTGGACGTAAACAGAGAATCGGGTCAAGTGGAACGACCTTCACGCTAACTGCATTAGGGATCTCCATTGGCAGCGACAAGCTGCCAAATGACCTGATCGCTCCACATCGGATCAGCCGCCCTGCTCACCCGCATTAACTAGTCTGTTACATGTTGGAGAAACAAACCAGTCAGACTAAATCTGCTTTGTGGTTACGTCACAGTACTAGACTAACGCCACGCCGCACCTGAAGGAAGAAGAGCTTCTGCGTGATCTCCTGGATGAGCTCCTCGGAAACGTCTTCCGGGAAGAACTTCGCTCTGAACTTGAACTGGAGAGGATTCTCCTTTTTCACGTCCTGCTGGGTCACCTGGGGGGGAACGGGTGAACTTTTTTTATTATTCAACAAAATTACCGTTCAATTATATGATTCACTCGAAATGAGATTAGAGAGGCTTGCAGGGTTTCCTCTAAGATTTTTTTCTTGACTGTGTTGCTGGGCTGTGTGGGGGAAATGAAGTGACGCGACTCTGCAGGGAGCCTTTAAAACGAATCTGAAACACAGGGTTTCCCACAGTGTATTATAAGCCTGGCGGGCCACCAGGCTTTACTTGTGCCCCCCACCAGGCTTTGCTAAAATATTAATTTATTTTAGGGGTTTTTTTAATACCTGCCTTTTTTTAGGACTTTATAGTTGATGTTTAGGTATTAAATTATCTTCCAATCTTCCAATAATGTATAGCCATCAAGTGATGTCTTCAAATTTTACACATTTCTTTAACTTAAAAACACAGCAGGTGGCTGCATGGATGACTGCCCTGGTGCCCGGAGAACCAGGCTTAGCATGTTTTCTGGGGGAAACTTTGTGAAACACTAAACATAATTGAAAGCCAAACTATATTAATTAGCTACTTTGTTGTTTAAATGCAAAATACATCATAAGGGTTGTTCTCACAGACTTTAACTAAAAATACATTCAACTTAACCTTCCTCAGGCATCTTTCGCCTTTTCTCTCCCTCTACTTCAGAACATCGTCTAGTTTTACCAGCACAGCGCACAGTAGCCAGTTTTTTAACATTTCATGATGTTTAAATTCATTTCAAACTCTGATTATGGTTAATACAAGTGTCCAAACACAGGCCACTTATATGTATATATATATCTCAGACTTTACAGTGTTTTAACATGAACATTAAAAGAAACTTGATTTTGAAGGTGTGGCAGGTTTAATCAGTTACATGTAGAGGAAAGCCTGGGTGGATTTCAGGACCTGGGAGGATTTTCTCACCTTCTTGTTGAGTTTGAGCCACGTCACGTAGCCTTTGCTGTCTGTGTACTGCAGGCCGAAGAACCAGACTTCCCTCAAACCCACAGTCTTCACCACCTGAAACGAGAAAAAGGCTTTCGGTTCCAGGCGCATGGACCGGGTGGCAAGTGGGAAACCGTCCATTAAGCCAAATGGGTTTCCCCAAGAGAGACTTTTTATTCCAACAATGCATCATACATCGAGTATTATTCAGTCCCTCCATCATTTTCTTCAAAATAATAATAATAAAATAGCAACAATAATAATACAAAAAGAAATGAATGATAATAATAACGAGCTGATTTAATATATTCATTTACATTAAGTCAGTCCAAAACAATTGTCATCTTGAGGCACTTGAAACAAAACAGACCAGATCAGTTCTGCTCAAATTAGGGTTGGGAGATAAATCTTTGATTTTATTCAAAATTTGATTTCCAAACTCTTTTTCTTAAAAAAAAAATATATATATATATATATATATATATATATATATATATATATATATATAAATGGCAGAAAATCTTTAAAATTTGACTTTTATTTCACTCATTCCTCCTGTGACTTGACCAGCAATGAAACAAGTTTGTCAAAAAATTAAAAATAAAGATGATAGTTAATTTTTCACCAATGCCCAGGGAGTGCAGTGGTGAAGGGAAAAAAAAGATCCCAATTTTCGAAAAATAAATCTGACTAAATTTGACTAATCAATAAAATCCATTTATCATATTCATCCAATTCAATCTGGTGTAATCTAATCTCAGTGTTTTCCAAAGGTATTTATTTGCTTTTGTCTCATTAAAATTAATGTATTTAATTGTAATTTTATGTGACGGACTGACGGACAGACTATTGCCCAATTGCTTAGAGGAAGGACCATAAAAACATTTTTCAAACGTTTTGGCAACTTTAAATCTGCAAAGTGTGGCATGAGTTAACACTTTGTAGAACCGCCATTTTCTGCAACAGCAGCTGTTGCTCAGAGACTTTGGGTCATTTGAACAGTTTCTCGGCCTCAGTGGGGACAGAGGGTTTGAGGTTACGTGCAGTGCGAGTTTTTTTGCCACACAGCATTTTGCATGCAGGCCAAAGATTTGGTCTGATCAGAGCGCACCGGTTCAGATGTCTGCTCCTCTGAGCTCCACACCACAGCAGCTCCACCATAGGGTCACTAAATGCTTCCGATTAATGCTAAAAAGAAATAGATTGCTCATTTCATTTGTGCTACTTTGTGTTCGTCACAAAAAAATCCTAAAATAAAGACACAGGATTGTTGTAGTAACATGAAAAAGCATGGGAAATGTCAACGTTTACCACGTAGTCAGATTCATATCAAACGCATTTTAGTTACAGACATTGCTGTGGATAGAAATTAAACACCCCGTCTGTCGAGAGAATGATGCAAAATACAATGAAAGGAAACCAAAATAATTTAAATTCTGGTGACATAAAGTTTTCTAAGAGTCAAAAAGCTACGTGTGATCTCACTGGTGACTAATCCAACATTCTTTTTCATCTTTTATTGTATTTATTTATTTTTTTTAGTACACTCTGCTTGTTCAAAACACACCATCTAAACCTCAACCCATTTCCCAGAGGGGATTTGGACACTCGGATGCTAAAGTGAATTTACAGTCAATACATCAGCCCTCGCAGCGTGTAATTAACTCTACTTCAGGCGTCACAGAGGCAAGCTCACACAAACAAATTAAAAACCCATGTGGATCAAATGATCACACGAACATGCAATTTACTCGAACGGCCCATTAAAATGCTCTTCAGCAGGGGCGTCTGAGAGAGTGAATAATTTGCTGAATGAATAATTTGCTCGGTCCTTCGTACAGTTCGATGCGTGAAATATCGTCCGGAACGCCTCGAAAAGTCGCCGAACGCATTCAGGATGAGAAAGGAGGAGTTAGAACCAGAGAGGAAGAAAAGAACGCCGTGAAATTGTCAATGATTAAAGAGTTTGTATTTAGGCCGGTTCAGCTGAGGTGTGTTAGATTTAAAAGCTCGCTGTGGCCTTTATCATCTCTTCCAGTGTGCGTTTAATGCGACCTTTTGGCCACTTGCATTTCACTCTGCAGCCTCTCTGTCAATGGACTCCCTTCTCATTCAAAATGTTCACAGATTAAAATGAATCTGTGAACATTTTAATATGAGACAAGTAAAACTGAAGCTTGGATCTGGGAATAGTTTTCCCTTTTTTTACCCTACATCATTTCCACAGAAGGAATGAGTCAGGTTAAGACATCTGGAAAAATAAAGACTTTTTTTTTTTTGTTTAATGCTTTGGCCTATCCCACACAAAATCATAATTTTATATCCTTAAAAACTATTATTTGTAAAACTTGCAACCAAAGTAGAGATTTGAGGAAACTGTGTTTGTGTTGTTAGTGTTACAGTCTGTGACAAATATATTCACACGCTCGCTTTGACACGTTTCCCCATTGTATCTTATTAACTTTACATTCTAATATACCATCTAAAAAGTAATTAAACCGATTATATATATATATATATATATATATATATATATATATATATATATTCACAAAAATAAATCTCCTGGTGCCATGATCACTTCCTAATGAAAAGTTGTGGATGTTTTGAAGCAATCTGATTGGCTGGCAGGGTTTTGCTTTGCGCTGCACTGCCCCCTGTGGGTTTGGCATGTTCAAAATGCTCAGGAGCAGATTTGTGTGAGTTTATGTGGATGAGAACTTTTCTGAATACATTTTTTAAAAAATATATAGAGGAAGTACTAGTTTCTACAAAGAAATGGCTACATGTGTACAAGACCTGAGGGGTTGGAAGTGTACCTTGGAAATCAGCTTTGGTGGGGAAGCAGGTGGAAGGGTGCTTAGCATTTATTACCGGTTAACTTTTCCAATCATCTCCCAGTTTAAGCTACTCTTCTGCAGTTCAAATGTGATAACTGTAAAATTACATAACAGGATCAATCTGTATTTTGGCTCATAGAATCATCTCTAACCACCAACAAGACTGAAAAACACGAGCCACTTTCTGCTTTGCTCGTTAACGTCTGTAAATGTTACAAACTTCCTCCTCGTCATTAAAAGTGATTAACATTTTGTTTCAAAGTGTAACCATTGTAAGATAATCATGCTACGTGACAGGAATACTGGGCTCTACTCTTGTCCACGCTCAGCTCCACAAATGAGAAAAGTTTGGGATGTTTGCTACAGCAGCAGTAACTTTATTAACGTAACGTTCATCCTCTAGCATTGCTATGTTCAGTTAGAATCGCATCAAAAAGTAGCCGTACTTTTTGATGCTATTCAAAAAGTAGGTGGGTCTATTACAGATGACATTTAAAAATGTTTGACAAGCACAAGTCCATATTTTCATCAAACAAATTAAAAAGGACACATAATTGGTGTTGTGGCTTCACATAAAAAAACTAAAGCAGAAGTCAGAGAAGAGCACCAACAAAAGCAGAAAACAAAGAATGCCTCTTGTTCTCCGTCTTCCTTCCTCCATGTCACCACAACCCCAACAACCCTGCACAGTCTGACATGAAACGGCACTGAAAGCTGCCCTTTTACTTACCAGACATTCACACACGCACACACACAAAGGCGGGCACAATACACCCAATACTTCCACCCATCCTCTGTCTTCTAAAAGGTCCCGATTAAAACAAAGGGACCTTTTGTGTACAGATCTAAAACCAGCCGAGCACCGACTGGTACAACCACACGACAACCAACAATTGGAGCCGCACAACATCTCAAAATCATATCTACGGCTCACTACATTGTCTGTGAGGTGTAACAACATGGCAGAAGACTTGATAATGAGATATTTCTTTAGCTATAAATGATTGTTCAGACTCTGCACACCAGTAGAGGCCATTGTCACAGAGAGAGTTGGAAGAGTGGAAAAGGTGGATTTATCACAGCTGATGCAATCAGATTGTTCTACAACAATATATTTATCTGATGATTTTATAATATCATGCAGCTACAATAACTCTATGCTTCGTGTTGGTAAGACTTAATTCAGAGGTCTAAACATCTCATACTTTCAAAGGTATGAATGTTTTTTCCCTAAGTAAAGTAAAACACTCTTACCTGATCAAACAACTGTTTCCCTGTCGTGTTCGGCTGGATGGCAAACTCCAGCTCAGCGTCCATGGTGGTGACGCGCACGTTGATCTGGAAAACACAAAAAAGTTAAAAAATACCTTTTTAATAGCAGTGTTATATATCGTCAATACACTGACTAATAAAAATATGTTTTCCTGCATGGATTGAACATTGCCACAAGTCTCTGGATTTTTAACATTTCTAAATGTGAGTCCAGCCATCCAGCAATCAAAAAAACATATCCTACATGAACATTCTGCTCAGTTCTGCCGGCCCTCAAGGCTGCGTGTTTGGCCCTCTGATGTTCACACTGAATGAGAAACCATCCGTCTCCCAGGAGGAAAACTCATTTATTAAATCTGCAAATGTATCCAAAGGAGTGAGACATTCGTAGAAATTGTGACTCGACTTACAGGAATAAGTGACAAAGTGTTAGGTTTACAATGTAAGGGATAAAACATGAACTAAATGGAGAAAATCACTAATGGTGAAGTCACTCAAGCACCAACAAGCAGGTCTTTGATTTGAACAATTGTGAAACATGGATGAACAACAATGGAAGTTGTGAAGCGGGTGTGGCAGAGAGGAATTTCTCATGAACATGAAAACAATCAGTCCCCAACAGAATCCTCACACAACTCTAAAGAGACGAGATTGAAGCGTGTTCAAAGTCCTGCATCTCAGCGAAAATTTTACCCAACGATAAATTGTCCCAGCAATTATTGCGATACACAATAATATTGTTGTTTTGAGACCATTTTCTAGTAATAAATTGATAATGGCGTAATAAAGCCAGTTTGTATTCTCAAACACTAATAAACTTACACTGCTACTGGTAGACATTTTAAACTTCCAACATAAAACAACTAAAAACAAATAATAAAAAGGGAATAAAAACACACACACAACCAAAACCATAAATAAAATCGATTACGGAGTCTCTAAACAAAAATTATCCTTCATCAGAGTGGAAATTAATGCGTTCAATTTCATTCATCACTTCTTATTGCAACAGGCTTATTTCTGGCTGCTCTCTGGGTACCTGCACAGGATGGAAATGGGAGCTAAACAGATCATTGATGAAATTTGATTTCATTTGCTCAGAAAAGTAGGAGAAAACATAATTGTGGCTGACCTAAGGTGAAAATAGAAAGCTTAGGGTTAAACTAATGTAGGGTTGTACTGTGTGGCACAAAAGAGGGGGATTAAAGTGAGGAAAACTTAAATCCAAAGCAGGAACAAGCAAACTGAATCCTGAACTTCTGTCAGCTGGTGGGGCAGCCTCGGTCATTTCTGTGTGTGTGTCCTCGTGTCCGACTTCTTCTATAAATATGCTTCTGCCACAGTGAACACGTGCACAAACAGTGCAACAGCCAGCATCCATATATGGAGGCGCATGTTTACGCTGTTCCTCTCTGCCAGCCAGCAGAGGGGAAGTAGCTTTGCTCTAATGAGGAAAAGTCATTAGGAAGATTCCAGGCAGTAGCACCTGCAGTCATTTTCCCCTCGTTACTAGTGGCTAAATAATATTATTTTAAAAGCAGTTTCTTCTGGAAATATGGAATATTTTTACTACTCATTGTCTTGAAGACGAATGAAAACAAGAAATGATGTGAAAATCTATTATTTTAGCACGTTTATTGATCCAGTAAAGAAGCATGTTTATGTTTGAGAACTATTCAACCTAAAAGTGCAATACTAATATAGACTGTACAGTAGCAATTATACAGTATAAAATAGTAACTGTGTCCCACCTTTTTCTCTCACTATCAAAATTACCAAAATTGTTTCTATTTGCTAAATGCTTCAATAATCAGAAGAACATTTTATTTGTTAAGGTCTTCAAAATCAGAAGTGTGACAATTCAAAGTGACCCAAAGCAAGAGAGAAGTCTGATCTGATTTAATTTCAGACAATCTGACTCAAAGGTGGCCTAATCTTGTACAAAGAAATCAAGATAAAAATGGTTCAGCAACCATAACAGAAAAACTCCTGTTTGCTAAACCAATTCAGGACGCTGCCATTAATAATCACATGAGTTTAGGAGAAAAGTGCACTTCACCCAGCGGTAGTCCAGGTTTGCTCAAAATTCATAAGAATTACGCCCAGTCCACACGTAGCCGCATAGCGGGGAAAACGGATACACTTTTACGCATTGTGGCCTTTTGGTCACATGAAAACTCTTTTTAATATCACTAAAAATGATTTATAAAAACTCAGAAATCTCTGCATTTGTGTTTCATGTGTACATGAAAAAACATGAAAAAACTTTACTAATTTAAGTCATTTCACGTATCTGTCACACAAATAAACCTCTTGGCCTAACAGGAAGCTGTGGGTTTTTTAGGGAGTGTTTCTCAAATTGTGGCCCACGGGCGCCTCCTAGTGGTCCTGCATGTAAACGACCGTTTATTTGCCGTGACGTCAGCTTAAAGTGCGACGCTACAGCTAGCTTACCAAATGATTGTGTTGAAAGTAATAAGAAAACTGGCGTAAAACCGGGATACTCAAAAGAAAAGCCGCAGATACCGATGGAAAGAAAACACCAGGAATATTATATGATCAGAGGAAGCTAAGTGTTAGCTGCTGAGAGTGTCGATGTGTCGTTCACTAGCAATTGGATTCCTTTGAACAGCTCCATGCGGTGAACGGTAGGACTCGACTCAGTCAGAACCGTTATGTTTTTTTATTACTTTGCTTGGTAATGAATGATACTCTCCTTTCAGGTCAACAGCTATTTTTATTTAATAAAAAAAATATTGAATTAAATAAATACAATTGATAGAAATTAGTTGAATTATTTTTATATTTAATGGTGCAGAAAAGGATTTTATTTTGTTTCTTGGTAAAGCAGCCCAAATCTATTTTTCTTTAATTGTGCTTCTAAATCATAAATAGCCCTAAATGTTATTCATGCACATGGTAGTAATTTAAGAACAACTTCTTTTCTTTATTTCAATATGTTTGATGTCACTGGAAAACTTCGACACTTTCAGAATTTGTAAATATGTTCAAAACGATGCACAGGAACAGATTTGTGCAGATTTATCTGGATGAAAACATTCCCGTGTGTACACCATTATATTTTTCAATATGGAGGAGACATTTGCTTTTATAGAGAACCGGCTACATGTGTACAAGGCCTTAGACCATTTGTTATTTTTCTATACATTAAGAGAACAAGAGAAACCTCTTAAACGTGTAGCTATAACCATCATTTGGGGTGTATAAAATAAACAGCAGCTCAACAAGTAAGGATTTTTGTAGCAGGTGAGGTTTCAGTTTTGAATTTCTGTCTATTTCAGCCAATCTTTACCCAAAAAGATGTCTCATCCTGAATTATTTCTGCTGTAGGGTTTTGTTGACACTGGCAACAGTGAGGTGGAGTACAGCTGCGAAAATAAAAATGTTCACAGGAGGAGGTTTAGTCAGGTGGGAAGAGCCACAAATCAGCATCTGCTGACACCGAGTTAAAAGCAGAGTTATGAAAAGTATTATAACTATTGTGGGATTACTCTGTTGAACTGAACTCTGTAATTTATATACAATCACACGCTTGACGTGTTCATCTAAGTGTGGTTCGCTTCCCTCGGGAGGGGTTGTGCATTAAGCCGGACTGCTCCGTGTTTTTCTATGCTGCAGTACGCAAGCCCACCTCTGCAGCATGGCCGATCGGCACTGTCCTCGAGTAACCCCGGCACAGTGCAGAAGACCCAGAGAGACGCAGAGGAGCTGAGCAAGGCAGCAGAGACGAATCCAGCAGCCCTGGGCATAAAAGTGCTGAGGAAGTGTGCTCTTGATTTAACACAAACAGTCTTAAAAAAAAAAAAAACAAGATTCAAATATGTCCAAGGACAAAGACCGCAGCATGTCGAAAGAGAGTTAGGTTTCAGGGTTAAGATAAAGTTTTGGGCTTGTTTCAGCTCTGGATTTGGGATTATTTTTGGCCCGAGCTAGAGGCTAGGTATTATTTACTCTGCGACGGAAAAATCCCCCACCGAGACAGCGGGACGGGGTTTATGCGCGCTCTGCTGTTGAGGGAGACGGACGGAGACAGATAACGCCTGCGGTGAACTCGGCGCATCAATCTCAGGCAAGCGGCAGCCAGAAAACACAAGGAGCGCGGTCCGCGCAGTGACCTGAGAGAGATATGACGTGCACATCAACAAAGCAGCAGAAATTGTTAGAGAGCACACACACACACACACACACACACACACACACACACTCCGTCACTTCCTGCTTTCATCAAAGAAAAGGAGGGACAACAGATGATTTCTCTGGAAGATGAAGGTGTGTGTGAGTGTGTGTGTATGCAGCTACTCGGTTCTAGATGAGTATGAGGATGTGTTTGTGCAGCAGCTGTCAGGAAAGTATGGGAACGCAAGCATATGGTGGTGGCAGCAGCAGTGTGTGTGTGTGTGTCACTGTGTGTGTGTCACAAGGAGGCAGCTGCCAGTGTCTCTGTCCTGCAGCATAGTGATATAGTTGCTTTACATTGCAAGTACAACACAGGGTTTCATTGTTCCGCACGCGCGCAGCGTCGCCCGTCAGGCTTCTGAAGTCTGACTGATAACGTCGCCATAGCAACGTCCTTGGGCCCGATTTTAGTGTAATTTTCTAAAAAGCCTTGTGGCTTCGCAGAGAGGGATTTTAACACTCTGCAGGGCGGCACAGAGAGGATTGACTGCTCAGGCTGAACAATACGAGTTTAAAAGGTCACGACGGGGTCAAAGGTAAACAACAGAACGGCTACAGGGAGAGGGAAGCATTTTCCTTTATGCTTTAGCCACACACACAAAACCCCCACATGCGAACAAGTATGAGTGAAACGCATTTAGGAGAATCCCAATATTGATTTGTGAAACATTTGTTCTGCTAGCAAAAACAAACAGTTTTAAGATCATCTGCAACAAGAAAGGAAGAATTCAGCCTAGATTTATGTAGCTTACAGTCACATCCAGTAAACTGGATTATTATTGAAACGTTCATTTATTTCAGTGATTCAGTTCACGAGAAAAATAGTTTATACAGCTCTGGAACAAATGAAGAGGCCCACTGAAAACCTCCTGGTTATTCCACCAAATGTTGATTTCTGAACCGAGTTAAAACATTAGTGTTGTCGTGTCTAAATGAATATGAATTTGTTTTCTTTGCATTATTTGAGCTCTGAAAGCACTGCATCTTTTTCGTTATGTTGCACATTTCTCGTTTTCTGCAAATACAAAAAAATTTTCTTGTAATTTTGGAGACATGTCAGTAGTTCATTGAAGAACAATGTTCATTTTACTCAAAGATATACCTAGAAAAAGTAAAATTAGAGAAACGGATCATTTTAAGAGTTCTCTTACTTTTTTACAAAGCGGTATAGAGATCATTTCCACACATGCTGATATTTTCAACATCTCTGTTAATTATGATTTTCTGCTTACAACCAATAAAAACCTGACATTTAAGATTATAATTTAAAAAACTGATCTTAATGAAAAGCATGCCTTTAATCTGACCAATGAGCCTCAAGTGACATTTTTTTAAATATGGCTATCTCAATTAGTATTTTAAACAGAAAACAAAGTTAAGTGTAAAATTATCCTGCTCAGATTGGACTGCTAGAATGACAAATTTTGACATAATAAAATGCTGTCCAGGTTCCTTAAAAGCAGTGAAGTAGCCCTTTAGATTAGCACATATAAAACTTCAGCATCAGTAGTTTTCTTTGTGTGCTTGCAGAGTCGGGTCCAAGTTAAACAGATTCTCCTTCCACTCAACTTCCCATTAACATGTTTGGATGCAGGACGCTTAGAACTTTTTAAGCCCTGACTAGGCGTGTCACAGTAAACTATAAATCAAATAAATGCATGATAAATTAAAAATAAATAATTTTAATTTGCTTCATTTATCGTCCAGCACAATTTGCCACTGTGACAGGCCGAGCCCTGACCTTCTGTTGTGACCACTCACTGCCACCCCTGTGGAGGGTGGCAGTGAGTGCAACAATAAAATCAGATTCCTGGAGCTAAGTAACAACACGCCGTCTTAACCATGCAGAATAAGATGAATGTAAGGAACTTCATGCACCTGCAGAAGGCATGCTTTAGCATGCAAGTAAGTAAGCGAGTTTGTGAGACAGATAAGGAAGCAGAGCAATGTCTTCTCCCTGATAACCGAATACGTTAACAGATAAAGTCGGTAGTTTCAGCCTTCGCACAGACCGCAATCCATAATGTCACTGCTACTGATAAAACCTTCCCTGCTCATGTGTCACAGAGATAGACATGTTCTGTTGCTCACATAATAAACTAAAACCTGTGATATTGGCCAAAACTATTGTTTTAACTTCTTTTATTTTGGCTCCTGGTATGGATGAAGCAAAGGGCAGTGATGTCAACACTGAAATATTTTCAAACTATAACAGTAGGAGACCCTTAAAGAAAAAACTGCATTAAACTAATAACTGCAGCTATGTACTTTCCTTTGTGGTTAAGGACAACTGTTGCACATGTGAAACAAATTTCTATCCACAAAGATTGTTTATAAAGTGAGACAGTAAATCATAAAAACACGCCATTAAGGATCTACTACAGGGACCCAATGAGAGCCAGAGAGCTCCACTCATATGCTAATAATCAACACCACTGAGTCATTCGGTAGCCAAGAGCACGTTGACTCCATTCAGGTCGGAACAGAAATGTGGTGAATAAGCTGTTACTACTAAATATCACAAGTGTTGCAATGCTAAACAGTTGGAAAATCCACGAGGAGAAACCACCGACTGCAGCGACTGGGCCGTGCGGTTTTCTGATTCAAAGTGTACCGCTACCGTTAGCACTCATCCGTTAGCATCCAAACCAAGCAGGCTGACTGTTTGGAAGATATAGATATTAATATTGATTAGGGATGTCCCAATGTTAGAACTGTAACAAGTGGCCTAACATATCATCAATCCCACATCCCGGGAGATTTTCACTCGACTCTACCTAAAAGATGCAACAAGTGACAAAATGGAGCCAAGATGATGAAACAAAAGCTAATAACAGAAGTTACTCTACTCGGCCAACAAGGAGCAAAATCAGAAGTCTGAAGGCATTTTACAGTTTAAAATAATAAAAGTATTTACTGCAAGGTTTCCCCCAAAAAACTTGCCAAGTCCGGTGGTTGGGTGCCAGGTCATTCATTCATCCAGCGGCCCGTCGTGTTTTTGAGTAAAAAAAAAAAAGTTTAAAGTTGACAGAAAATGTGAAAGTATCACTTGATAATCATGTGCTATTGAAAGATTAGTACCTGAACACCAACTATAAAGTCTTAAAAAATGCAAACATTTTAGAAAAACTTAAAAAAAAATAAAAAAAAAGCAATGGTTGGCCTACAAGTAAAGCCTGGTGGCCTGCCAGGCTTATAATACACTGAGGGAAACCTTGTACTGGGTTTACTTAATTAGTTGGGTTGAATTATTACTTAAACTGTAGTTTGAACAACTGAAATCGTTTCAAAGGTGGTCTCTGGAAACAATAACAGGTGAAAGGATGCAAATTAAAGTTTTTCAGAATCTGTTGAGTCAGACACATCTCTCAGGTGAACCTCTGGTATCACTTAAATAGCACAGACTTATTGAAAAATGTATTTCAAGATACTGTGACTTGTGGGTATAACACTACACGTGACCATATATTCCTTTAGGGACCAATAGTCGAGGGAAAAAAAAAAGTTGGACCCCCAACTGCAAAAACAAGTCCTAGTTTTTGCAGCTGACTTTGTTATGAATAAAAAACCTTAGTCACATTCAGAAAATGTTGCATGTTGATGAAACTGTATTTAGTGTTTTCTTATTGACTTACACCAATGCAAAATTGAGGTAAAAGAGCGACTAAGATATGAACGTTTGCTTATTATTCTAAAGCGTATTTTGTAGCTGTGGGATAAGCTTTCCCAGAACGAGACGACGAAACTTTCCGACTTCACAGAAAAACGATGCAGTGACGCCCAAAACACGGTGTGTATTTGTACAAGTCTGTGGATCAAATGGAGCGTCTCTTACTTTTATGAACATCTTAAAAGGAGGCAGAGCTGGGAATCTTTTAGATGCGCATCTGATCAAAGAAAAGCATAAACAACATTGAACGTCCGTTTCTCTCCCTCGTCTTCCAGGTCTATAAACGACTTGCGATACTTCCAGTTAATTCAACATGTGAAACTGCAGTGAGAAAACTAAAATCGCTTCTATTCAGCCACAGATTGTACATCCGAGGCAGCAGCTGGAGGTCTTGTTTCGGCGGGGGGTTTGATCGAGAGCAATTTTTCCGTCCTTCAGAACTGGCCAGCGCCAAGCGACCCAGCGGGGAGGCCTGTTGTCACCGATTGTTCCCGCCTTCAGTTTGCCATTTAAAATTGTAGCTGGTTAACGCCACGGAACAATGCGGGCCGTGTGTCTGCAGCCGTCTGTGTTTGCCAGCATCCTTGAGCAACTCCGTGTTATGTACAAGTAGTGACAGCTAAATACCAGGCTAGTGTGTACAGGCAGAGGCCGCCCACGCGCCGCAGCCCACCTGTTGACTGCGTTTGAGACTGAATGAGAGAAGCCACGATTAAAAGCTGCTGAGCTGCTTTATGCAGGATTTAAGTCCAAACCAGGTCATGTTGTCATCTTGACCTTGTCTGTTAGCGGCTTTTCATTTTCACTTCCACAATGATGTTTGCTTTTTACACCTCAATCCCTTATTTACTCTTCCACACTCGTATTTCACCAACCAACATTTTACACTCCTAGTTTCTAATTAATTCCTGGTTTTATGTTATTTGATGCGTTAAAGGATGCTTTAAGCATACGTCAACAGCAGTTTGTATGTTAAACGTTTCAGGAAGCATCACGAATGTATGTGGTGAGATTGATCCACCGTCATGCCAGGTCCAGTAGTCGTTCCTGGAGTTGATGAATTTTAAAGACTTTGCAAACGGCTCTGCTGTGTGGGCAGATCTGGACTGGCAGAAAATACATTTCATGCAGAAATCAAAAGTGATGAGAACATAATCAATGCTTGTATTTCTTTTCTCCAAGAACTGTGCCATTAGAGTGTAGTTAGTCCTCTTCCTCTCCCTTTTGTTTTGTACACTGAACTAAAATCGGACACTTTCTGACTACATTTATCCTCCAATTAAACTTCTATTCCCAAAAGCATGTGAATATGCATCACAAGGTGTAAATTATAAATATATAACTGCTGCCAATATTAGTTGTACTCCAACAAAGAGCATCGATTAGTGCTACTTTAATACTTTAAGTGCCAACAGCATGTTTTGTCTGATGAACAGATTTTACAAGACACAAGATGCAAAAAAAAAAAATCAGAGTGTGATGGAAGAATTAATTCATTTTTATTTGTCAAAAATAAAAACAAATTTAAAAAAAACGGAGAAAGAAGTCAGCAACATCCAGATTTATTGCAACAGACCAACTCAGAGATATTCAACAAAACTGCAATTGGATGGGTTTCTTTTTACCACCGAGTTGCCATAGCAACAAAACTGAATGTAATTGACATGAGAAAAAAGAGAATGGATGACTTCATTTGTGTTTATATGTACATGCTGTGTTGTCTTTATGACCTGCAGTCAATAAAAAGACAAAAAAAAAAAAAAGCTTTTTCAACACCCGTTTGTCGGCACATTTTGCAACGTCAGGAAAACGTCAAAGACTTTAAAATATTGTTAGTTTCTAAATCACTGAACAGCTTGGAGCCAAAATAAATTAGAAACTTGTATCAACGTTCCAGACATTTCAGGTCCTCTGGTTCTGGTTCTGTTCTGCATCCCCAGAACTAAACCTGGAGAAGCAGCAGCTTCTATGCAAGACAAATCTGGAACAAAAACATCCAGAAAACTGCAAAACAGTCGAAACACTGAGCTCCTCTAAATCAAAGCTAAAAACCCACCAGGTTGGAGTTGCTTTTGAACCATAATAAATGGAAAATTGATCAACATGTTTGGCGTGCATTAATGGGCTTGATGATTGCACTCGTCAAAATGTGACGTCTGTCACGGGTTCCTCAGTTGTCGACTGGCAGGTCATGTCGCCGATAGTGAAACTCGTCTCTATTTACAAAAGCATTACAATTTAAGGCAACATTGAAGAAGTCAAACTGCATAATGGTTCATGATTTATGGCGACTACTGGGCAACTCAAATATGTATGTTAATTTATTAATATTGTCAACATCCCCAAAAAAATTTTTTTTAAGTATTTATCCAGTTAAAATTCAAAATGAAGGTCATTTTCTGCTCCTCAAGTTGGTACAAAACTCGACAAAGACTCTGTCGTGCCGTATGACGGTATTTTAACAGACTGAGTGAAGCAGCACAGCAGAACTAGCTAAATAATCTCCGACGCTCCTTTAGAGGAATTTACTGGGCTGCTACAAAACATTCCACGAGAAAGCGTAGATACTTGAGGAGAGCGGGTAAGCTTCCCAGTGAATTTCACACCATCCCTACAGCTAGATTTAGTGACTTGGATAATTCCCATTATATTGATGAAAATGGACCTCTGAAATATTTAAACCCTCCAGCAAAGCCCCAGTGCTGCAAACCCCGCCTCCATCTCTCACTTCCACAAAGCCCTGGCTCTCAGGGACAGCATCACTAGCAGAGGCAGCATGTGCGTAACCCAGCAATAAAATCAATAATGCACAAAGTCCCGTCACCTCTCACACCCTCCATTAAAAGGTCTCGTAAAACAACCAAAAGAAAAGCTGGACAAAACACACACAAATTATGGCGCTCAAGAGGTCAAATAAATGCCATTAGCATAAACACACAACCACAGCATGGATGTTTATTCATCCAGACTGTCAAAGTGTTAGCGAGGCTTACTGATGCACAATAAATAAATAAAAAATATGCAGATACTTAAACACTGGAATGTTTGATCTACTGCAGGACCTGGATGAATTTATCATCTGGTCTAAAGTCATTTTTAATACAGAAAATCAGCTTTGGAAAGACAAATTCAGCTGCTCATCAGAGTAACAGCAACGCAAATAGTTGCATATAATTCTAGGTTTGAAGTTAAGAGGCACAAAGTATGGGGAAAATGTCGATACAAGTGAAAAAACAAATCTGTCAACGGAAGTAAGACTTTTTAAAATCAATATTAAGGGATTAGTGACTTAAAACTATTTAAATTATTACACGCGCATCAAAACATTTTTCTCCATGTTACAAGTGACAAACTTTGGCAGTGGAGCAAGTACTTTTTTTAAAATCCAAATTAAGGCATTATTGACTTAAAACAGGTTTTAATCTTGCTGAAAATTTACTTGTAAGTTAGTTTTCTCTTATTTCAAGTGTACCAAGATGTTTGCGCAAGAACCTAGACCACAACTACTTTCTAAAATTTGGTGTTTTCAGCCGTGTGTAATATTAACATTGAAGACAAGATCCAAAAATTCAGCTTAAAAGACTCAAGGCGCTTGCTTCATCAGGCGTCCTGAAATACACAGATGTTTTTTTCCTAGTAACTGGTCAGTCTTCTGCTTCAGCATCAGCCTCGTCTGTGTATTTTTAGCCACCAGCAGCGGCGCGGTGCAACAATGTGATGCGAGGTAAAAGACTTTAAGCCGAATCCTCTTCATTCAATTTAATCACCACTTCTTTGTAGAAACGAGCCTTTCCTGGTTACTTACATAAAACCGGGTTTGTACAACCCCCCACTTATGAAAGAGGTGAGCACGGCACACAAGAGCACCATTAAAACACAGCTCCAGGGCAGGTGAAGGTGCAGAGCAAATTCAATTTTAAAGGCTTTGCCCGCGAGTACTTTCTTTTTTTAGTGGTTTTGTGTGGCAGGCAGAAGGTTTTTATAGAACTCAATAAAGTAAAAAAACAATTGCCTCAGCTCTTATTTGCTGCAAAGACGTTGAATTTCGCCGTTCTTCGTCTGTAAGTTAACTGAGAAAAGTTAGTTCTTGGTTACAACACATGCTCCCAGAGACGAGTGACGTTTAAAAAAACAAAACAAAAACAAGATTTATTAATGAAACAGTAAAAGCAGCTCATGAGTTTACTTTCCCGTTGTAAAGTTTAATGTCAAAGGGCGGCTTGATGTAACTGGAGTGGGGTTTCCCCCTGAGGGCAGCAGGAGTATCGTTTTTCTGGACTGGTTACAGACAAAGTGCTTGTCACTCAGTCCTTCCCAAATCCTCTTTTGCCCTTTGTGTACTTTTATTTTCTCTGTTTGGATGATCTAAGCTTGAGCTCGTCTTTTCAACTTTCTCTTTCGCGCTCGTCGCTTTTCAACCTCGTCAGTCCCGCCGTCATTTCCAGAATCTCCCCGAAAACAATCATTGGAAGAGAAAGCAGACGATCGCTTCCCATGAAATCCATCGCGGTGCAAAATAACAGACGTTTAGAGGAGGAGACAACGCACCGGTACCACTTGGGTTACGTTCACACTGCACGCTCTGAAGCACAGTTCTTACATTTTTGTTCAAATCAAATTTATTTCACACTGTTAAATAAATACAAGTGTTTACCAGGTGGTGAGGATGTACCAATCCACATTTATCACTTTAAATGTTGATATCTGATGTTTAATATTGGCTGTAGCACTGAACTGACTTAAAATGGTAGAAGACATAAATGTACTGATAACTCTGCACAAATGCAGCACACTTAAAGACACCAGTAGCTTTATAAGCCTGCTCAAACATGTAAAAAACAACTTTAATTTGTTCAATCCGGTAAAATGGCCAATGTAAAATAAATAATAAGGACCTGAAACAATAAGGCTATCTTGGTCAAACATGTAAAAAATAAACTGCAACAAGCCTTGCTTCAAAGGGCAATTTAGACTAGCCCAAGTTAGTTTGGAATAACTTGAAATATTGCTTGAGCCTAATCATCAACAAGTCATTAAGTCCAACAGAGCAAACATGCTAATATTAGTCGCTTCTGCATCAAAACACTTTCAACAGAGACAAGACATGAGATTACTGGAGACTTTGACGGTGTGTCTTTGGTCACTCGTCTTTAAAAACTGGTTTTATTCGCGTGTTGGAGCAGAATATTAAGGTGCTGTTGACTGGTGAACATACTGACGCCATTTAGACAAAACAATAAATTGGCTGTAGTTGTCATGCCAGGCCACTGTATGGCGCTGTGATTTGGCACGTCATTGAAACGTAGATGCGCTTTAACCCTTAGCCTCCACCTCATGCTGTACATGTACTGTACATGTACTGCACATGCGCTTTCCCACCTGCAGAGAACTTCACAGCAAAGTTTCACTCAGACCTGGTTTCAAAAAAAGCCTTCAATTACTGGAGACGTGAAAACGAGCGGCAACAAAAATATTTTATGGTTTTGTTGAAAACTGGGCCTAAGAACATCCCAGAGAAACTCCAGTTAACGTTACATTTTAAAATAAGCATTAAAAGTAGCAAAAACTCTTAATTTATTGAATTTAATTACTGCTTCACCTTTGATTCACTGCTGCTTTGTTTCACCTTGATCACATATCACTGTACTCTACTCAGAAACCGTTCCCGGCCAAATTCCCCATTACCAAGATTAATGAGCCACTCACCTAACAATCACTCACAGACTCTGTAACTACACGAGGAGCCGGCGTGTAGCGAAAGGATAAATAAAAAGTCAGAACAAGCCATATACAATGATCACAGTTTTCTCTGATGTCTAGTCGATGTTTTCTGTCAGAAATGCTGTTCTGCAGGAGGGGAAGGAGAATGGAAAATACGTTCATCTTTGAAATGAGTCTCACATGAAAAAATTAAAATGCCAACTGATTCATTTGTACTCTAGTAGTACTCAGTACATCTTCAGTTTAGGGATGGACATTTATTGTATCGTTTATCGTGATAAATTTATCTCAACAAGAGTTTTGACTTAATTGTTGTCACAAATTCCAATTAATGACGTTTAAGCCCTGCAAAATTGTCCATTTTGTTGGGAATCAGGATTGTTAGTTTTTTCAAATGCTTGTTCAATGAGAGCCAGCATGAATAAATCTTAATACGTTTGCAAAAATTATTAAATACGGGTCCTGTGTGCACTTTTTTGTTACTCATTTCCTAAAAAAAAAAAGCAAAGCGCACTACAAAGGGGAACGTTTTATAAGAGCAGCATTTGGGCTGTAATTACTGTGACACACAGTCACAGCAATTGCAGGTACCTACAAAAGAAGCAGCAAACATCACTTTTATTGTCATCACAATAATATTACAAAACATTGTGATAAAACTTTTAAGTCCGTATCGCCTACTTTAGCTCACAGCTGATCAAGTGCAACTCTGTCACAGCGACATGAAAGAAGCTTCCTGTGTCCCTGGATGTAAAAATAGAGCTGAGAAAGCCTCTTTGTGGAAATCTTTAGAAACAAAGTGTCTGACTGTCGTACTTCTTAGTGAATCTGTGCGTTTTCCCAAAACGATGTGCACTCGTGTCACATTTTGTGCCTGATTGCTGGAAAGGCTCACTCTACCTGCATGAAACTAAAAACTGCATGGTGGTTATGAACCCAACTCCTGCTGCGCTCCGGAGATAAACAAGAAATCTGAATTACCCTCATTGCTTCATGTCGGATCAGTGATTCAGGGATAAACAAGAGAGCATCTTTGGCACACAGCTCGCAGAAGCGGGTCTAAAAATGTGCGTTTCAGTAAATTTCACCCCTACAAGGCTTTTTTTTTTTCGAAAAGTAGAATTGCAAAGCTTGCATGTGTCAATAGTTCCTCTTTGCTTTCCATTCACGATGTGGAAAGCAGTCAGGAATCCACAAATGGTAAATATCAGTACAGTTACTTTCCCTCACTCATATCAGCTCTGGAACATCTCTGAACCACAGATACCATCAAAAACATTAAAGACTAGGACCACACTGCAAAAAAATATAAATCTTTTGGTCTAGTTTCTAGTGCAAATATCTTAGTACACTTGAAATAAGACAAAACTAAAAAGTAACTTCTTAGCAAGATATAGGAATTTGATTTAAGTCAATAATTACTTACTATTGATGAAAAAGTTCCACTGGCAAATTATTTCACTTGTGACATGGAAAAGAACTTATTGTTATAAATGAAATAACCTTCCAGGGGAACTAATAATTTTTCATCTGGCTTAAAACTAACTCCTGTATCTTGCCAAGATGTGTCTTAAGTTAGTTTTGTGATTTTGCAGTGCATGGCAGAACAACCTCCCTGTAATTAGTAGGAATCGAAGAGGAACAACTTCCTTCCTGAGAAGACTTAATGTAGCACAAAGTGTGGCAGGGATCTTTTTAGTGCTCTAAACATGCACCACAAGCAGCACTTTGCATGTCGGTAGAGAACAGGACTGTGAACACCAATTAATCCGCGCTGTAATCCCAGCACATGGGGTACTAACCGGTTTGGGCATCTTTCTCTCTCCTCCCGTTCCCCGTCGCTGATAAAACTGAAAGAAGTCGTCCTCCGTCTTCCTGCCGCACTCTGGGGCACCGCCGCCTAAAACACAAATAAAAACCCAAAGATGCTTAGAAACAACAAGCACTAAAAACTAATGAATCAATTCATTTACATTTCTTCTGATTAGGTCTTTTTTAGGGTTTTTCCCCCTTGTCTAGCAAAAGCCTGGTGGTCCAGCAGGCTATACGTCAGATATAATTCCTCCAGCAATGACTCAGTGATGCATTGAATCGCCTAACAAAGAACGGGTGGAGGTATTAGTGGAAGCCAGTGGGAACAGCAGCAGCTCAGCTGTGAAGAGGTAGGCCATGCAAAATCCCAGAGCAGAGTCAGCAGAGGCTGAGGTGAGCAGAGTGGAGAGGACAGCGTGTACGGAGTGCAATGGGACGGGTTTCCATGGCTTTACATCAACCGTACCGGACGGGTTTCATGAAACTAATCATCAATTGACTCTGAGCACCATTTAACCCATTCAATGAACACTCACGGACTACGCAATAACACGTCTTACAACCAGAGATGGCAATATGTGGTCTGAGAAGGCTGGTGGCGTTCTGTAAATATGACTGGCTACGACAAAACCATGAACACGTCAACTGGGGGGCGTTTTGAGTTATTCACAGAATCTGAAAGTACGGATTCTAAGCTTTCCAATGACTCCAAACATGGAGATCACAAAAGTCATTTTTTTTACTGCAAGTGTGTGCATTAATTACATTTAGCTCTATTTAAGATTATATTAGTCATTTAGAAACATAATAAAAGAAAAATGGAAATAAAACATTTTTGACCAAATGGACAATGGCCAAAAATTCAAATCAACACCTTAAAAACTTTGTGGAAATCCTTCTGAGAAGAGCTTAAGTAGTTTGAGCTGCAAAGTGTGGATTAATATCATATTAAAGCCTCTGGATTAAGAATGGGATGTCACTCGAGTGCATGCGTGTGTGAAGGAAAATAAGCAAATAAGTTGCTTTTAAGATCCTGTGAAACTGCTTGAAATTAAATATCTGTGTCTGTATAGCAAAATAAAAAAAAATGTACCTGAACTTTTTCTTGCTTTATTGAAATTTTTCAAATCTAAAACTGGTCAAATTTCCCCAGATGTTCAAAATCTGTAATTTTTTTGTATATTTGCAGATTTTGCAGCATCTCAATGTAACACACAGCTACGTTGGCTGCAGCAGAAAACATCCAAACAGAGAACACCATGGAGTCACACGGCCATTAAAAAGTCGTGATAATGGCCAACAAAACAAAAACAGAGAAGCAGCCAAGTGGCAGCTAAGAGAAATCCTCAGCTGCAGCACAGAAAGCACACAGGAAGAAAATGAAACGGCAACACGGCGAGAAAGAAAAACACAAACTCCTGCTTCTCTGCTCCGATTTTCCCTTCGCGCTCCACAAGGAGCCGGTGAGCGCAGTTTTATCTCGACCTTCGAGACGCTTAAGATGGTGGGAACGTAAAATAAAGAGATGAGCTGGTAAGTGTCCCAAAGGTGCCAGATCTCTGCGATGTGCTGGGCCAGAAATAGACGTCTCTCAAGTGTCAGCGCGGAGAATTAAACCAGGCTCAGTGGAAAGCTTCGAGGACAGTCACAGAATACAGCATGGAGACGAGCTGGAAGAGCTTGACTTCAGAGGCGGCAGAAAATTGCAATAATGTTAAACAAATACTACCCTATGAAAAAGCAGTCATCCTGCTTCAACCTTCACACACTTTGTAACATTACAACCAGGCCTGTCACGATAAATTTAGCTGGACCATAAACTGTCCCAGCAATTATTTTGCAATGAATGATAATGTTGTTGTTTTGAGACCATGATGATAATGGTGTAATAATGCAAGTTTGCTCTCTCAAGACCAACAAACTTTAAACTTTATAACAAAAACTCCACACTGGAACTGGAAGATGGCTAGACTGGAATAACCAAAATAAAACACAACAACCAAAAACAATAAACGGAAATTTTAAAAAACACTTGCAACCAAAACCGTAAATAAAATGGATCATGAAGTCTCTGTGAACAAAATTGCCCTTCAAAAAATATGAGCTCACTTTAATTTAACATGCGAATGATTCATTGCTCATTGCCACAAACTTAATTACAACCACTTTCTTTTTTTTTAGGGGTTTTACACAATCATCCAACACAATTGTGAAGGTTTTCTGCATGTTTTACACATAAGAGTCTGATTTTTGCAAAAATCCCTCAGATTGGCACGTAAGAACAAAATTAATTTTCTCATCCTGCCACAAATTCCCTATTGGACTTTGCTCTAAACTTTGGGTTACTCCAACATGAATTCACTTTGATCTAAATCTTTTTTCCGGTGAAGCTCTGAATGCATGTTTTGAGTAGCCGGCCATCCAGCTGGAGGGTCTCAAGTCTTTTGCAGCCTCCAGCAGGTGTTCTTCCTGTTCTAAGCTATTTCCACGCTGGATTTGTAGAGTGTTCTGTTGTCCTGATTCTCCCACCTAAGCTTTCAATCTCTGCAGATCTTCCCATTTCCCACGAGTGTTTTGGCTGATGCCGTTTGTTCTCTAATGTTCCCTGAGAAACCCCCTAAGGCCTTCGCAGCACAGCTGGATTGTTATTGGTATCAATTTAGACACAGATGGACTCCATTAACTGTCTGAAGGCAGGTGGTTGTGCAGCAAATACTCAGCAATGGGAACACTTGATTTTAATCATTTCTAAACCCTATAAAACTTCTAAAAGTTTTGCTTTCCAACTTCTTAAAAAAAAAAAAAAACTTTAGGTGCAGGACTGCAACTATATTATTTTAGCCAACGATTAATCGGACAAAAAAATTTGGCACATTTAAACCTTTTTATACAATGTTGGAATTACATTAAAAGACAAAACGTCCTTTTTAAATTAGAAAAGTAATATTTTACTGCCTAAAAGGTAATAGCTTAGCATTCCTTTAGCTTGAACATTTGTAGGAAAGGAAAAAAATGCTTCTAATAACATGTGAAAAGTTCTGTCCTCTCTGCTGGACTATTGGTTAGCAAAAAGGTTTTTAAGAGATTATTTATTTATTTATTTATTTATTTATTTATTTTAACAGTAATTTGAACTATGTGAAAAAACCACCACTTGAGTTCTGGGTAGAACATATTTTTATTATTTTTATTTCATCTTGCATGCAAAATGTAAACATTTTTGTACAGTTTTGGCTTAATTGCTGCTCCGAGTATGTTGTTCTTCCAACAAACTGCTTTTTTTGAGTGTTTATTCTAATTAACGATTTATCCATTACTAAATTAGTTGTCGGTTATTCTAATAAAATTCATTAAACTTCATCGTGATTAATCATTTCATGCCCATTTAGGTGGGTATGAAACCCAGGGACAAAAATATGTGCATTTTCAAGATTTATACCATACATGCCTGTCAAACAAACCTTTAACTCAATGCTAACCCTATTATTACCAAATCCACTGGTTTCAATGTGGGTCACAGGTTTTGTATTTCCTTTAACTGTCCTGAATGTTTTCCTGATTCTGCTCCAGGTTTTGCACATATTTGAAAAGCACTAAATATTCTTTAAGCTAACAAAGTTTTATCACCATAAACCTTGGTGAATAAGCTCTCTACATCATGTTTGGTAACTTCTGCCAAACAGACACCTAAACCCCTCAGGCCCTTGTGGACTGGGTTTGGCCTGGTCTCAGTCATTTACAACACCAGAAGCTAAACTCGTTAAGCTGCAGTTAAACTGACTGCAGAGACGGTCATAGTTCCTATGATGCTGCAGAGGAATATTCCAGATGTTCCACACCAGAGCCTTAACTAATCATTTTAGCTGCTGCAGGTATGGTTAGCCAAAAAGGAGAAACAATATTTAACTAAATGAGCTGTCTGCATCTGATTTTGCGGTGCATACAGTAGAACTTGTTCACCTGAACTACCGTGTGCTCCCCCACTAATATGGAAACCCATCAATTATTCTGTCATGACCTAATGGACAATCTGCAGTGTAAGCCAGTGGAAATAATGAGCTTTAGAGCACAGCTGTAATGTGTTGGACTTTTGTACATCGTCTCATGTAAATGTCATGTCAATATGTGCAATCGAAGAGAAACTGTCTGTGCAGTTTCTCTTCGGTTTCTTCCTTCCATTGATCAACCAACTATTATTTATCTCTACTATGAAAGTGTTTTCATTAATGCCATCTTTTCATCGTTTGGGAAAATGCAGCCTTAATGGGCTTTAAGTATGACTAGAACATTCTTCTGGTCAGAAGCTAAAAGAAAAGAAACATCTTGATGAATTTGGCAGAAATGTGCTTGCAATAGATTCACCAAGAATTCATGGATGATTTTGAGATTGCATACTTTTGTAATAGTTCAAACACCAAAAACGTCTTAGTAAGCAGAGAAGAAACTAACTTAGCGCTATTGCAAAAGATAACATTTGTCAGCCAATCAGTGTCAAGGAAGACCAATGGCGCTCCTGGATTGGCTGCTTTGTAAATGCCAGACAAGAGCATTCAGCAGTATTGTGTCCAGTCATTTCAGCTTCCCAAGGTCCATTTCCTTTTGAATATTGTAGTTGTGCTCTACAGGAAAATAAATCTTTGAATGGGTGAATTTTCCAGAAACAACTTGAAGTCAGAAAAATCTGCAAATACTGAACCACAAATAGGCAGGGGGGTTATTTTAATCCGTGTGTGCAACACCACAAGGGACTGCCTGCTGCAGTATCTGGTAGGCTTAATATTTCAAGTCTAATGCATGTACACTTTGCACAGTTGTCTCATATTTTGCCAGTTGAATGTACTTCAACTATCCTTCTGGCATCTGAGCTGCTAGAGCTAATGGAATTGGAGACATTGTGCAAAACTTTAAAAAAAAAAAGTCATAAAAACAGAACTAAATTTAATCAATAGTCATAAAGATATTGCAAATACATGTCGTCTTCCTGAAGTCATTCAGGCAAAGAGCAACTTGACTCCGCTGATCTCAGCAGATAACATTGTTGCTGTTTGAAACATTCAGTCTTTGTCTGTCCTTGAACATGATGCTTTTAGAAATGAAGTTTCCTTGTGGAAAGGTGAGGAAAGGTATGCACGCCCTGGGGAATACACACCAGGGATATGTGTTGTAAAGACGTGGTTTACAAATGAGATCATTTGAAATAAATGGAGGGGCTTTTTTCACCTCCCAAAAAATAATTTAAAACATTCCCCAAACATAAAAAACCTATTAACGGCAAGAAGGCAAAAAAAAAAATGTAAATGCTGTCATTTACAAATTAAGAATCATTTGGAAACTACTAAAAATTCAGCAGGTCAGAAATGTGCATCAGGAAGTGATCGTAAATCCTTTATGGTCCTTCTCTACCTCGTACCATAAAGCAGATCATCTTTTAAAAAGTTTACCATTCTGTATCATTCAAATGATATGTTTTATTAAGTCCTACAAGCTGGAAAATCTGACTTGTATCTGGAAATAAAAATGCACCAAACATTTTTCAACATCTCCATTTAGCTACACAAAGCAACTGTATGTCGAGGCAGTGAAATATTTCCCCAAAGTCCTTTAAGAAAATGGCCGGTATGGGAAGAATAACGAGTGCACAACCAAAATGCTCCTTTTCCTACTCATTTCATCTTGACAGCTACCAAAGAGAGAAAGAAGAACGAATGGATTACCCAAATGAAAGACTATGTGGGGGGAGGCTATAAGTATTCAAAGCTTTGCTTGACCCACATACCTGCAGCCAGGAGATACGTGAGGGAACAAAAAGGTGAAATACCTCAAACTTATTCTAATGCAAACCAAGACACAGAGAAGATTTGGTGAGTCGAGACAGAGCAGAAAATACGCTCCAAACTTAAATAAATTACAAGATTAGCTATAATATTTAGCTTTTATGCATCTATCAGAATTAGTCCAATTTGCAGAAAAAACAAACATCCGTCGACAACCACACACATTAGGTCACTAAAGAAAAAAGTTAGAGAGCAGACTTGTTCCTCGTGTTCGTGCACCTTCTCACAAACCTGGATATACAAGCCTTCAGGGTGCGTGTGTGCGTATGTGTGTGTTTGTTCATTCAGTGAAGCCAGAAGGTTATTCCCAGTAGATCAAGCTTCCAGGTTACCATTCATGAAGAAAGAAACTCTGAGCACACTACACCCTTTCATCCTGTTTTCTAAGAGCGAACACTGTAAGATTTCAAACTTCATGCAGGCTCCTCTCCTCTGCTCCCTCTCTACGTGCACTCAGGTTTTAAGAAATTGCAATCTGGATGATTAATGCAAACCTCTAATCATGTTGTCAATGAGATTGTCAAATTATAAACGTCGCTCGCCTGTAGATTCTGCACTGCCAAGAATGCGATCAAGTAACAACAACATGTCGTTTAGAAGCGATGATGCAGCGGGTTTCATCGAGAAAAGAAGAGTAGTAGCAGATCGAGGCTCTGTAAAGCAACCCACACCAAACTAATGCAAGAATGAGCTTCCTGCTGGTTTGTCCACAGTGTGCAGAGTTCATATTTCTGCTGATGCGGCAGCAGTAGAGTGGGAATGGTGGATTATTAATGCATTTATGACAAAGCATGAATGTACTCATTCCATACACGCTGGATATGAGGAGTCATTTTAACAGACTAGTTTGCAGAATCCCAGACATGTTCTGCAACGCCAAGTGTAAAACGTTTAGCGTCTTTTTTGTGTTTTCCATTAGAAGAAGTTGCTTAGCAGTGATGCTAAAATAATGCGTCATATTACTGTAACAGATTTTTACCATTCCTAGATTATTTGAGGTGTCGCATGATTTGTTAACAAATGTGTCCAACATTTTGAATTTTTTATGCATTTAAAAACAAATGAAAACATCAAATTTTACATCTTTTTTAGTAAGTTTTGTTTAATGTGACGTTGATTTTGTGTTTAAGTTCTAAAATACCTCAGATGCCCATAGACGCACACAGACCAGTCACAATAGAAAATTTTTTCTCGACGATAAATTGCACCAGATATTATTGCGATAAACGATAAAAATGGTCTCACAACAACAGTATTAAGTGATATAATGGTAATGCAAGAAGAGTTTCGAAGCTCAATAAATTTTAACAAACATTTAACCCTGAAACTGGAAGACATTTTAAATATCTAAAATAAATAAACAACAAGAAGTGGACACAGAAGCTTCTCAACGAGAAAACTCGAAATTATTTGTATGATTTAATAAGGCTAGTTTAATTATCCGTCAGTAGATGAGCAATGAGATATAATAGTGAAAAACAGGCACATCAAGCACTAGTGAATTATTACCAATGATAAAAGGATTCAACTACTTCTGTCATAATTTCTGAATCCCAAACTCATACCCAATCTGCTCCTAGCAGCTATTTTAATCAATATTTTGTGGTAGCATTGTGGTAACAAAAGTGATGTTTTGTGACTCCATGACACGGCAAATTATAGCCGTGTCATGGCTATAATTTGCCGTTTGCAGTTTAGCGATTTGTATCACTAAACTTCAAACAGTAACTGCCTTTAATTATATGATACTCTGATTGAACAAACAGTGGAGAAAATAATGAAACATTGACAATACGAACAGTTTGAGGGAGAAATCAATCAGCGTGAATTGGAATTTATTGTGACAACAATAAATCAAAAAACGATAAATGTCTGACGATGAATAATAAACGATACAATTAATTTATCACGATGAGTAACCAACGATACGATAAATGTCCACCCCTACTGTGCAGCACTTTCATTCAGCTCTGCAGAAATAAAAATATTAAAACACTATTGTGACCATGTCTGTTTTTGATTTCTGCTTTAAATAAAAGTGATTTGATTATCTTGTAAATGTTTACTTTCAAAACATATCTGTAATTACCATTAAATCATGCTATTAACAATCAGGATCAGACAGAAAGGTGAACCAGGCCATCTGCTCACAAAACCATCAAATCTATAGAACTTAAAAATAATGTTAAAATAAAAAGAAATCTGTCAAACATGAAAGTTTCCCTGTATTTAGGGGCTCTGCAGTACATCTGGCAGCACATTCACACATGCCCACAGTCAACATCCACCAGCTGCTGAAGCAGCAGGAAGCCTTCCTCACTGTTATGTTTGGCATCTTTAGTTGTGGCACTGAAGATCCCACTGATTCCTTACAGTGTGAATGAAGCAAAGCGTTTGTTCAGCAGCACTAATGGCCTGTACAGAGCGGGACCTCAAGAAGCCCAGACTGAAACACTGGGGCAAATATCACACTGTAATCCTTTATGTGTCCATGGCACTCAATAACTCTCTGAGTCACCTTCACACATTTTAAATCACAAAAATAAAAAAAGGAGGGAAAAAAAAACAACCAAAAACTAATTAGAAGCTCATTCAAAACTATAACATGAATCATTAGACGTGGAAATGCTTCGTAGGAGGAGAATTATCCCACCGTGTTCAGACATTACACTTCAATTATCCGAAGGATCAACTTATGAAGAAACACCAGAACAATAATAAGATCAGAGACGAACCTTCACACACTTGGGAGTAAAACCAACTCTGAGATCAGTTTCAGACGGAGCAGCTGGTGTGTGAAGGCTAAAATCGCTCAGCTTCTCATCCTCAATCCGAGACACATTCTGTCATTTCCTTCCGGATCCTGCAGCGGTGTCTGTTGTAGAGGATGTGAACCAACCAGGCTTATTATATCTTATACAAGCAAGTCTGATCCATCCATTCCCCGCCTCGCTACTTACTAAACTTAAGAGATGTGCCGCAAACACACTGGGAACAGAAACCATGGCCCACTTTTAGAAGTCTCTGAGTGAAGCGATTAATCCGATTAATTGTGATGAATCAATTATTGAAATATCAGTCAACTAATTTAGTCAATCGATTAATCGTTAATGGGAGAATACAGACTCAAATAAAAGGCCATTTTCTGAAAGAACAATATACTCGGAGCAAAACTGCACCAAAAAATAGACACATTTTGCATTTAAGATTAGAAAGAAAAATGTAAATAATAAAAAATAAACACTCTGTAAAAATGTTCTACCCAAAACTCATCTAGTGGCACTTTTAGCTTCATTTGGTTCAAATTACTGTTTAAAAATAAAAATATAAATCAAACTCCTTTATTAATGGGCTAATCAAAAAAATAATAATAATAGTCAACAGATCAGCGATGCATTGTACTGATGCAAAGTCAAGCAAGCAGAAAGGACCAAGTTATTCTAAATGTTGATGCTAAAAGTACTGTTTTAGCTGCACATGCATCCTTTACTACAAATGATCCAGCCTTCACTAAAGGAATGCGGTTATTGCAACTTTAGGCAATAAAATGTTTTTTCTAATATAAAACATAATTGATTCATTTGCATATTTTAATGCATTTCTAATATTGTATTGAAAAAAGGCTAGTTTCACATCAATCAATTAAGTGTTATGGTTAACTATAATAATGGTTAGTTGCAGATTATTTATTATGGGACAATGTTACAGAAAAGTGTTTTAGAAAACCTTGGAAATCTTCACTTTCAGATTTGGGTTCAAAATACGAATGTTCATAGGAGGAAAAGATTATAACAATGGATGCACAAAGAAAAGTAGGTAAAATTCTACTTCCCTGGTCTTAACTTGCATGATTATTCAACAGGGCACACTAAAAAACATAGCCCAGCTGAGAGAAATCCAAAACCAGCTGTCAAAGGTAGCCTATCTCATGTCATCATGCTCCGAGCCTCTTTCTCAAATGAATTGTAATTTGGTCCCAGCGGGGGGCGGCATCGGCGGCGGGAGAATGACTTCAGCTACGCGGACATTAACCAATAAAATACTTCACGCGCACGAATGCGGCCAATCAGCGGCCGCTAATTTCCTGCACGCCGCTGGCGGAGCGTCCCTGCGCCGCAGATGGACCGCTAACATGTGTGGGAGCTGCTGGAGCCGTATTCAAGACCGAGGTTTACGTCCAAAAGCTTAACTAGTCTCTGGGTAGGGTTTCCATGACGGACAGTAAACAATTAGGCTTAATAAAAAATACAAATTAAAAAAGGCCCGCAGTGTAGGCGAGACTCAGCACCTTAACAAGTTTGAAACTTTTTAAAATGTTGGCTTTGAGCTGAATGAGAAATTACTCCTCTAATAGCGGAATGCGAAGCGATCCAAACACACTTAAAAAAAACTCAACTGTGTCTCTCTTTTGTTACAAACAACGAAATAAACACGAGCTCGAGAGAACTCGGTTTTCTCGAGCTACAGAGAAAACCGCAGAATTTCCCATTTCAAAGCCCAACTCGTTCAGGCTCGTTTAGAGAACTACAGAAACCATGAACACACACCAACAGGAGCCGGTGTTGTAACCCTGCTCGGTTTGATGTGAATGAAGCTGAGTGAGTCCTCTTCCAAGTCACTCAGAGAGAAGCGACCAGCATCTTATTACCAAGGCTACGCTGTTGCGTAACATTTACTGACACACAGCACCGGAGAGACAAGCGACACCACCTGGTGTTAGCTGCCTCCGACTCACCCGTCCTCCCGTTAGAAAGCCGGTTAGATGCCGCGGCGAGGCGAATACCGCCGTCCGGCCACGCCGCCCCTAAAGCTTGGCTGTCCGTCAGGCAGTCAGTCAGTCGGCTACGTGCTGCGAAACAACTTGTTACCGGCCCGCCGAGTTAAAACACCTCCACGCTCAGACGGACAAACAAATCCCCAGTCATATTAGCGGCTTAAAGGTGAGGCGGTGCGCAGAAGAAGCCGATAAAACTCACCTCTAACGCCAGGCGGCTCCTCTGAGGATGTGCCGTTCTGTCACCTCCTCAAGCTGGCAGCGCTTGCTTTATATATATATCCACGGTGGGGTAAAAATAGAGCGTTTCACCTTCCCGGCCGACCCCTCTGCGCTGTTTACCGGACGCGGAGCGCACTACGGAGGGCTCAGTGATAGCACGCAGGCTTCGGGCCAGCGGAGCTCCTCTCGCCCGTTTCCCACGACAGCAGAGGAGGTAGTCAATATGGCTGACGAACTCACCGTGCCGAGGCGTGGTGAGCTGAGTCTTGCAGATTCACCCCCTCTCCACCCCTCCTCTCTCCTCACCCGGTGGCTCAAACTGCAGGGCTGCGGGGTGTAAACCAGGGGCTCCAAACTTTCCCACACCCAATAAGGAGAGGCTTCCAACACCACAGGCCCGAATGGTAAATGTGTTGGATCACGTTTTATTTCGAGAGGTTCACCCTGTTGCTTTATGAAACATGTAGTGATTCATTGCACAGGCATATGTTACGTTAAATATAAATAATGATTGGTTAATTGATTGGAAGGATAGGCCTACTACAGGTTGTAGAGATGGGGTTAATAGGACTCTAAACTGAGGATAACTCTTCACAATAAGTGATCAAAAAGAAAGTGATATTAATGTAAACCATATATAGCCACACTTTAACAAAAATCAAGAAAAGTGTTGCAAAATAAAAGCTGAGCAACCCATAAAAAGTGAAAAGTTTTGAAATGCACCAGTAAAAAATGAAGAAAGATTGTTCCAAAACATCTGAGTTTGATCATCGGTGCTTTGCAAACGCTTCATATTCTTCACATTTTGTGATGTCACTTCAGTGTACTTTATTATGATTCTGTATGATTAACCAACACAAAGTAGTGCAGTATTAAAGAGGGGAAGGAAGGCAGAGAATGGTTCTTAGATGTCTTTGAAAAAAAGGGAAAAAATCTAAAAAGTGTGGAGTGCTTTTATATTCAAGCCTTTTGAGGCAGAACTAAATTTCACTGCGGTTACATCTCCAGGTTGGTTCAGGTGTATGTCTCCATCAGCTTTCCACATCCAGAGACCAGGATTTTTACGTTCTCCTGATGGAGGCGCACCGATTTGGTACCGATTCCCTTAATTTTGGGAGATCCCCTGATTTTTACATGTGAAGCCTATCTTATCTGCCAATCTTATCTACCTCAGCAAACATTTCAAAATCACCCACTTTGACTGGATCATTATAAACCATTTCTATGTTTTCCATTCAAACCATTACGTTTTAGCTCTTGGAAAACAATTCAAAGATATAAAGTGAATTCAACGGTATAAACACAAAAAATGCACCATCTCAACCACATCCACCCCCCTCAAAAACACCTTTAACAAATACCATCCATCACTTTGTATTCTAAATATTGTACATATCAAGTTGCCAATTTCCTCCAGAGCTGCTATGGTTACTATAATAAGTTGTCTCATAAATACACAACAACAGCAACAATAAACACATGCAGCAGTGGCTCATCTACATCTGCATCATCTCCTGAAAGAGCTCTCCATTCATATGGTCGCCCGTTAATGAAGGCCTTTTGAAAAACAGCCGTGTTGTGAAGCAGAGCTGAGCCCGTGGTTGTGAGGAGGAGAGATGCTTCATCTGTGGGCTGTGAGTCACTGGCATGCAGCCTGGCCCCAACCTGGACCCAGGACAACCAACACAAACGCACAGATGATAGCGAGGGGCTTCTAAAATGTGGCCAGAGGTTTTCTACTCTTTTTTATTTTTCTCTCTTTTAAACATCTGTTCAAAGGAATGTGTCGTCCTGCACCTCTCATGCATATGGTGAGAAGAAAAAGCTAAATCCAGCTGGCTGAGTTTAGACATCAGGTTACAGTAAAAAAAAAAAAAAAAAAATCATGATTCATTTGTTTGCATCTCGGATCTGTGTAACTCTCTAACTTAAACTGAAACAACTGGAGAAAAGATGTTCGAATCCATGTGAAAACCACAAACTGCAGGGTGTTATTTTGGCATTTTAGGTGACAAACCAACACAAACTGGTTTCTAGTTGTGAAAAATCTGGTGTGTGTTTGTGTTTTCCCCCCTTCTACTCTGATCCACCTACAGCCTGCCTCCTCTTCCAGGTGCTCACATGAGTGAAGTGCGTTGGCTGTCAGAGAACGCAGCACAAAGCGTTGGCCTCTGTTTCCTCCGACAGCTGGGACTGGTTCAGGTCTTCCCTGCCGACCGTGTGAAAACGTTCAAAATCTCTTAACGTTGTTGACATTCCTACCACACACGTGCTTTCTGTCCCGCCAAGGCCAGGGCCGCTCGCTTTCTGCCCTGTGCTTTTCAGGCAGCAGTTTATATAGGAAGTGATGTCGTACATTAAATGGGATTACAGTAATCGCTGCACTGCTGCTCTGCCAGTAACCACTGTCCAGGAGTTTTCACATTTCATTTCAAAGAAAAACTCATTTTTAGAATTGTAATTTTTGGGGTTTTATTTTTAATTTTTTTGCTAATTCCACTGTTTACATCTGATTTGGTTGTTTAACAACTATTAAATCAACTTTTTTCTCTTGATAAGTTCAGGCGTCTGCAAGTATATTGGTTAGATTTCATGTATAAACAGCATTCAAAAGGTCACAGCAAAATTAGAAAAAGACAGAACAACTATGGCTTGTTCTGTCTGTCTTTTTATGTACAGTTAGATATGTCCAAATTTAGATACACAGTGATTAAAAAAATGTGTAAACCTGAGACATTTAGCTAAAGTCATAACCTTCTTACATAAATAAAATATAAGAAAAAAATGAACTGTTTTCTGCTGTGCAACACTGACATCTTCTGGCCATTCCCCTTATTGCAGCTGTTTGTTGGTTTCCATGGCAACCGCAGGGTAAACCTCCTCCGTCTTTTATCCACTTTAAATAGGAAGGAAGAAACGTGGACTCAGTTATTTGCCGACGTATTAGCTTATAGCTTAACAAGAGAATCAGTCAGTGTTTCATTTTTTTTTTTTTTAAAACCTCTTTGCAACTTTATGTCGATCTATCACAGAAAATATCAATAACATACACTGAAGCTTGTTGATAAATAATAAGATTGGTGCTGGAAACAATTACGGAGACCAAGAAAGTGTTTGAAAGGCTTCTTTTGAATCGGAAGAGGAGTTTCTTAAAAAAGACAGAGGCCCAATGTCAAGACAAAAAAAAAAATATATATATATATATATATATAAGACGATGGAAGGTAACATACTTAATTGTGCTGTAAAATGTTACCATGGGGCTGGAAAACACATAACATGGCCCCTTTAAATATTCATTTTTGCATTTTGTATTGTTCAACTGTGAGGTTTGGGATAGCCTTGGGATATACTGTATACATCACTCTACTTCAGAAACATAATTACTTAAAATAGCACAACTCACTACTCACCCAGAAGAAACAAGTCGACGGTCATTTAATGTTTCTTTTGATCCTAAATGGTTGACCCAAAATGAAACTAAAAGATTGTATTCTCCAGGCTTTTGAAAACTTTCTTCTGGCTTGTCGAATAATATGAACTCTGCAGCTATAGTTATGTGGATCGCCTCACTGCCTGGTAAATCCTGATTATAAGATAAGTCTTTTTTTTTACCGAGTTAATATGGATCATATCCTATTTTTTATTTATCGGAGGCCAGTCCAGACTCAGAGTCAGAACCGGCCTCCCACTCAGGGTCGAATTCCGAGTCGGGACCTAGCTGTGGGTTGGAAACTGTTTTTAGGCCCTGATCAGCTTAAATATGAATTAATTCTGTTCATTTTAGAGGATTACCAACTCATTGTGTTAACCACTGAATAAATATTCTGACTTTAAAATGTGGCTTCTTTAATGTTGTTTCAAGGTACAACATTAAAGAAGCCAAAATTTGACAAAAAATGCAGCTTGTAATAATAAGCAAATTATTTTAGTTTCTATGCAAATATCTTAGTAGACTTTGGTAAAGACAAAACTAATTTACATGTAACTTTTTAGCAAGATATAAGAGCTTGTTTCAGTAAATAATTCCTGAAAATATATTAAACTCTTTAGTTTCACTGGCAGATTTTTCACCTGTAACGACATTTTTCCCACGTTGTAAGTAAAATAATCTGCCAATGCAACTAGTGCATTTTTTAACCAATATTAAGGAATTACTGACTTAAAACAAACTCTTCTATCTTGCTGAAAAGTTGCATGTAAGTTAGTACACTTGAAATAAGATAAAACTAAGATTTTTGCACTAGAACCTAAACAAAAATACTTGGTAAGATTTTGTGTTTTTGCAGTGCAGAGTGAGATGTTGATGCTGCAATAAAAGACTGATTCATTTCGATGCTTATTACACATCTTCACCAGGTGTGCTGACAAATCCGTCTGTACAAGCATTCAGTTTTTCAAAATAAGAGAAGAAACTAAGATGAATCAAAACCCCACAGTGCCTGGACGCAGGATGCCAGACGACAGGGAGGCCTTTTCAAAAAAACAAACTGTGCTTTTTCTCTTCTTTTTATGCAGATGGAGTCATCATGAGTCGTCCTGCTGGAGAAACAGTGCAAATCTCCTGCTCCTTCAGATCCGGCTCCTCGCTTTTACTTGAACGTTAAAAACAGAAACTTACCAGTAATCTAAATACGGAGCCAGTACAAAAGCAGTGTTTTTGTTTTGTGTTTTTTCTGTACAGGATTAAAACCGTTCCTCATTTCCTCTTGGCGTAAAGGTGCGTTGGGTTTTTGGGATCGCATTGTCCGTTTTCAGTCTGATTACTCAGCTGTTTGATTGAAAATCGCCAGCCGGACTCCACCCCACCGGGATTTACGCCTATGATCAGCAGCAGATCCACGAAATCTTTTTTTTTTTCTAGCAGTTTTTACAGTGGCCACAAGAGGGCAGCAGATGCCCACTTGCTGCTGTAGATTCCTCCATCGCTAAACACAGCTGCAGCTTTTATTCCTGATGTTTGCTCTCGGCATTTTCCATCCATTGAGTTAATGAGAAGTTTTAAGCAAACACGTGTTCAGTTTTATTTGATGTCAGCGTCAACACGGCATGCTGTTGTCACTGCATGCCGCTCCTTAGTAGTTCCTTAAAAGTACAGCGCAGCTCACAACCGCCCGTGTTTACACTTGGAGCTGGTTCGTCGCTCTACGCCTGTGAGAAAAAAAAAAAATCTGTGACCACAAACTATAACACTCATTTGTAACGGTCTTCTTTAAACCTCTGAGTTGTTAATATTTACATTCTTGTTTCTCTGTTTAGAAATTTTATCTGAACTAGGTCTGCATAAAAATAAAAAATAAAAAGTCACCTTACGTAATTGGCGTGAAAAATGCCACGCGATTATCTTGTCCAATCATACAGCACAAATGGGGTTTGAAGTGCTAAATTAAGCTTTGTGGTATCGAAATTGTGAAAGCCTGAGAATTCTTTGTTTTCGGGGAAGTAAACAAAAAGT